>NC_142068.1:15748333-16077500 GCF_059756535.1 Pantherophis guttatus
GGTTCAGGGAAGGGTGCAACTGGTGTATAAGATGAATCTGTACAAACACCCTCCTAGACACCTGATCTTCAGACAGCAGCTGCGAGTCCAGAAAGGTCCCCAGGTTGTGCAACAGTCTTGACTGGGGAAGTGCAGCCCTATCCAAGACTCTGGTAACATCCTCAGGGATCAAACAACCGCAGCCACTTGCAGCAACTTGTTAGGGCTGAGCTGAAGTCTTTTCTGCCACATTCATTTGCAATGATGTAGATCCATGATGGCGAACCTATGGCATGTGTGCCACAGGCGGCATGTGGAGCCCACTCTGCTGGCACACGAGCCGTCGCCCAGCTCAGCACCACTGCGCATGTGTGCACGCTTCCCGCCAGCCAGCTGATTTTCGGGTCTCTACCCTGCAAGCGGGAGACACATGCGCATGCGTGGGGGGGTGCTATCTTTCTCCTTACTTTCTGCTTCCCATGCCTTCCCAGATCTCCGGAGATTTCCCTCCCAGCCCTGGTTTGGGAGGCGAGGCTTTTTCCCCCTCCCAGCCCTGTTTTAGGAGTCAAGGCTTTTTTTTCCCCAGCGCTGTTTTGGGATGTGAGACCAAAAGGAGGAGGTGGCACGTGCATGCGCGGGGGGAGGGGAGCGCAGGAGGGGTCACATGCAAATGTGCAGAGGGGCGGGAGGAGCATTGCATTATGGGTGTGGGAACGCACATGCACACAATTGCACATGTGTGCACGCTTTTGGCACCCGAGAAAAAAAAGGTTAGCCATCACTGATGTAGATATTTATTACTTTATTACTTCACTTAAGAGATTGTATATAAACACTGTGTGCATGTATTACTGCAGTAGTGAATTGACTTGCATTCTTGGGAAATTTTTTCTCAAATGTGAACATTCATTTTGCAAATCAGCATGGTGCTAATTTCCAGAAAGTTCTGGGGCTACAATTTTTACATAAGATTTTGGCAGTGAGACAAAAGCCTAACTGGCTGACAGGTAAAAAAAAACTGTAGAGCCCAGTTTAAGCGAGTATGGTGATAAAAATTACAAACTTGTGTTTGTATATTGCCAGTTAGAGGTATATACAATAGAGCACGGTGACAAAAATTACAATCTCACATTTCTATATAGCCAGTTATTAGGAGTGGAATCAAAAGCCAAGCTTAATAACATTTAGTAACATTTAGTAAAAGCTAATTTCTATAGATGTGATAATAATTTGCTCTGCTTTGTAATTTTTGAGAAAATCTATCAGATTTTAATGAAGACTAATATATTTAGAGAGGGGAAAGACATAGAGGGCTGGGTTTCCTTGGTGACAACTCACACATTTCTGTAGGCAAGGATCATTTCATCCAACGTATGAAATGGATTGAGTAGGCGGTGTGATGACATCCAGTAGAAGAGATGCTGTTTGTTTTTTTTTAAAAAAATGCATTTCATATGCAAAAATAAAACAAGAAGAAAGAGAAAAAAATGAACTTCACATAGTCATTTATATTTTTCCCCATTTTCCTACAATTTGATCGCATAATGTGATATGAATATATTGGAAAGACGATTTATGAGCATTAATTTGTTGTGAGTTTCTTGTGTATGTGTGTGTATGTGTGCGTGTAAAACACTGTGTTCATAAATGGATGTTAGGTGGGGGCAAATGATTCATGTGGGATGACATAAGTCAAGTACATAATTGCACTGTCTGCTTGATGATCATTACATGCATGTTGGTTTGTCATTATTTGGAACAGAACATTGGGTATTATTTTTTTTTTCAAAAAATAAAACTTTTATCCTTACATATTCATAAATGGTCTGATACATTATATTAACGTATATAAAATTGCTTAACGCATTGTAAGCCGCCCTGAGTCTTAGGAGAAGGGCGGCATATAAATCAAATTAAAAAAAAAAATAATGGGACACAGTTTTTGTCACATATCGCTCTGGAAACCCCTGTTTGTATCTTAGCCTTAACATTTTAGGATGCCTAGGAAATTTTGATAAGGAATATCCAACCAAAACCACTTTATCTGATAGATTTTTGCACGAGCTCTGATCCAAGCCAATTTCCTAAAGGTTAACCCAGTGGTGAAATCTAAAATTTGTTACTACCGGTTCTGTGGGCGTGGCTTGGTGTTTTTTTTCTTTTAAATGCCTCTAACGATCCAAGCTGAGTTGCTTGAACGGCAGAGGCTTTTTAAAAAACTCAACTTGGATCGTCAGAGGCATTTAAAAGAAAAAATGTCTCTGATGATCTAAGCTGAGTTGCCTGATCGGCAGAGGCTTTTTAAAAAAGCCAAAGCACCAGGAGACAAGACAAGAAACAATGGATGGAAACCAATCAAGGAGAGAAGCAACCTAAAACTAAGGAGAAACTTCCTAACAGTGAGAACAATTAACCAGTAGAACAGCATGCTTTCAGAAGTTCTGGGTGCTCCATCACTGGAGGTTTTTTAGAAAAGACTAGACAGCCACTTGTCTGGAATGGTATAGGGTTTCCTGCTTGAGCAGAGGGTTGGACTAGAAGATTTCCAAGGTCTCTTCCAACTCCATTATTCTGACATGAAAGCTTGTATGTAATTCAGGGGGAAAGTAGGAAGTTTGCACTTCGCAATTTCCCATTCCTCCTGTCCATTGGTAAGAAGCCTATTTCCTGAAAGATTGAAGCTGACACATCTGATTGAAATTGTTTTATAGTACTATTTATACTTTGGATTAATGTTCTGGCTTTTGTTCTCTTCAGGTGATACAGTGACCACTGAAATTATGTTGTAGTGCCTTCTCTAGATTGTCTTGTATTTCTTCCACTCTCCCCCATCTAATTTAAGACAAATAACCCCTTGGGGACATAGCCATTCAGCAGTTGAGCTGGTAGCTAAGTGGTTCTGCCATCTGTGTCTGGAGACCTTGTTAGTGATAGTACATCTAAAGATGGATTGAAGTAGTACTTCTCAGGTTTTGAGAGGTACAAATGATTATTGTTTATGTTACAGACGCAGACGCGCCACTACCCGGCAACACGGAAGCGCCTCCCATTGGCTGAGACTTGACAGCTCAGCCGGAGGGAGAAATAAGCAGGCGCCATTGGCTGTTCCTTTTGACAGCTGCTATATAAATAGCAGCCGTGACTGAAAGTTGTTGTTGCCGTTCTATTCTCATTCTGGTTGCCTGTTAGTTGTTGTCTCAAGAAAAGAGATTTCCTTTCAGCCGTTTGCCTCAGTTTTCCCTACTTCGTTCTCTCAATCTAGAACAGTTTACTTTAGGTGGTACGCTATCTCCTTGGTCTTGACAGCCAGTCACATTTTCTGTCTCAGAGTGGTCACTTCCGCCTTTTTGAAATGCTGCCATTAAAGAGAATTGTTTTATTTATTCTCCAGTATGACTCTGAATACTCTACAGATCGTAAGAAGCAATAGAGAAGTACCTCCATTATCAAGGAGGACAGGAGAATCCTTAAATCTTAAATTAAAATTATGAATGTTTCTCCACTTGGAGATCTTGATCACTGGACCCCCTTTTCTGGAATTTCTCTGGAGATTCAAGAAGGCAATCAAAGCTTGGTTATTTCAACAGGCCATTGAGATTTGCAAAGGATTCCTTCTGTGTAGAAGTATACACAGCCACGGTGGCGCAGTGTCTAACCAAGTAGTGCAGTACTGCAGGCTATTTCTGCTGATCACTGGCTGCTTGCAATTTGGCAGTTTGAATCTCACCAGGCTCAAGGTTGACTCAGCCTTCCCATCCTTCCCAGATGGGTAAAATGAGGACCCAGATTGTTGGGGGCAAATATGCTGACTCTATAAACCACTTAGAGAGGGCTGTAAAGCACTGTGAAGCAGTATTTAAGTCGAAGTACTATTGCTATTGCTATACAGTTTTATAAGCAGTATGTTTTTGAAACACAGGAGGATTTTCTTTTAATGAAATGTTTATTGTTCAGTTTTTTTCTGTTTTAATCCTGCTTATATATAAGATGATGAGCTGCTCGAAATTGAGTGACGATTGCAACAGCTAATAAAATAAATAACTTTTTGTAGAAAATGAGATTAGGAGTTTTTAATCATCAACATGAAATGCGGAAAGAGTTACAGATATTCAAGAGCCAAGGTTCTACAGTCTACAATTATACTGTAAATACTTGAATTCTTGAACCAGAGACAATGGAACAATGAGAAATTTGTTGCAATTTGAATGTTTTTATGGCATGTGGGTGGACACATGAGGAGAACTTTAGGTTGCCATGTGTATCGCTTCATTTCAGAAGCATCTAATTTAAGATCAGGCATCTTTTTTTGATGGGAAATAATTGATTATAGCTGTCTAAGAAGGGGATGTGCAAAATAAAAAAAAAACCCACAAATTACCAACTGGAAATCAATAAACTTTTTTTCCCATTAAAATGCAGATAGATTTAGATAGAAGAGAATCCATTCTGTTTAATGGATTTAATGGCTAAACCTGAAACTGATTTTTTTCTATGGTTGTTCTATCTACAACCATAAGAGTTCAATATTTGTTCTATTCAGACTTCTACTCTCTTTAAGTTAAGTTAAATAGTAGTTATGTATCTTCTACTGTGATCAAATCCAAAGGCAAAATTAATAGAGGTATGTAGTAAATAAATAGCATCAAAGAATGGAGGCCTTTGAACTATGGTGCTGGAGAAGACTCCTGCAAGTCCCTTGGACTGCAAGGTGATCAAACCGGTCAGTCCTAGAGGAGATCAACCCTGACTGGTCTTTAGAAGACCAGATCCTGAAGATGAAACTCAAATACTTTGGCCACCTAATGAGAAGGAAGGACTCAGTGGAGAAGAGCCTATTGCTGGGAAAGATTGAGGGCAAAAGAAGAAGGGGACGGCAGAGAATGAGATGGTTGGATGGAGTCACTGAAACAGTTGGCGTGAGCTTAAATGGACTCCAGAGGATGGTAGAGGACAGGAAGGCCTGGAGGAAAGTTGTCCATGGGGTCGTGATGGGTCGGACACAACTTCGCAACTAATAATAACAAAAGTAAATAAATAGGGATTCACTGGATCAATGTTTCTATTGTTTTTCTTTTTCTACTTATGACTAAGTTGGTACCAGACCAATTAACTCTATGAAAATAAAAGCAGGCGTAAGATACTTGCTTCAAAACAAATGAACCTTATTTTCTTGATATACCTAAAGCAATTAAAATACTCATACCGGGAGGCACATTTTATTTTAAGTAAGAGAGTGTGTGTATGTGTGTTTGTTTTTCCCAGTGGAAATCTGATTATATTAAAGTCACCTAAGCCTACAACATTTAATGTATTTTCATTTATTAGTGATGCATAACATTCTTTCCCACTAAAACAAGGGGAAAAAATAATCTAAAACCGCAAAAAAGGCAATATATAAAACATGAAAATATAACAGATTTCAATTAAGTTTATGACTAAACCAAAGGATTAAGGAAATTTTGATAAGGAAAATCCAACCAAAACCACTTTATCTGATAGATTTTTGCAAGACCTCTGATTCAAGCCAATTTTCTAAAAGCTAAGCATATTTTAAGATTGAAAGCAGTAGTTGGGGGGGAAAGTAATGGGTTAAGATGGGTTAGGGACCTTTACTGCACCCCTTAATTATCTCCAGCTTTGGTTATAACATCATCCAGAAGCTGGAGAAAAAAAAAATTGGAACTGTCCTATTCTTATATGAAAGCATAATTTTAATTAATAGGTAGGAACTGACATGTCTCCTGAGGCAGATGCCTTTCATAATGTAACAAAGATAATCACTAGTTCATGTTCCCTCCCTCTCTCTCTCTCTCTCTTTTCCCCTAATACTAGAGCATTAATACTAGAATCTAATACTAGAGCCTAATACTAGAGCATTGTTCTCTACCTTGACAACTTGAAGATGTGTAGATTTCCCCTCCCAGAATTTCCCAGCCTACATTTTCACTGGGAAACTCTGGGAGCTGAAGTCGAAACCTCTTCAAGCTGCCAAAGTTGAAAAACACTGGGTTTATTTTTATTTTTTTTTAATATATTTTTCCACAGCTTTGACTGCTATTTTTGTGGCAGCAGTATCTCCTTCTTCTGGGAGCAACAGCAGGACAAAAAAAAAAACAAAAGTATTTTTCACTCATCTATTTCATTATAGTTTAAATAATATTCATTTAGTGTGAAAGATGGAAAATATACCCACTTCCTTCAAAGAAATAAAACATGGTTAACTTTTTTTTTTTTAATTTGATTTATATGCCGCCCTTCTCCGGAGACTCAGGGCGGTTTACAATGCACTAAGCAATAGCCTTCATACTTTTGTATATTTATACAAAGTCAGCTTATTGCCCCCACAACTAGGTCCTCATTTTACCTACCTTAGAAAGTATGGAAGGCTGAGTCAACCTTGAGCCTGGCGAGATTCGAACCTGCAGTAATTTCAGGCAGCTGGTGTTAATAACAGGGTGCTTTAGACCACTGTACTACCAAGGCTCTTTTTGCTTATGCAGCCTCATTTTCAGATTTGCACATGCACAAGTACAGCAGTGGCGGGTTGCTACCGGTTCACAACGGATCGAGCGAACCGGTAGCAGCAGCAGCGATGAGAGGCTCCACCCACCCGCCCAGATGCTTCTGCGCAGGTGTATGAGCATGTGCGCACCCATGAGCGAACCAGTAGTGATGGGATTTAGAACCCACCCCTGAAGTACAGGTAAGGTAAGTTCTTGACTTACAACCACAATTAAGCCCAAAATTTATGTTATTAAGCTAGACATTTCTTAAGTGAGTTTTGCCTCATTTTACGAGCTTTCTTGCCACAATTGTTAAATGAATCACCACAGTTAATAAGTTAGTAGCATGGTTGTTAAGAGAATCTGGCTTCCCCATTGATTTTTCTTGTCAAAAGGTTGCAAAAAGTGATCTCATGACCTTGGGACACAGCAACAGTCATAAGTATGAACCAGTTGCCAAGCATCTTAATTGTGATCACAAGATCATGGGGATGCTACAAAGGTCGTAAGTGTGAAAAACAATCAAGTCACTTTTTTCAGTGCCGTTGTAACTTCACTAAATGAACTGTTGTAAGTTGAGGACTACCTGCAGAAACACACTTACGAAGGAAGGGAGAATAAAAAATCAAGGTATGAAACATCATTGGAATTTAGAACCAGAAGAACAGGGGTGTGAAACACAAGGCTCGTGAGCCGCATCTGGCCCGTGACGTGGTCGGATCGGTCCGCGGGGCCACCCTGGAAAATGTAAGGAGCCGGCCCATGTCGCTTCGGCCCGGTTTACCCAATGCAAAGAGGAAACATGCCAACAATTTGGGGAGCGGCGTTAAGCTGGCCATGCCCACCCAGTCAGTCACACCCATCCAGTCATCCACACCCACGCAGCCCCTCAAGGTCAACCACAGCCCTGATGCGGCCCTCAATGAAATTGACTTTGACACCCTTGCCATAGAGTTATGACATTTGCTATGGAAAAGTCCCTTTTTCCACACTGCCATTTAAATGTGCCAGGAAGCAGGAGGGGTTGCCAGATATATTGTATATTTAAAAGAGAGTGTAGATGCTCTGTTTCATCTGCCTTCATTTTTGGTTCCTTTGAATAATAATAATAAAAAAAGTCAAATTAGAATCTTCAAAGCAAAAGGGTACCCTGGTAGCCTGGGCCATGTTTACCCAGAAGGTTATGAATGTTAATAAAAGTACAAAAAAAACCCACAACATTTTGTTCTAGCTTGAGAATTTGTTTAGTATTTTGCCTATTTTCCTGAAAGGAAGACAAAACTGAGATGTTATTATAGTATCCAAAACAAGGAACTATCAAGGAGAAAATAACAGTGGCAGGGTAACCTATTGTATACAAACAAGGAGCAATCCTTACACTCATTAGCACTGATGATAATACCTCGTCAGGTAATGAAATGTCTACAAGCAAACAACCAAGTTCAGAGAGCACCAAGGACTCCACAGCTATTTTCTGTTCCTTATTCGTTCTCATTTTCAGGCAAACATAACATTAACTCTCAAAACTAATAGATAATCTAGTTTTTATGGACCATCATGTCAAATAATATCTAATCTGAGGCTTTTAACAAAATGCTTCCTTTATCTCTTTTAAAGCATTTACAGTACCTATAATAAGTGTTTACTTAGATGTGCATTTCTAGTGAAATTTCTTGAATTGATTCTGCTAAATAGGCGGCGAAGGGATTTTCACCCATTACAAATTTACAATAATGTTTATGGCATTGGTTATTTTTCAAAGTAGTTTTTCCCTTTATGATTCACTAATTGCTTTGAAACTATCCCCATGATTCTGAGTTTTAGTGTAAATGTAGGCCATTCACAGAGGCCAAAAGGTTATAGTTTTGTAGTCATTTACAACTGACAATATGACATTCTAAAATGACTTATTAAGAATTCAGTTTTTACAGTTTTAACTACATTTACGTTAAATCTACTTTAAAAATGACTCTCATTTCAAGGGAAGAAAAACGTGGGTGATTAATGATGCGATTTCAAAGTAGGTTAATTTGTTCTGGCCTAGGCCAATAAAAAAATATCTATTTATTTTATTTATTAAACAAGTTTATATAGCTGCCAATTTCACCAGAAGTGACTCTGGATGGTGTACAAAACCAAATAAAACTACAATATAAAATCAATCCCTATAAAACACTCATAATAATAAAAATAATCAGTATTAAAAACGTATATTGTATATTAAAATATACAAATAAAAGGAAACAGATTTTGGTTCTTTTCCCAATATCTGAACATCATGAAATAAGAAAATTCTCATTAATTTATCTTTAGACTATTATTTTATATTTAGACTATTTATTATGGATTAAAATCCATAATAGCACATATCAAGATTCAGATTGCCAAACCAGGACCTTTTTTGCCAGGAAAGATAAAGAAGAATTACAATTTCAATATTCTCCAAACTGAGACTGCAAAGCAGACATCATAAACTGTTCCTTCTAAGTCTGCAATAACAAAAATCCAGTGGTGAAATCCAAATTTTTTTACTACCAGTTCTGTGGGCGTGCTTGGTGGGTGTGGTGTGGCTTGGTGGGCGTGGCAGGGGAAGGATAATGCAAAATCCCCATTCCCACCCCACTCCTGGGGGAAGGATATTGCAAAATCTCCATTCCCACCCCAATCTGGGGCCAGCCAGAGGTGGTATTTGCCAGTTCTCTGAACTACTCAAAATTTCCGCTACCAGTTCTCCAGAACCTGTCAGAACCTGTTGGATTTCACCCCTGTATAAATCTAATATACTAATGCACTAGTCTTCTATAAATTTGTAGCTGTTAATTCTCCTAAACCATTAATATTAAATTAACCAAAATGATATTTTAATAAGCATATTCAAAGCACTCCTGGAGTTACATAACATGTACAGGGAAAGCTTCATTCTCTCAAAGGATCACATCTGCAGACACAACCTAAAGGCCTTTTAATAAGGCTTTGCCAGGTGGACCGAAAATTCAACTTAGTTTCACTGTTTTTTCATGTTAATTCCTGTTTCATGTTATCCATTTTAAAGAAGGTTATAAAGTAGTACTGGTTTCTCAGTCAAATAACCCAAATAAAGACATTTACTGGATTTGCTTTGTTTTTAAATCAAGCCAATAGAATTAGGCTTGCAATTCTTAACTCTTTGATATCTTCAGCTACTTGTTAAAGTAGTTACTTTAAGCAACCGTTTCTAAATCTTGGCAACTTTATGATGGATGGACGTCAACATCAGTGGTGGGTTGCCCCCGTTTGGACTGGTTCGCGAGAACCAGTAGTAAAACTGTCAGGAGGCCCCACCCACTGCTCTGGATGTTGTCATCGGCGATCTGCAGAAGCAAGGTGCGCGCACTCACTTAGCTCGTGCACACGCACGATCCCATTGCAAACCGGTAGTAAAGGTAAGTAGAACCCACCCCTGGTCAACATCCAGAATTCCCTCAGCCAGAATTCTGCCTGGGGAATTCTGGGAGTTGAAGTCCACCCATCATAAAGTTCCCAAGATTGAGATACACTGCTTGTTATTCCTTGTAAACAAAAATCAATGCAAACCACTTGAGACACATGGTAAGCGATATCAAAACGTTCTCAAAAGAATATAGTAACTTGGTCAGGTGGTTGGACTAGAACACTTCCAAGTCCCTTCCAGCCCCATGATTCAGTGATTCTATGACATAATATCTAGACTGTGCTCTTGGTAGGATGTGTGGTAGTATAGTTAAACAAGGCTTGTTGATTCTAGAAAGGCTCATAAGATTAGAATAGAATAGAGCTGGAAGGGACCTTGGAGGTCTTCTAGTATAGTCCCTGCACTGGCAGGAGACCCTGTACCATTTCAGACAAGTGGCTATCCAGTCTCTTCTTAAAAACTGTCAGTGATGAAACGCCCATGATCTCTGAAGGCCAGCTGTTGTTGTTGTTAGTTCCATTGTGACAACATTCCTCCAGGTCTTTCTGTCCTCTACCATCCTCTGGAGTCCATTTAAGCTCATGCCTACTGCTTCAGTGACTCCATCCAGCCACCTCATTCTCTGTCGTCCCCTTCTTCATTTACCCTCAGTCTTCGCCAGCATTAGGCTGTTCTCCAGTGAGTCCTTCCTTCTCATTCGGTGGCCAAAATATTTGAGTTGAAGGCAAGCTGTCCCACTGGTTAATTGTCCTCACTGTCAGGAAGTTTCTCCTTAGTTCCAGGTTGCTTCTCTCTTTGATTAATTTCCAGCCACTGTGAGTTTCTGTTGATTAGTTTCCAATTTATTGTGATCAACACTTACACTTTTTTTTAAAAAAAAAAAAATCTAAACTAAAAAAAATATATCCAGATTTAGAGCCTGGTATAAGGGTCACATACTTTAATTGAAACATTTTAAGTCTAGAATGCAGTTTTGTCACCACAAATTAAGTATAATCTCTAGTTTACTCTAGCCTGGTGAACACACATTTCTTCATTTCACCAATGTGATTTATTGCAATACAGCAGAAAGAGTTATCCAATGGCTATTTTTTATTGAAAATGGGAAGTTAATATTTATCAATCTGATAAAAAAAAATCTCGCAGAAATCTTAGAAGAGATCCAGATCTAATTTCTGTCCCTATGTCTCATCACACTTTGATGTCTCATTAGACTGCAAGCAAAGAGGATCAACTGTTAATTCTTTTACTTTCCCACCCTCTTTTTCTTTTCTTTCAAAACTTTCCCGCTAAACAAAATAAGACAACAGCAAAGATTGCAGTGCCATTTATATGATACAAGTATATATAAGATAATATAATTCATTCATCAGCATTCCAAGTAATGCACCCTTAGAAAGCAGAACTCTGAGGCAGGCAAGTTCCTCAAAGAACAATTCATTGGATACATCATATTGGCACAACTGGTGAAAGCTGATTCTGAAAGTTCCTTCAGCTTTCACCTAATTAAAAAGTAAAAGTTTCTTCCCCTTTTCCCCAAAGTCACTGGTTACGCTGTCCAATCAAGGTGCTGGCTGGTTGCTTGGTTACTTCACTCCTCCTCTGGCCGGCCACCTGTCGGAATGTCCTTGGTTCCCACAAGAAAATTTTCTTGTTTTGGCTACATAACGCCATCCAGCTATTTCCCCCCTCCCTGTCCTTTCTTCTGCTTTGTGGCTTCAGCCAAGTTCACTTCAAGATTAACATCATTGCAGTAGATCTTACCTATGCATCCAGATCCAGCTGACCTGGTCCTGGCTGTCAAGATAACCAGCACATCTATTTATTCGTTTACTTTATTTGCTAAATTTGAATTTATATCCCATAATATGGATTAAATGAGTGGCTGATAAAATATATACAATGATTAAAATACTATATAATTAAGAAAAAAACCATATTGTAAACAAACCCAGTAGTCAAGGTACAGTGACGTCAGGCTCGAAATTAATTTCAGTTAATTCTGAAGGTAATTATTTTTGCCTAAAAGAATCATCACACAGTCTTATTTTATTTATTAGACAAAGAAAGAAGCTGTGATAGCTATATGTATGGGGACTTTATATTATTCTACAGGATTAAAATAGAGTCTGTTAGAATTAACAGGCTGAGTTGTGAATTACCATACAATGAGAGAAGATTAATTCACTTCTTTTTGGAATTAACGTGGAATGCTAAAGGATTACTTATAGTTCTTTTTAATTACTTTTGATCTCTACTAGAAAATAGTCACTACTTAAAAATGTTCTGTTGCCTTATGAGCCCTTTTAAGATACCCCATTGTAACATTTAAGGCTGTAGCTCCTTTCTGATTTGCTTAATAAATCCATATTTATAAGGCTTAAATGAATTAATTTGAATACTCTAAAATTAGTCTGTGGATGAACTCATATGTACTGTAATACTAGTCCTAATATTTCTACACAGTGTAAAATAATATAGTAAATAGTGTGTGTGTGTGTATTAAGATATACAATACAATAATGTAAGATTATGTCTTCATGAGTTAGACTTGCTTCTTATCTTAGTTTGATTTTTCTGCAACTTTTGAACCTTATTTAAATTTTGTTTTGATGTTTTGCAAACTTCGGAAAGGAAAAAAAAAAAGAGAAATATGAGATCTTTCCTTTGGATCAGAACAGTGGTGGGATTCAGATGGTTCGGGCTGGTTCGGGTGAACTGATAGTTAAATTGCCAGCTGGCCCTGCCCCACCCCTTCTAGGAGTCCCCACGTACCCCATTTTGGCTCCCAGATAAGTGCAGGGAGACCTACTAGGCCCAAAACAGGGCACATGGGGGTGCAGCATCCCCCCACAGCCTGTTTTCGCTCTCAGAAGGCTTCAGGGAGGCCTCCTAAGCCCAAAATGGGGTGTGGGGGATGCATCTCTCCCCATGGCCCGTTTTTGCTCCCAGGGGGGTGCAGAAGGCTGAGTGCTGCCTGTCACACACCCTGGCCATGGCCACGCCCACCCAACCAGTCATTAGGGCAGAGAACCGGTTGTTAAATTATTTGAATCCCACCACTGGATCAGAAGAATGCAAGTATGGATAAATGGTTTCAACAGTAGAAGAAACACGAAGACTCCAGCCTAAAGCATCTAAAGTGATAATCTCACTACTACGGGAGAGAGTACATTATCAGTAAATAATGTACAAGTGACTCTATCTTCTAATTTTTCAAACTTCTTTTCCCTTTGAGAGAAGCTGCTTTCTGTTTTCTCAGGGATGAAATTTTTATTTTACATTCTCTCCTGTAGTAAATTTAAATTTACTATATTGTAGTAAAGGTAAAGGTCTCCTTGTACACTTGTGCCTGACTCTACAGAGTGATGCTCATCTCTGTTTCTTGGCTGAGGGAACCAGGGTTGTCCAAACACAATTTCGATGGTCATGTGGCCAGCATGGCTATATGCCAAAGATGCACGGAACACCTTCCCACTGAAGTGGTACCTATTAATCTACTCAATATGCATGTTTTCGAACTGCTAGGTAGGCAGGATCTGGGGCAAGTAACAGGAACTCACCCATTGCACAGAGCTCAGGTCTCGAACCCAAGCTGTCAGCTCTCCAGCTCAGGGACTCCAACCTTGGCAACTTTAAGACTTGTGGACTTCAACAAGTCTGACTTCTGGGAGTTGAAGTCCACAAGTCTTAAAGTTGCCAAGGTTGGAGACTCCTGCTCCAGCTGGCAAGCTCAGGATCTTTAACAGTTGAGCCATCATATAGTAATGAGTATACTTGTTTTCTTTCTTTCATTCATTTTTCTCATTCATGTTTCAACCTCCTAGCTGTCCCTTTCCAAATTATAAAAGTCCCCCTTTGAAAAGTTCCTTCAGTTTCTTTATTATATTCTTATTCCAGATATATATTCTATGAAGCCCAGTACTTGCAGATTAATGGAGAGGGTGATCCAGAAGAAGAAAAAAAAAAAGATATTTATAGTAGATAACCCCACTAGACATCTCATAACTACGATGATAACTTTAAACCCACACATCATCTGTGGCAATTTTACTGGAATTTTCTTTACTGGGATTTCTGTTGAGAGCAGTTGTAAAAAATAAAACACCCTTTAAAATCTTTCAGTATGTAGGTCATCTGATCTAATAGAATGTTGGTTTAACTCAGAGAAGCATAAAGGTAATGAACAGGAAAGATATTTGAGTCCTGGTAAAGTAGAAAGCATGGGAAACTCAAAACAACCCTGCATTGATAGTGTCAGGTAGAAGCTGAAGTAGAGAACAATTTTGACATTCTTTCCAAATTCTGCTATAAAATTCTAACCCCATTCCAAGACACCAAGTGATTCCTATTTCCTGATCTTGCCTATTTCAAAATACTAACATATAAAGTGAGGGAAGTCACCCTAGAAGAATGAAATATTTTGAGAAATATTTAAAAAGGCAGGATATTATATTTTCCCTAAAGGAGAAACATGTTTCTAAAGACAGAAGCTCAGAGATTCATCTCCCTGCCCCCAGCAGATATTTGGTGCCCATTGAGAAGGACTGGGCCAGCCTATCTACAAAACAAAAGACCTTCAGCTTCAGGGTGATGGGATTAAGACATGACCCTCCAGGACCAGTGGTGGGTTGCTACCGGTTCGGGCAAACTGGTAGTGGCGGGAGGCTCCACCCACCCACCCACCCAGACTGAGTATGTGCAGAAGCATCGCACACACAAGCATGCACGTGCCCACGAGCAAACTGGTAGCGACAGGTTTTGAAACCCATCCCTGTCCAGGACATAATAGGATTATCTAGCATCGGGGCTCACTGCATTACAAAATCACCTGGGGACATTGCATCACCCTCCAGGCTTCAACCAAACTTGATTCAGACAAACATGACCCCACGTGACGCCATGGGAGTCTGACTACAGCCAATAGAATACATTTCTTGCACAGGAACAGGAAGCTCAAGGGCAAGGTCCAAGAGAGGGTATAAATAACCCTGACTCTCCACTCCATATGTTCAGCTGCCCAGGATCTCAAACCCATGTGGTCCTGTTCATCAATAAACCATCTTTCCAATCAGCCTCCATGTTTCAGTGTCTTTCTCCCTGCTCGGAACTGAACCAGATGGATAGTTCTTCCAACAGAAGAAAGCAAAATAATATAATGAAGGCCCAGAGGGACTATTCACCTCCATTTGAACATCAGAAATACTACAAAATACTTTTTTCAATCAATCAATTATTTAGCATAGCGTATCTATATTTGCGAGAAGATTAATGCAAAAGGAAGAAATCATTTCAAGAGTCCTTCTTTCCAATCAGCCTCCATTTTATTTCCAGTGTCTTTCTCCCGGCTTGGAACTGGACCGAAGCTTTTTTCCAACAGTAGCAACCAAAAAACTCTACATTTTATGTTTATTATTTAACTCTTTCTCTCAGTTGCTGACCTCCTTCTGCAATTAAGCAACATACATTTTACTGGTTTATATTTAACTTTCTCAACATTAATAAATACGTAATAATAATTGGTTGGTCAGCCTCATGAGTGATACCGCAATTTCTCCTTCTGAGATAATTCTCATGAACATTGACCAGAGCACTACTTATGTAGCAAATCTGCTTGATTGAAAATAGATTCGGTGACCCTATTTTTAAAGGCAGAGTCGCATTGTGGTAGATAAATTATTCCTGCAGAGCAGGAAAACTAGCGAAATGAAATCCATTGTTCACTACAATTCCTGTAATCTTACGCCTGCTGGTTGAGACTGATAGGAATAGTGGATGTTTGTTTAAAGCTATCAAGAAGTATTTCAGTGGTCCTTTTTATTAGCACTTTATTTGAAAGCAATAATGGGCGGTGAAAAACGAATGGTTGCTATAAAAGCATTTAGCATGTATTTTAAAAGCAATTAAAAATTACCCTTGAAGAAGCTTTTTTAAATGAGTGTTAATTGACAAGATAAGACTAGCATCCCAAAGTAGAGCAACTATCAAACATCTTCCTCTCCTAGTTGTTGGTTTTTTTAATGGCAATCTCATTAAAAGCCACTGTTATCTCTCTGGAATTCCCTTCTCAGAACAGATACATCATATCATCTTGTGTTTCTTTGCTAATTCTACTAAATTCCCACTTGTTTAGTCTCTAATGGTTTTACACATGGATACCCTTCATATAAAACTAGTACCTGTGACTAAAATGTCTAGAGTAGTAGCTTTGTTAATGTTAATTTTTGGAATAAAAATATCTTACTTAATTCTATCTTTGGGTTCCTTCAAATACCTCACAAATCCATCATCCTTCCTTCCTCCCTTCCTTTTTTTTAACAGATTAACAGAGTTGGAAGGGACCTTGCAGGCCATCTAATCCAAAACCCCCTCCCGAAGCAGGAGACCCTACATCTTCCTCTACCTAGGATCGAACTCACAACCTCCTGATTGTGAGGCAAGAGCTCCACCTCTAGGCCACCGGGTATTTCCTTCCTTCCTTCTTCCTTCCTTCCTTCCTTCCTTCCTTCCTTCCTTCCTTCCTTCCACCTTCTCTTCCCTTTTCCAGCAGGCAGATAAGTGATTGCTGCAGGGTGGGGGAAGGAGCAAGGGATTGTGAGAATGGCTGGGAAACTGTCATAGAATATTAAAAATGCAGATCACGTGACTCCGTCAAAAGCCAATAGCACTAAAGCCGCCACAGCTTTCCTAAATTCCAGTCCCTTTGCAGTACTAGGTTCTAGATTTTGGACACATTCTGTAAGTTACCCAATTTGGTTAAAAACCGTTGTCCTATGATACACCATTTTGCCCAAGTAAAAGGTCATGACAACAAGAGTTTTAGTTGCATGTAGATTCAGTCTGTAAACAGTGGGCCGTGTCTCCCATTAAAGTTGTACTGACAGTAATGGGAGATCATATAAGCAGGTAAAGTTTATTTCTCCTTCCAGATTTAAAAAGTATGGTAATAAGGGTTAATCAAGGTGTTGGCCAGATTAGCAGACCTGCAAAAATGTTGCCTAGCAACTGAATGGAAGCCCCTCCCCCCCAAAAAACTTATCTGTGATCCTACCTTCTTTCAAATAGTGTGATAAGAACTGTAATTTGCAGGAAGGATTTTGCTCTAAAACTTGAGGAATCAGCCTAGATTTTTTTTAAAAAAAAACCGATTCATTGGTACTTCCAATCAGATTTGTCAAGTTAATTCACTGGACTCCATCTGTTTATTCGAAGGTATTCTGCCATAACCTAAACCCCTATATGCAACAGATTTAAGAGGTTATATTTAAAAAAAAAAACAATTTTCAAAGTTTTATAACTTTCCAGAGAGGCAGTCATTCCAAGTCAGACAATAAAATCCATAATTTTTTAGTGGGTCTTTCCCTTTTAAAAAGTATTTTGCAGATCTTCTTGCCCCAATACACCATAGCCGCTAATTAAGGCTGGGACACACTTGTAAATATCCACAGTTTAAGCGCTGTTCCCGCCTGGGTTTGATCTCGCTTACCCAGCATCCGAACACCTCGCTCTCTCTCTTCCTTCTTCCTCCAGCACAGTGCTTTCTCCAGTTGGCTCGGGCTTCGAGGCAGCCGCCATGGCTGCCGCTCCCCCGCCGCTGGCTCAGAGGGCTTCCTCTGGCCCCAAGGAACTTGCCCATTCCTCTCGGCCATCCAAGGGGTCCCTCTCTCTTCCCCTGTCCCTCCAGGACAGGGTAGGTCCACAGACCTGTTGGCAGCGGCTCGACAGTCAGGGTTTTCGCGGGGCTCGTAAGAGCCCCTCCATTTCCCTGACTGAATCGCCACGGTACCAACCGGAAGTCCAAGGGGTTATATTTGATCTCTTAGTCTGGGTTCTGATCTCGGTTTTCTGCTGCTTGCTGTAAAAACAACTGTTTTAAATGGAATATTTTATAGACCTAACTAAACGCCATACTTATAAACTGATACCACCATTAATAGAAATTAGCTTCCTTAATGAAAGACTGGTGTGCTTCCCTACAAGCATGAGTTAAGTATGCAATATCTATATCTTCCATTTAAAATTTAAATCCAGCATAGCAACTGATACCGGAAAAAAATATATTCTCTTGTAGCGTTTAATTGAATTTAGGTGTTTTCTTCCCTTCCATTTCTTTTAGTAGAATTAAACATTTGACTGTTGGAAGTGGTGGTGGGGGGGGGGGAGTACAAAACATATACAAAGTCTGGGAATGCTTTTAAGTCTAACCAATTCTGTGGAGGCATAAAAATTTTGTGAGCAGCAGCTCATTCTATTAGATGCATACTTCATTTTGTAACTTATGGTGAGGCATAAGTTCTTGCCAAGAAAGAAATAGCATATGCATAGGATTGCATACATTATTTGCTTACCTATTTATTTAGTCATTTTCACTATGTTTCTACGCTGCCCAGCTCATACCACTTGGAGCTTTTTACAATAATATTAAAAATACAGGAATCAAACAATCACTTTAAGCTTAAACTCAGCAATAAATAAAAATAGCAATAGAACGTTTAGATTCAGATCTTTTTGTAGGGTTTTTTCCCCCTCCAAGCTATTAACAAAAAAGAAGAATAAATTTTACAGATAATAAAGGACAACTTTGCTACACATTCAGAAATTATTGAAAACTGCTGATGGTTAAATGGAAAATTTCTACTAGATGCCAATTACTTTCCAAACTTAGATGAAACTGTTACATTTTGAATTTTAAAATGTTTCTATGGTTGGGTCCATGAGCCTGAAGAAATTCTCAGTCATCCAGGTCATGGTTGTCCCAAAGGTGCTTTTTCGGGAGGCAACTGGTCTTTGAAGACATTTCTCCTCTCATCCAAGAAGCTTCTTCAGCTCTGACCGGATGGTGGGGAATGGAAGGATTTATATTCCTTGCAGACAGCTGGTCATTTGCATCCTTTTAGAGGGTCGTTGAAGCACTTGGAGGTTTATCTGTGTCCTGAGGGTCACCTGAGTAGTGTTCCTGGTTCCTGTAGTCTGCAATTTTTTCCCCCTCTGGAAATCCATTCCTACTCCTATACCATTCAAAGGGTGCTCATCCCAAATTGTACAACTAAATCTTTCCATTCCCCACTATCTTGTCAGAGCTGAAGAAGCTTCTTGGATGAGAAGAGAAATGTCTTCAAAGGAAAAACGAAGTCCAGTTGCCTCCTGAAAAAACACCTTTGGGACGTTAGGTCCAGGAGTATGCAAAACAATTTCTTCTCTCAGAGTTTGAGGTCATTAGATAATTATACCTAGATCTAGATCTTCCTTCATTACCTGAAATTTGGTAAAAAAGAAGAATTATCTTCTTTTTGGCATCTTATTTCATATAATAAAAGAGAAATGAAAACACGATATTCTCTTGTCCTGACTGAGGAAGAAGGGCAGGACAGCAAGGGCTAAAGCTCTAGTACTCCTGGATTAGCAATAGCAATAGCACTTAGACTTATATATCACTTCACAGTGCTTTACAGCCCTCTCTAAGTGGTTTACAGAGTCAGCATATTGCCCCCAACAATTTGGGTCCTCATTTTACCCACCTCGGAAGAATGGAAGGCTGAGTCAACCTTGAGCCTGGTGGGATTTGAACTGCCAAATTGCAGGCAGCCGGCAGGCAGCAAAAGTAGCCTGCAGTACTGCACTCTAACCACTGCACCACCAAAGCTCAGTAGCAGGGGTGAAATGCTCCCAGTTTGGACCGGATCGCCTGATTCAGTAGCGAGGACAGTGGCTGGTTCAGAAAATCCCTGTCCCCCCCTCCCCATGCCCAGCTGAGCCGCACGATCATCAGAGGCTTTTTTTTTAAAAGCATTTTTTCTACAACCTCTTTGGCCGAAAAAAATGCTTTTAAAAGTTTTTTTTTAAAAAGCCTCTGATGATCGCGTGGCTCAGCTGGGATCATCAAAAGCTTTTAAAAGCATTTTTTCTACAACCTGTTCAGCCGAAGAGGTTGTAGAAAAAAATGTTTTTAAAAGAAAAAAAAACCCCTGACGATCAGGCAACTCAGCTGGGATCATCAGAGGCTTTTAAAAGCATTTTTACAACCTTTTTGGCTGAAAAGTTTGTAGAAAAAATGGTTTTAAAAGTTAAAAAAAAATTGGCCATGCCCACTCAGTCACATTATCCCTCCAAGCCATGCCCTCCAAGCCACGCCCACAGAATTGGTAATAACAAATTTTACATTTCACCACTGCTCAGTAGCAACGTGAAAGCTTTTTCTGGATTGAAAATGTAAGTAAATTTGCCATCTCCAAGGCTGGTGGTACTCCTTTCTTTCTGTTCTGGAGGGGAAATGGATCTGTCGATGACCATGGGGAAAAGAGGGAAAATTTATTTGCCGCATAAAAACAACTTGATCAAAGAGGAAGGAGACTCCGGTAGCTTAATGGTCAGAGAAAGAAACTTAGGAAGGATTCAGTCTAATTGATCAGACAGTTAAAAGTGGTCGTGGGAATTTTGCACCATCAGGCTTGCAAGATTCTATGGATGTAACCTTTCCATAAAGTAGATTTAGCTCACCTAGTCATTGCTGTCTGATTGACCCAGGAAGACTGACAGGGGAAAATAGAGGGAGAATAATTTGTCCCCTCATTTTATGTTGGCAGCCTCTTTAATGGACTGGCAACAGGATAGCCACTTTAGGAACCAAATTAGAGTAATCTGAGTTGCAGTCCTGCTTTAGGCATGAAACACCAAGTAGGTGATCTTGGCCCAGTCATTCTCTGGGCTAGTGTTGTAGGGAGAAGGCATACTATTTCTCAAAATATTGCCAAGAAGAAGAGTTTTCAAACTTTTTCTGGCTGAAGAACCTATTCAATGGGGGGGGAAAAAAGTCCAAGAATCTCTGATAATGAGAGGTATAGCTTCTGAATGTCAGCTGACAAGCCGCCCCCCCTTTTTTATCCCCACCCCCACTCACCCAATTCCCTTGTGGACAGTTTTCACCTAAGCCAGAAAAAAAATCTGTACAAAAGACTAAGAAAAATCTCTCTGTAAGGAACTAAGAGAGAAAATTTATCCTACACTTGTAGAGTTTTCCTTCTCTAGACTCTTAAAGAGAGGGATTTCCCCTCCACACACACACACACCTTTACACTGTAAACCTTATTCAAATCTTCATGGAACCCAAGGATTCTAGAGACCCCAGTTTGAAAACCCACAGCAGATGTCCACACTTGAGATAAAAAGATAGCTAGGTCTATTCATAGGCAAATGCCCTCACCCAAGATCCAACAAAGATAGGATTAGCCCATCTACCCATCTAGCAACAGAAGTCACCACATGGCACCTGGGGAGATTGCATCACCCAGCAAGGCTCAACCAAGCTTGGGACTCAGGACAGCCTACAGAGTTTCCCCTTCATGGCCCCAACCAATCAGAATACAAGCTCAAAATCAAAGCCCAACAGAGGGCATAAAACGAAGGCACTCTCAGCATCTCGGCCTTTTTTTTTCTGCTCAGGAACTCAAGCCATGTGATCCTGTTCAGGAATTCAAGCCATGTCATCCTGTTCATCAATAAACCTTCTTCCAAGCAACTTCCATGAATCCAGTGTCTTTTTCCCCACTTGGAATTGAACCCAGATGGACATTTCTTCCAACACAATAATGCCACTCTTTTTTTTTTAAAGGGGGAAACATTACTTTCCCTCTCCTGCTCTGGAATGATCATGAAGTGTCCTATGATCAGTTCAGCCAATTCAGTAAGTGTTGAGGAAGAAGATTGCAGACCATAAACTGCAAGTAAGGGGTAGTAGTCTATTTTTCCACCTGAGTTCACTTGATGACTGCATGAACAAGTCCATTCAACAATGCTTTCTTCTGTTTGTTTGGGTCTTTTCCTTCCAAGTACTAGAAGTCTCTACCAAGCACTGACCAAGCTTGACGTTATTTAGCTTTCAAGCATGAACAAGATCAGATAAGTGCTATCATGTTCCCATCTGCTGAGATCAAGCTACAGACATGTAATATAATTTTAATTTTTAAAAACGATGGATATGCCTTTCCTACTTTGTACATTTGGAAACAGCAATTGCTTCCTTCATTGATATCCATCATGTATTGTTCTCTGGAAAAGGAAGAACACTAGCTGTGCTTTATTTCGGCTAGCATTAATTTTGTATAGATCCACTGGCATTCAAATTTGCTTCCAGCAGGATCCATAAAAAAAATATTTAGATTTCCTAGGGAGAAAAGATCTCTTGATATCTATGGATCCCTTTTTTCCAAGCAGAAAGTTCTCTTCCACCCAATGTGATGTAGAGTCTCTCTCTCTCTCTCTCTCTCTCTCTCTCTCTCTCTCTCTCTCTCTCTCTCTCTCTCTCTCTCTCTCTCTCTCTCTCTCTCTGTGTGTGTGTGTGTGTGTGTGTCTTTCTCTCTCCTTGCAAATATTTGAACAAAGCTGGCATATATCTTTTTTTTTTTCATTTAATTACTGTGGATATTTTATTTTGCTCTGTTTCGATGACTATGTAAATGCTTTTAATTGTTATATTGAGTTGTTATTGTTCTATGTCACCATGTACAGGGTAATCTGTAGGGCAGGGCATTTAATTCAAAATTAAATGCAAAAAGGTCTTATTCAGAGGTACAAGAGAGCAAACACAGAAAATCCTTAGAGCAGAGCAATCAAATCTGCAAAAATCTGAACGGCCAACTGATGGCAGCAGAGACCTTTCTCCCATTGAGCAAAAGTTTGGATTTTGCTTATTTGTACCCTATGACTATCATTAAGTGTTGTACCTTATGATTCTTGATGAATGTATCTTTTCTCTTATGTACATTGAGAGCATATGCACCAAGGCAAATTGCTTGTGTGTCCAATCACACTTGGCCAATAAAATTCTCTTCTCTTCTCTTCTCTTCTCTTCTCTTCTCTTCTCTTCTCTTCTCTTCTCTTCTCTTCTCTTCTAGCCATCCATCGCTGACATTCCTCTTTAATGAATAATAACTTGTCCAGGCTTATGTTGGTTTGAGGAACTGCAGGCAGCATTTGTCTCACACATGCTGGAGAATACTTCTTTTTGCCTTTTTATCTGAAGGGTTGCACAACCCTATCTAACCATCATAATCCATATACCAAAGAAGCAGCATGATGTAAGGTGTTAAAATGTTACTGGAGGTCTTAGGTATGAAACTAACTTTGGGCCAGTCACTCTCCTTCAATTTCACCTACCTTATGGGACTTTTCTGGTGGAATAATGAGAAGAGGGAGTGCTCTGCAGGCCATCTTTAAGTCATCCCTATGTGGCTTGGGGTCAGAATATTTGAAGGAACATCTCTCCCCTATTACATCCACCTGACCATCAAGATGTCAAGGCAGGGCATGTTACACATTCCATCAATTAGAGATGGAGGTTTAATGGGACCATGAAAAAGGGCCTTCTCGGTAGTGGCCCTTTCTTTACTTTTATTTACTTTACTTTTATTTGATTTATATACCACCCTACTCCCGAAGGACTCAGGGCAGTGAACAGCCAACAATAAAATATATATATACAAAATTTAAAAAGCAGAGACATCTGCTTTATGGGACATCATTCTCACTGAAGAGCAGTTGGTCCTCACTGTTGCTTTTCTGAAAGGCGCTAAAAACACAGTTTTGTCAGCAGGCCTGAGGACAACAAATGGAGAGAGAGCTGACCAAGTGTCTGATTTGGTTGTATAGCTGCTGCCATGAGGGATGGAGGGTTGATTTTTAAATGCTGTAAGCAACCGAGTTACCTTTGCAAGAATTGGGTGGCTGTATAAATTTCTTTAATAAATAATGAATAAAAACTCCTGAGCAAAAAGGAGGTCTACAGAATAAAATCTACAGTATAAATATGTAATATACAATTTTTAAAAAATTTGTTTATTATTTTGTACCACAGACAATTTCCCACAACTCCGTCCTCCTGCATAATTTTCTAATGACATAAACATGCAGGAACATTTTCTTTCAATGCACCCTAAAAGAATTGCCAACAATTAGATTTAAAGAACTGGAATGTTATACAAGCAAGAAAACGAATGACTTCTATAAACAAGCAGATGCTGTGTGCAATATCCTTGTAAGTGCTCGAAAATGAGAGCGGGATGGAGAAAAACATTATGAATTATCACCATCTCTTTGCTAACAATTCTGCTGCAAGTATTGTCATGCTAAAATCATAATTGCTTTTCCTCGCCCGGTCACAAAAATGGAGAGACCAACCAGGGGAGTCTCTTTTGCAGAGCCCGTGGCCCAAATAACTACCCCCAAAGTAACCAAAGATCAGAGACAAAACTCAAGGGAAAAAGGCCCACCACCATCAAAAAGTATTTCCTGATGCTCACCTGGGAAATCTGAAAAAGGGGAAGTAACACAGACAGTTGACGACAAAGCTGACACCCTGTATTCCAAAACCAGGAAAATCAGTTGTGACATTTTTCATTTATTTGTAAATGCCTCTTTGGCACGACGTTCACTCAAAATGACAGTTGCATCTTATGGAACTGAGGAAGTGATGGTAAAATAGAAGAACACTGACAGCTGCTTTAATGAGATTCTGTGTTAAGACGACTGTGACACATTCACACATACACACATACCCTTCTAATTTCAGCATCCAAGCATTTGATGTTCAGAAACCCAACCTTGTCCTTTATCAAGATCCCTTCCTAGGTCATTGTGTCCTACTTTTAACCCAGCTCAAACAGTAATAATAATTAAACAAGAAGCTCACAAAAGCATTTCTGCTCAAAACTTAACAGCAGAACATGGATAATTTTCTGGCACCATGCCACATTGCTGGTATGTGAATTATCTTACTCAGTAAGCAATTCTGTTAAAGAAAATAGGAATTTTGGCCTGTCACTCAGAATTAATAGGTAGCATACAAGCCCACCGTATAACATAATCAGTATTTAGCTTTCTCGCTCCACTTTGGATATGATCCTGAATTTTTAAAATCCCTGCCAAAACATCTGTTACTATTAAGTATCTGTGTTTTGCATTGTGCTGGCTTGTTAACCATATATTTTCCTTATGGAATTGTTCTCATGAGGGATTACTGAGAGGTAAAGTATCTCCAAAGTTACTCTGAGTGTGCTGCAATTCCAGTGATTATAACAGAATAAGATAATAACAGAATTGGAAGGTCCCTTGGAGGTCTTCTAGTCCAACCCCCTGCTCAGGCAGGAAACCCTATACCATTTCAGGCAAATGGTTATCCAATCTCTTCTTTAAAAATTCCAGTGTTGGAGCATTCACAACTTCTGGAGGCAAGTTGTTCCACTGATTAATTGTTCTCACTGTCAGGAAATTCCTCTTTCATTTTAGGTTGCTTCTCTCCTTGATTGGCTTCTATCCATTGCTTCTTCTCCTTCCTTCAGGTGCTTTGGGGAATAGCTTGACCCCGTCTTCTTTGTGGCAGCCCCTCAAATATTGGAACACTGCTATCGTGTCATCGCTAGTCTTTCTTTTCATTAAACTAGACATACCCAATTCCTACAACCATTCTTCATGTTTTAGCCTCTAATCCCCTAATCATCTTTGCTGCTCTTTTCTGTACTTTTTCTAGAGTCACATCTTTTTTTTATGTTGTGGTGACCAAAACTGGATGCAATATTTCAAATGTGGTCTTACCAAAGCATTATAAAGTGATATTAACACTTTACATGATCTTGTTTCTATGACTCTATTAATACAGCCTAGAACTGTGTTGGCTTTTTTGGCAGCTGCAGCACAATCCTGGTTCATATTTAAATGACTGTCCACTAGGATTCCAAGATTCCTCTTGCAGTTACTACTATTTAGCCAAGTACCACCTATACTACACCTATGCATTTGGGGATAGTTATAACTTACTCCAATCACAACCAAATTTGAGCAATATGCCATTCCTCTTCTGTAATTAGGATTAAAACAAAAAGAAATACAATCAACAAATTAAAAACAATTGCAATATAAGTCCCTGAGCAGTCGCTATTCACCCTCCTCCCATTAAAACTATTTCTGTTAGTAAAGGAACATACATCAAACTGGACTTTCAATTTGCCTAGTTGAATGCATTGCCACAAACATCAGTGCACAACTTGCTTGTTCATGAACTCTGTGCCTTTGAAGTGCTATGCACATCTTCACTATATATTGCCTTGAATTGAATTCCTTGGGGGGGGGGATTACATTTCCTTCTTTCTGGAAGTAAATCAAGGATATTGATCTGCAAAATTTATTATTGTTGTTATTTTTAAAAGTTTTTCACCGGTCCCTCAAATGCAAATAGCCAGATGAGTGTGTTCCAATGAACATTAATTAATTAATTACCCTGTTTCCTTGAAAATAAGACCTCCCCGGATAATAAGCCCAATCAAGCTTTTGAGCACATGTGCTAAAATAAGCCCTCCCCGAAAATATTTAAACGCATGTACAGCCGGTCCCTACCATTTCCTCTGGTTAGGGTTAGGGAGACAGAGCTGGAAATCAGGTAAGATGACAAGAGGAGCCCTGTCTTGCTCCATGCACCCCAAAATAATAAGACCTCCCCGAAAATAATGCCAAGAGCTTATTTCAGGGTTCAAAAAAATATAAGACAGGGTCTTATTTTCGGGAAAACATAATAGATATATATGGCTGCCCATCTCAAATGCATGATTCAATCTGAAAAACAGGTCAGATCAGAATGAGTTAGGCACACATATTAAATACAAAATCCTTAAACATGTGGAACTCTTCACTGGGTTTCCAAAAGTGTATCATGTAAAGATGTACTTAAAGTGGAAGATAGTTTCATAAGAAGTTAGAAAAAAAAATTAAGAATAAAGCATTCAAATGTTCTGCGGTAATTATGTCTTCCACTGTGGGTTTAATTGCAAGATATTTTTTGACTCCAATTTCCTACCAAGTTTTGCTCAATATATCCAAAATCGTTTGAACTATACAGAGACTACGTTTTGTTAACATCGTACAAAAGATTTGTTCTCCGAACAGCTAAATTATCTTTAATTCATTTTTTTAAAAAAAAACACCTCCAATAAATCAATGATAATGTGTCCACGGGTTGTCTTAATATCCCCCCTTTATTTTTTAATAAACTCAGAAACCACAAAGCTGAGACAAAAAGGAGGAGTTTTCAGGTCACATTTTATTATTACTTTAATTGGTCTACAATTGCTCCTGACTAATTATTGTCCCTACAGGGTAAGCTATTAACCCAGTGTGTTGGCTTTTGAAAATGTTACTTTTTTAATAATGAGGCACTATTATTTGATGCTCTTTCTTTCTCCTTCCATGCTAGGGGCCCGCAATGTTTTTCAGGCTGAGGATCACATGTAGTCTTTGAACAGCATGCCTGTGGTTGCACTCCAAAAGAGGTAGGGGTGAGACAGGACAGAGCAAGGGTAAAAACAAAGATTCTTCTGAATTAAATTAATACAGAGAATAGGACTTTTCCTGATGCACTTAATAGCTTTAATAGAGCATGAGTTAATAGCATTAAAAAGGGGATAACAGCAAGGTTGTTCACTAGCCAAGAATAGTGGCGTTTTTGTCTTTTGAACTTCCAATATCACCGGGATATGTATTATTATTTTCTGGAAGTTTGTGGCGGAAAAATTGGTGGCGGAAGTTTGTGGCGGAAAAATAAAATGGGTTGAGTATTATGTTGGTTGCTGATTTTTATTTGCCTATTTATCATTTAGTTATGTTTGTTGTGCCAGTTGAACTTTAGAGAACGCAACTAGGCTTGCTATTACCATGATTTGTTGAGAAACAATATCAGAGTTTCTTGCAAAATTCAAATCCAGAAGCAGACAAAGATAACTGATTCAGCTGGATTCATTAACTTCTTTATATACATAATAACAGATGAAGTATTTACAATATCAATAGTTTATTCTTCAACATGGTAGAAGTTACGGGCAGAGCACAAGGCAGGAGAGAACAGTTAGTTTCATTTCAGCAGAGTAGACTAGTTTCATTTCTCTGCACAGACTCAGAAGCTGAAGACTAAGACAACGCCCTGGCTCCAGTATGTCTCAGCTCCCAAGCAGCCCTCATTGGCTGACTTAGTTGCTATGCCTATACATTGGCTGAACTTTTTACCATGTTTCTGCCAGTTCATGAATAATCTGACAAATAATTTCTACTCTAACTTGCATATCATGGTAAACATTGCAGTTTGTGTGGTATGTCTTGTTATCTGCTTAACTTCAAGGACAAAATAAGTTAAATCTATTACTGGTACTTTATCATATCACATCCAAAATGAGAGTGAGATGTCAAATTGTGGATCTCTTCCTTAGTCCCATGATTACAAGAGAATCTTTTGGGTTGGGGGGCAATAATAAATCCAAAATAAATCATCACCAACATCATCCAATCTTTAACAATATTGTATAGGAATGTTTTGTGGCCCGTCACAAAACATTCCTCTTTGGACTTTGGACTTTGCAGAGTCCAAAGAGGAAGAAGGCTCTGATAAGGAAACAGCATCAGAGACAAAGATAGAGCCAGGGCCTTCTGTCTTCCCCCAGGTCAAGAGGCAGCTGTCTTCAGGGCCTGAGCTGAGTGGGAGGAAGGAGCAGATGGGGCGTGCGTATGCGCAGAGAGGAAAATAGAGGAGAGCAAAGGAAAGCAATAAGCCAGCTCTCAGGGAGAGGAAGATGCAGATGATAGCCAGCCCCTCCCTGGCTGGGAAATAAATAGGAGGGGCTTTGGGAGTGGCCGGTTGTCACAGACAATCGTTCATATCTAGTATACAGCAAGCAAGTTAGATTTCTTGGCTAAACTCATATTTTTGGGGACTAATTACATTTGCTTTTTTTGTTTATCCATGTGAATAAAAGACTGTTATTGTCCTGTTATAAAAAGGGGGTTGTTTTATGCATGAGTAAACATCTTATCACGGATGTGGTGGCTCAGTAGCTAAGACGCTGAGCTTGTCGATCGAAAGGTCGGCAGTTCAGTGGTTCAAATCCCTAGTGCCGCATAATGGGGTGAGCTCCCGTTACTTGTCCCAGCTTCTGCCAACCTAGCAGTTCGAAAGCACGTAAAAAATGCAAGTAGAAAAATAGGGACCACCTTTGGTGGGAAGGTAACAGCGTTCCACATGCCTTTGGCTTTTAGTCATGCCAGCCACATGACCACAGAGTCGTCTTCAGACAGCGCTGGCTCTTCGGCTTTGAAACGGAGATGAGCATCGCCCCCTAGAGTCAGGAACGACTAGCACATATGTGCGAGGGGAACCTTTACCTTTATCTTTAAACATCTTATCAATACTTCCGAAGGCTGGGTGAGAACAGAAACATTTGAAGCTGACTTGCTGCCTTGGTTTGAAGACCAAATTACAATAATTTACATTCACATATGGAAGAAATGATAGAGTAAGAACAAAAGAATGAAGGCTGCAGTGAGTCTATACTCAGTTTCATGGGATTTAAGTCACAGCGAGGTGTTGAAAGTCAAGAATTGTGCCATAGATTTCACTGAAAAGGTGGCTGCGAGACCAGAGTTGAAGAAGGCAAGGCAGGTGACATCCAACAGGCCAAATGTGAGAGCAGGAGAGAGAATGGATGGCACTTTTTAAAGAAAGCAAGATAACTCTGGATGACAATAAAGTTGGGAAATAACGCATTCGAAGAAGAATCTCCTAAGAGAAATGAAGGTGACTACATCTGCCATCGCTGATAATGATGCTAAGACTGTCAACAATTCAAAAAAGATCTTTTATCTTATGTTTTGCAGAAGCATCACTCCCAGTGATAGTGTTACAAATACATTTTTAAATGATGGAAATGAGGTATGCTTTTTTTTTTTTTACTAATACACGGCAAAAAGAAAGTCATTTAAATGCAGAATACAAGAGCCTGTGATAAATAATAAATGCTAGCTGTAACTTTAACACCTAGCTTTCTTTCAACAATATTAAAGTCAATAATAATAATTTTATATAACCGTTTTTTTCCCCCATCTCTTTTCTTTTTACAGTGACAGGCTGACAAATGACAATTGATTTTGCATATCTCATTTCTTCACTCAAGAAAAGGTTACATCTAACTTTAAAAGGAGCATGCAGGTTAAAAGCACTGATAAAATCTCTATTCAAAACCCCTTATTTTAAAGCAGCCAAATCTTTTTCTAGGACTATGTGATAATTGTAGAGGGCAGCTGTGCCATCCTGAGAAAATCCATCACAGCCATAGATAAATGCTGCTTGGGCATCCAACCTAACCCCTTTTCCAAATTATTTCTGAAGCACCAACAGACCTCAGGTACCCCCCAAGTAATTAACTGCCATTTGAACATTATTTTCCACCAGAAATGATTTTCAAACAGGTGGATAAAGAAAGGTCAATCCGTGAAGTTGGAGCAGGTCCGTGTAACTGATTATTAGATAAGGCACGTAATTGTACAGCCAGATGAGCTAATAACTTTCCCCAGGGATACAAATGACCTGGTAATTCAAAACTGACAAAGTCAAAAGCAAGGTATAAACTGTTCGCTTCCCTTCCCTTCCCCCTTTTCCTTCTCCAGGTTGGGATAAATATAATTTCTCATGGCAGTGTGTATCCCTCTCTTAAGCCTCAGGTAGTTGTAACTTAATGAGATTAGTTTCAGCCGAGAGTGAAACCCCATGAGATAGGATTAGCATCTCATCAGGTTTTGCCTCATCCAGTAAATTCAACGTAGTCCATCTTGATGATGCTCACTTACTATTGGCATCCAAGCTTTGTTTTCAAATCTAATACTGTCTCCTAACTTTGTCCAAAAGCTCTGGTGGAAAGTCAAGTCCTTATTTGGGGGGGAGGGAGGGAGGGAGGGAGGGAGGGAGAAGAAAATGAAACAGCTCTATATCCTTTCTTTGAAATGGATGTTTCCATATTACAGTACCAGAAATATGGTAACAGATATGTTTTCAAAATAAAAGAACATTCAGAACAAGCCAGTAGATAGTCCTTCATGAGCCCACAAAATAACCAAGAACAACGTTTCAGAGAGTTCACATACAACTGTTGTGACCTAGGCCCAAGTAGTTATTACCAGACACAATCAGTCCTAAACAAACATATTCTATTAGAACAGCTGAGATTCACTTCATTCTCATCTTAGTCCAAATCAAGTCCAAAACAAATCCTTTATAAACAGTCCTTCAGCCTTATCACCAACCTTTGTCTTCTTTGGCACCCTGCCAAAGGCTTTTCTTGGCAAAACTCCACCACCTCGACAAGAAACAAATGTAGCAACATTGCTTTCCTACAAAGATCCCAAGAGCCATTGCTGCTCTTTTAAACCTTCTGGGAGGGGCCAATCATCTCCTGGCTTACTCCCGAGTCATCCTTTTTGCTTTAGCTGGTCTTGCCTTCTGGCAGCTCTTCACATGCGTGCACTAGGAACAGGCTCCTCCTGTTCCTCTGCCTCTCTGCTATCTGCCTCTGGAGGCTCAGGAGTCCTCACATCACTCCCAGATGGCCCTGGCCCCATCCCTGCCTCCTACACAGAGCCCTCGTCCGGCCTTCCCCGACTCCAGGACTGGCCCATTGTCCTCTCCAGCCTCCTCACTGTCCGACTCCGCTGCCAGTTCTGCAGGCTGCTGGCGGACCACAACAACAACAGGGAAAAAGTTATTTGAGATTCAGTTCCATCTCCAGGTTTAAACTTCAACTGATGTTGGAAATTTTTTGTAATAACATTTCGGGCTAATTAAATGCTATTGAATAATATTTGGCTTAAGTAACCTTTTTATAGTTATGCATAGTGTTAGTCCATGGCTCTCAATGTATCGCTTGCCTCCAGAAGTTGTGAACACTCCAACATTGGAAGTTTTTAAGAAGAGATTGGAACCATTTGTCTGAAGTGGTGTAGGATTTCCTGCCTAACCAAGGGGTTGGACTAGAAGACTCCCTTCCCCAAGCTCCCTTCCAACTCTGTTATTCTAATTTGTACAAGCCTGGAAGTAATTTCAGTCTTAAAGATTAGCCACTATGATGCAATGCCTATATCGCTGTTTACTATAACTATTGCTACGTATGGCATACATTTATAGGCATTGCTGACGAAATAAGTATGACAGCCAGTTCTTAGATAGCAGCTACCAAAATAGCCTGATTGTCAGATCTGTCATCTCACTGCTTCAGCTTCGCTCAATGGCAGCCTGTCATAAAACATGGGGGGGGGGGAGCTGTAGGAAGGGGAGATGATAGGAAACAGAAACAACTCCAACAGCTGGCCAGAGACATAGGTTGAACAATTCAAGGACAAAGGCATGGGAATGGAATGCAACTGCCCATCAAAGAGATGCCAATCCTCAGAACAACTAATTTGTACTTTATTGGACACTAGAAAGATGACCGGTCTTAAAACAGGGGGAAAAGTAACCTAGGCTTACGTGGGTATCTTCAGCTCTGGCTTTCTAATGCTGTAATCACTTTAGTAAAAATTTACCTTTTGCTACAAATGGAGTCGAGTGTCTTTCTTTCCTAAACACCCAAACTGGGACAGACCTGACACTGTTAATAAAACATAGAGGCATAACTTCAAACTGACAGGAGGGAAGTTCAAAAGTAATGTTAGAAAGTATTACTTCACAGAAAGAGTAGTGGAACCAACTGTAGTAGAGGTAGTAGGCCAATCATCAGTTAATTGAGTTTAAACATGCTTGGGATAAACACATCTATCATCTGACAAAAAAAATTAAACAATAAATAAGAATAAAATAAGAATTAATAAAATATTAATTTAAAAAAGCAAATAAGCTCAGGGGACTTAATTCCCTGTTGTGTAGGTGGGAGAAAGAGGAAAAATAATTTGAATGCTGATTTCACTCTAAACAGATCATGTGTTTGATTCACAGCAGCTTCTGGAATTCTTTTGTAATGGCTTCTTTAGGGTTTTCTGCAGTAAACCAACTTTTTTTTTTGACTTGAGAAATCAATTTTTGCTGTTTCTTACCTATGTGACCATGGGAACTCTGTCTGTGGACAATTATTTCCATTGGACCTACCCGGAAATTATTTCAGTTTCTATTTTGTGGTGCTCAGTGTGGGATAGTGATGAAGGTGTGAGACTAGAAGAAGAAGAGCCAACTTTATGTCTACCCTCAACCATGGAACCTTCCATGATGTCACTGGGCCAGTCACTTTCTGAAACTCATTTGCCTCACAGAAATGAAAGAATATATACTCTATACACTGCCTTGACCTCTTCATGGAAAAAGCAAGTAATAAATTTACTAAAATAAATACAGGGATACATTTGAGCCTAACCCTAAGGCCCAGCTTAATTTCTAGATGTTTTAAGGTAAAGGTAAAGGTAAAGGTTACCCTCACACATATGTGCTAGTCATTCCTGACTCTAGGGGGCGATGCTCATCTCCGTTTCAAAGCCGAAGAGCCAGCGCTTTCTGAAGACGTCTCCGTGGTCATGTGGCCAGCATGACTAAACGTCAAAGGCGCACGGAACGCTATTGCCTTCCCACCAAAGGTGGTCCCTCTTTTTCTACTTGCATTTTTTACATGCTTTCGAACTGCTAGATTGGTAGAAGCTGGGACAAATAATGGGAGCTCACCCCGTTATGCGGCACTAGGGATTCGAACCACTGAACTGCCGACCTTTCGATCAACAAGCTCAGCATCTTAGCCACTGAGCCCCACGTCCCTACTAGATGTTTTAGTCATTGACAAAGTCAATTTTGCCAGTGTTTTAGCCTAAACCATTTAGATTGGCTCCAATCAGGACTTAAATTATAGAATAAAATGCTAAACATGATTCAGAAATGTTAATTAATTCATCATACCGAAGTATAACCACAGCAGAGAACCTTTATATGTTAATAAATAGTAACTGCAGACATCTGAACAAAGAGCAATTTCGTTTAATTATCAGGGTAGTAATTTTAAGTCATGAATACCTGTGAATAAGACACCAGTAATCATTCTTTATTCCAAAGACTGAGGGAGTTAGAGAACGTAGCCTGAAATTAATACTCCTTTTATATTTTATACTCACAGTTTAAAAGACTGAGTTGTGCATATAGTTGGAGATAATGCCTTCAAATGACAACAAATGATTTTTAAAATTCAACCGTTTTGTTGAATTTTCTACATTTACTTTGGACTTGTAAAGGAGGTAATTCTGAGAATTCGAATAGCTTTTAGCTATTTAGTCTCTAGTCTGGTCCCAAACATATTTCAAAAATAGCAGAAGTCCAGAAGAAATAGGTTGGACAAGGCATGTGTGATAGAGGGTGGAGTTAAGAGACTGGCTAGCTGGGAATTCCTGCAAGGGAGGAAGTGATGGAAATGTGACATTCACCCTCCTCATCACCCCCAAAAAATAATTGGAGCTCTTATCAGGCTGTTTTTGGACAGTTCAGCTGGTCTGGCATGATTTTTGTAAATACCAAGTAATAATAAATAAACTTCTCTGATCAGCGTGTCTTCTAGTTCTTTGTGCCTGACATTTATCTTGACAGATTAAATGAAAAGAAAGCAAAGATAGCACTAATCATAATAGGCACCTTGGTTGCCATCCCAAAACAACTGGAGGATACCCACGGCATTGAAAAAATCACCAGTCAATTGCAAAAGGCAGCTTTCCTTGGAACAGCTTACATCCTGTGATACCTTTAATACCATCAAACAACAACATCTGCCTATAACAGGTCCTTGGGAAAAAGTCAATGTATGGATAAGAATATCAAGTCCAGTTGAAACATCTGACTGACTGCAACCATCCACAACTCTCAGAAGAGCATTGCCATTTCTTCTGCGCTGAAGATGCTTTTCTGAAATGTGTTACACATCGATCAAGTCCTTTGATTTTGAGGCTCAATCATTCCCAGTCCAGCTAAATATCAGCAGGCACAGAGTGAAGTTAGGGAATTTCAGCTGGCAACAAACATGGAAATCTGATCTGAAAAGCAAGAGTTCTTTTTCCCGAACCCTGAAAATAAAGTAGCTACTAGTGTCCATTTATATGAAATTAACCAGTAGCTAATTTCATACAAATTTGTTCAATAGATCAAATCAGGAAGGAAGAGGAAGGTTGATTATTTAGTTTAGCCTCTTTCTAGGCTAGCAAGAAATCTGTTCTGAAATCTGCCTTACCATTTATCAAAAGTTTCTTCTTCTGTAGAATAAGTTTCTGCTTCTACTAGACTGTATTCTAGGTTCTTAAGAATTTCTAATGTCTTTCAGTGAAATTTTTGAGCTTGCTTTATTTTGGAGGTGTGAGACATGACCAGGCTGAGCCCGAGGGAGGGGTCAAGTGCATCATCAGTCATGAGTCCCTTCATTCCCACAAGAGATCTAAGTCCAGCCCACTTTGAATTCCTTATCTACCACCACATTGCTTTGACCGTTAGTAGTTCAGATTCTTGTAGAGAGCTGAAGCTTACAATATATTTTTATACCCATTTGAACTGCGTAGATCTCCTGATTTTCCTGGTGCTTGATGGGAGGTGGCAGAGGCTGCTAGTGCAGATTGTTTGTGTTATTTTGTTATACATACTGTATCGCCATCATTATAAAGCTTCCTTAGGTGCCTGCAAATCCAAACATTAAGAAAAAAAATAAGGTCTCATAATATCTTTCTTGGGAATGTAATTGTGGCATTGGAAATACAGATTGAATACTAGAAAGATAATTGTAAAGAATATTGATTGATTGATTGATTGATTGATTGATTTGATTGATCTTTCAAATGTGTGATGCTGGACAGTGTACAACAATCAAATAATAGATAAAAACAATAGATATAAAAATATAAGAATCCATCTTTAAAGCATTTAATAATCAAATCTGTATAGCCAGCCATCTCACAAAAAGCAACTTTGGGCAGTGTGCAACAATCAAATAAACAGATTAATTATATATAAATATAATATTTACTTATAAATACTGTTTGTATACCCTAAATGCTAAATAAATGCAGATATATCAAATTCCATCCATGAGAAAATTCAAAAATTCTCCATTGGGGGGAAAAATGAATGGCCAAATTAGCTTTCATCATGACAAAAAAGAATTAATACAAATCCTGCATGCAGATGAAATATTACAAAAGGAACATTACAATTTTATGCAGCACTAGTTTTAGTTAGACCTGTGCCTTAAAATTGAAGAATATGCCAAAGAATTGAAAGTGACAGCAAAATGTGAAACCATATTATTCTTTATAAAATTAGGAGATTAAGAAAATGAAACAATGGAGAATACAAACTGTGCCCATTCTATTGAGAATATGTTGAAACCAGTGGTGGGTATCAAAATGTTTTACTACTGGTTCTGTAGTGTGGCTTGGTGGGCGTGCCATAGCTTGGTGGGTGTGGCTTGGTGGGCATGGCAAGGGAAGGATACTGTAAAATCTCCATTCCCTCCCCACTCCAGGGGAAGATTACTGCAAAATCCTCATTTCCTCCCGATCAGCTGGGACTCAGGAGGCAGAGAATAGATGTGGGAGGGGCCAGTCAGAATTTTTACTACTGGTTCTCCGAACTACTCAAAATTTCTGCTACTGGTTCTCCAGAACTGGTCACAACCTGCTGAAACCCACCTCTGGTTGAAACCAGTGGTGGGTTCCACCCGGTTCCGTCGAGCCGGTAGCAGTGACAATATGACATCACTGAACCGGTTCTGGCCCAGATCACTTAGATCACTAAGATCACTTAGTGAGCATCTTACTAAAAAGATTTGGGCCCATCTTTCTCCCCATTTCCCAGAGTTGCTTGGCAGTGAGATGGGTGGAAAAGAAAAGAAAAGAAAAGAAAAAAAAAAGAAAAGGAAGGAAGGAAGGAAGGAGGGAGAGAGAGAGTGAGGGGGGAAGGAAGGAAGGAAGGAAGGAAGGAAGGAAGGAAGGAAGGAAGAAAGAAAGAAAGAAAGAAAGAAAGAAAGAAAGAAAGAAAGAAAGAAAGAAAGAAAGAAAGAAAGAAAACAAAGGAACAAAGAGACAATATGTTTCTTGCTACGGTGGGAAAAACTATGATAAAATGACCTTCTTTCATCTTCTTAGTATGAGGCCACTGCCTCACTTCCTAGAAATTTTGTATATAATTACGTGGATTGTATATACAGATAGTCCTTGACTTACAACCACCATTAAGCCTAGAACTCATTAAGTGAGTTTTGCTCCATTTTATGATTTTTCTTCCCACATTTGTTAAGTGAATCGCTGCTGTTGTTAAGTCAGGAACACAGTTGTTAAATGAATCTGGCTTCCTCGTTGATTTTCTGGTCAGAAGATCACAAAAGCGGATCACATTACCCAGGGACATTACAACTGTCATAAATATCAACCACTTGTCAAGCATCCAACCATAAATCACATGACCATGGGGATACTGAAATGGATATAAGTGTGAATAATGGTCATAAGTCACTTTTTTCAGTGCCGTTGTGACTTTAAACGGTCTCTAGGTCTAGTTACTGTTGTAAGTCAAGGACTATCTGTATACTGAATGTTTTCTTCTCTTTATGATGTTTTCATCATATGGTAATTAAAAAATAAATCTGCTACCTAGGAGAAAGAGTTCTATTTTGTCTCCTCAAGCTTCCTCCTATTTAAAATAGGCTTAAAAAGAAGGTGCTTCAAACAGCAAAGCACTATGTACAGCAGACTAAAAGACACAACATGGCCACACTAATCCTAATCATCTGTATCATATTGATTCTTATATACGATACTGTACGCACATTACTAGGGATTAAGAATGTTATCTCCTGTGGGCTGATGATACTTGAAGCTTTGAATAGTTGTAGAATAACTGGGGGGAAAACTCCCTAAGTGCTGAGAAGAAAGTTTTCTTCAACAACAGTCATTTGTCATGCTTCAAAATTGGATTTGAAACCCATTTTAACTTAACAAAGGACATATCTACCTTGCCCATCCGCATTCCGTCTCAGAGAAAAAGTCACACATGTACCCGGTTTAAGTCATTCATTTTAAGAAGAACCTGTTTCTTCTTCTTTGGTTTTGCATTCATGAATATGTTTAACCTTTTCCTTTGACACCACATATTCTCTCTCATTCAAGCTCTGGAGATACGGTTTTCCCGTATCTTAATATGCAGCAGCTAAGGCCTTGCCAAGCAATAGACTGTTGATAGACCTCTTTATCAAGAAATACAAAGGGAGGATCTCAGTTTGACTGAAACCAACTTAAAATGAAATTACCCAGATCCAAATAATACAGTCTAATCTTCAGGAAGCTTACCTTGATTTTCCTTCTTTGTATAGGGCACAGACACTAAATTTCTTTAGCGGTATGTAATTAGCATCAATTCATTAAATACAGCATTTCATCCATAGAAACAAATAGAGAATATAGAAACAAGCCTGATCTATGTTTATCACTAACAATCTAGACTATGTATGGTGAATCACGTTACAGGATTTATCTTAACTATTCAAAAAAAAGTCAAGGTTAATTTTCAAGTAAAAGATTCCATTTCAAGGTTAGAGTTAACAGGCAAAACAGAATTAGTAATCAGTGTGTAGAAATGTTTTCCTCTAAAATCACTGAAAGAGCTCCACTCTTTTGTAAGCATCATCAGACCAATGCAGTGATTATTACACCAAAACGTTTTTTAAATTAGACTGAACAAGCAAATAAAATCCTAGCAACTTGAAAATGAGTTATCCAAAGGCATGGATATGGAAACACTGCAATTAAAAGTGTCATAAAATTACCTTATGTCACTGTTGACAAAAAATATACATTTCCACACTATAATCTAGTGTGAAATCAGCAAATTATTTTCCTTTTTTTTTTTTTTAGCTTATATGGCTCGTTTCTCCCCCAGCTCAAACACAAACAACCAAATTGGCACATATGGAAAAATCAGTAAAGTTTTTCAATTGAAGAAGAGTCCAAAGCAGAACACTGAGGGGAAATATGAAGCAGAGTAACCCTAACCAGAAGCAAACGTAAATTCTGATTGAATACCAACTAGAGGTACTAGAGATGGTGAAAGGATTTGCTGGTGACATGATCATTGCCCGGAGGACACCCAGTTGGGGACTCCTTTCGCATCCCTGTGAAGTTGCCTACTGAGGTCGGTACCCATTTACTTATGGTCACCCATGGAGCAGCAGGAACTGGAGTGTATGATGGGACCTCACCCCATGGCAGTAGCGAGACTTGAACATAAGCCTGCTGATCATCAGCCCAGCATTCTTACCTTGGTAGCCAATAAATCCAAAAATGCTGGAGAATTTCTGGAAACCTGACACGCAGACAAATCAGCCATCAACCGGCACATAGAGATAAATAATATCTACATTTCATTCAAAAGCAATAATCAAAAGGCCAAAAAGGAAATAAAAAGACCAAAACACCTCATCAGCAATCAACACCCAGATGAGCAGAGATCAATGCCAAGATTAACACTATACCAACAGTCAAGAAGTAAATACCCTAATTAAGGAACCACCAACTCAAACAACAGTAAACAACAGCAAGATGAAAGAACCACCAAAAACATTCCCACCAATACTGGCAGGGCAAGCCACAAATACATTTAAAAATGAGAGCAAAGCCCCCTCTAGCCCCCTTCTAGCACTGATGATGTTACCTAGTTTGGAAATGAAATGTCTGCATGTAAACAGCCAAGTTCAGAGAGCAATAAGGACAGTTGCTCACAGTTCAATCTTGAGCTACAAATATTTTTTTCCAGTTTCAATGCTAATCATTTGCACAGTTCAGTTTTGGATTTCATTTACCATCAACTATAGAAGATGTTGGTAGTCCTCCTTTGCTTTTACATATTGGAACATGGCCATCTTTCGTTTCTTCATAGGAGTTTCTAAATACAGTCATTATAATCAAGAACGTACCCTTCCCCATGCATGCTTAACCAAATGGCCCTTAAAAGGGGAGCAAGAGGGAAAAGCCAAACCATCAGAAGAGTATATAACTGGAGGTGAGACAATTTACTGATGGCTCCATCTTATGTGCTAACTTAATGAGTTCCCTCTTCAGACTGAGGCACTTGAAATCACAATAGAGAGAAAAATAGAAGGTGGAAATCAAGTCAGCTCAATTACTAGGTCGATGCCACAATTTAATTCAAAATCTGTAGACTGCTTGGGTATTTCCAGCTGAAAACAAAAGGTAGGTCTCATCTGAGGCAAACTCAGGGATGGGATTCTATCAGTTCGGACGGGTTCGGGCAAACTGGTAGCTCCGACGATCAGCTGGGAGTGAACCGGTTCGCTCCAATGATCAGCTGACCCCGCCTGCCCGCTCCTGCACTTTACTTACCTATATCTTCACAGCTGATTAGTGCGACAGAGCAGATTCCATGCTTCAGCTGTTTTAATTCCCTAGCATTAACACGTAAGGTGATTTTTCGTTCAATTGAGCATGTGTGCACGCGTAGCAAAGTATGTGATCACCGAACCGGTTGTTAAACCAGTAGGATCCCATCACTGGGCAAACTCAAGTGGTAATTCCATGACAATCAAAGCAGTTTATCAACAATCCTACATAGATGACTTTCTGTATATTTCTTCTAGGGATTTTTATTTTCAATTTTTCAGTGTTGCCTAAAATCCTAGTATTCATTGAAGGTCTCTCATCCAAGTATTAAGCAGCCATGACTTTGCTTAGCCTCTTTACCTTTCTACAAAGAACCGAGAAAAGATGTAGCTCCTTTAAAGAGTTACTGACAGGTATAATGACATGACCGTGGAGAGACCCCAAACACATCTGCCAGCTTTGGACCCAAATAGTGAATACCTCTTTGGCTGATTATCAAAGTAACTTTCAAAATCCAGACGTTAGAAACAGATATAAGAGCAATTAGAACAAACATACAACATTATTAGTTAAAATTAACAGTTAAGATCAAAGTTAAAAGTTGGCACAAAACAGTGTTTTCAGGTATATTAGATTGTTATTTTTTCTTCCGGAGCAAAATACAGCGCATGTTACATTCTTTCCTCATTTTTTTCTCCCACATAACAGCTACTCGTTGTGATAGGATGGATTGAGAGAGAATATGGGATGGAGTTTAACAATCCTAGTCCAGTGGTTAAATTATTGTATCATATAGGAAATCCTTGAGTAGCAACCCAAATAGGACTGGCAATTTGATTGTTAAGTAAAGTAATTACTAACTGAAACTGCAATTGTGCGTATGATCTTACGTTAGTATACCTTTACTTTACAGACCTGCAAAATTGTAAATGCGAGGATTGGTCACAAAATTATAATTTCCTTACTACTACTGTAACTGTAAGGGATGTGGTGGCTCAATAGCTAAGATGCTGGGCTTGTTGATCGAAAGGTCGGCAGTTCAGCAGTTCGAATCCCTAGTGCCATGTAACAGGGTGAGCTCCCATTACTTGTCCCAGCTTCTGCCAACCTAGCAGTTCGAAAGCATGTAAAAAATGCAAATAGAAAAATAGGGAAGGTAACAGCGTTCCGTGCACCTTTGGCGTTTAGTCATGCCGGCCACATGACCACAGAGACATCTTCAGACAGCGCTGGCTCTTCGGCTTTGAAACGGAGATGAGCACCGCCCCCTAGAGTCAGGAACGACTAGCACATATGTGCAAGAGGAACTTTTACCTTACTGTAACTGTCCACAGTCACTGTCACTGCTAAATGAAGACTACATGTAGAGTCCTGATTAACAACCAGTCATTTAGCAACTGTTTGAAGTTGCAACAGACCTCCCTAGAGCTACTTACAACCTGCTTTCAAAGTTCCAATGGCCATACGCACAACCCAATAGTCACATGGCCTGATTTTAGGTGTTTAATCACCGGCTCAAATATATAGCTGTTTGCAGTGTCCCGCAGTCACATGACCACAACCTTTGGTGGGTTTTTTTTGCCAGTTTCTGGTGTTTACTTCTGGTTTCTGGCAGGAAAATAAAAGCCCATTGGTGAAAACAGGTTTGCTTAACATCCATGGCTTAATGGCTGCCACACAAAAACAGTTGCAAAAACGGTCACAGTCACATGACCCTGCTTAACAATTACCACAGCTTATGACCATAATTGTGGGCTCAATTACTATTGTAAGTTGAGGATCACCTGAAGTGGCTCCTTCTGTCTCTGTGTAAACTGGAGAGAAATGTTCTTTGCAAGGAAAGACGCTGCGGCCATTAAGGTAATGTAAAGACCGAATTGAACCTTTCTAAGCCTGAAAGGGTGCAGAAAGTTCAAGGGGATGTGAGATAAAAAGGCAAAGATTAAAAATGGACAGAGGGTTGTCATGAGATTACCAATGCAGGTAGTCCTCGATTTACGACCACAATTTGAGCCCAAAATTTATGTTGTTCAGTGAGACATTTGTTAAACCCACTTTACAACCTTTCTTGCCTGAGTTGTTAAGTGAACCACGGCAGTTGATAAGTTAGTAACACGGGTTGTTCAGTGAATCTGGCTTCCCCCTTGACTTTGCTTGTCAGAAGGCCGCAAAAGGGGATCGCATGACCTGGGGAGACAGCAATGGTCGTAAATATGAGTCAAATTGCCCAGCATCTGAATTTTGATCATGTGGCCATGGGGATGTTTGCAAAGATCGTAACTGTGGGAAATGGTCATAAGTCACTTTTTTTCAGTACCGTTGTCACTTTGAATGGCCACTAAATGAGCTATTGTTGTTAAGTCTAGGACAGTGGTGGCTAACCTTTTTGCCAAAAGCGGGGTGAGTGCGGGGGGGGGGTCATGTGCACCCGTGCCCATACCCATAATTCAATGCGCCCCATCCCCTGCACATGCGTGCATGGCCCCCATCCGCGCTCCCCCTGCTTTTGGCATGTGATGGCACGGTGGGCCCAGTAGGCCTGTTTTTTGCCCTCCCCAGGCTCCAGACACTTTCTAGGAGCCTGGGGAGGATGAAAATGGCCTCCCCCCCGGAGGTCGTTTCCTGACTTCCGGTGGGCCTGGAAGGGCCGAAAATCAGCTGGCCGGCGCGCACATACGTGCTGGAATTGAGCTAGGGCAAGGCTCGTGTGCTCACAGATATGGCTCTGCATGCCACCTGTGGCACGCATGCCATAGGTTCGCCATCATGGGTCTAGGACTACCTGTACCTTCTCACTCGCTATGAGCCATAGACTTTACTTCATATTGACTGATATGCTCACAGTTTCCATTGCAGCAGATATTAGATTAAGAGCGCTTGAACTGACCTGAAGTGCCGCATTGTATGACAGCTAAGAAAATTAAAAGCCTTCAAGCGGTGATCTCGTCAGGTCTCTGAAGCCAAACAAACTAAAGCGTGTCAAAAACAGAGCAGGGAAGTTGCTTACAGGGCCGGATGTTGCTGAGAAAGAGCTGGGAATTCTTCCTCATTCAAACTAGCCAAGTACAAGTCCCACCTGAAAAAGTGTAAATACGCTGGCAAAAAATTTTTAAAAGTATTTTCTCCAATGCAACTGAATGCATTTCAGAAGCTATGTATGAATGGGTTGGATCAAGTTGGATGCCTTCAGACATTGTGGGTGCTTCATCACTGAAGGCTTGTAAGAGTAGACTGGAATGTCTGAAATGTTATAGGACAGTGATGGCTAATCTTTTTGCCATCGCGTGCCAGGAGGGGAGGGTGGGGGGGGTCACACGCATGCATGCCCACACCTATAATTCTATGTGCCTTGCCCACATGCATGCCCGTGCAACCCCCGACACCCTCACCCTGCTCCTGGCCCAGCTTTGCACAGCTTCAGAGGATACCAGGGGTGGTGGTGGAGAAGGCCGTTTTTGCCATCTCCAGACTCCTAGAAAGGCTTTGGAGGCTGGGGACAACAGCAAAAAATGGGCCTTCCTGTCCCACCGGAAGTTGGCAAATGGGCTGTTTCTGGCCTCTGGAGGATCTCCGGGGGGGGGGGGTAGGGAAGGCTAGAAAGAGTGTGGAGCCAGGTAAGAGAGAAAAACGGGCCTACTGGGCCATCAGGCCAGAACTTGTCTGCCTATGTTGTGCATAGGCCTATTGAAACAGCCTGTTTCCTACTTCTGGTGGGCCCAGAAGGTCCAAAAATCAGTTGGCCGGTACGCACATGCGCGCTGGAGCTGAGCTCATGTGCCCATTGATATGGCTACACGTGCCACAGGTGGCACGCGTGCCATAGGTTTCCCATCATGGTTATAGGATCTCCTGCTTGAGCAGGAGGCTGGACTAAAAGACCTCCAAGGTCCCTTCCAACTCTATTCTGATTCTAATGATTGACTATTATTTTGTCATCAACTCAGTGTTGACTGTTAGTGATCCCTTATAGTTTTATGGCTCTGCAGACTTGTGGTGGTGGCGGTGGCAGCAGGGAAGGGAGAGAGTATGTTTTTGCATGCCGCTTGTGCAAACACAGCTTTGCACGCGTGCCCATTAGCACAGCCCAGTTCCCAACAGTTGATGCGCCCAGCAGTGGGCTGTGGACCGGAAGTTGGGGACTCCTGCCTTATAGAGATTGCTCCACGGTGATCAATCTCTAATCAGCTTTTTCAATAGTGTCTCTCTTGCCGTTATTTTAAGAGAAAGTAGTACAGAAGCACAACATAGGCAGACAAGTTCTGGCTTGAATGTACACAATGGCTGAGTCCCGCCTCTTAATTAAGCTGCTTATTGAGTTAATCTGTTGTGTTGTTGTTGTTTTTTGAGTTTGCAAAATGCATTAAGTTAAAACAAAAATGAACAAAGGTCATACTAAGTAGGTTGACCGTATTGCTCTACTTGACCTCCTTCACTTAACTTTCTGCAAGATCTCTCCCAACTTAATTGAGCATGTGCACTGAACACAATCCCTTAATGTTGAATTATTTCAACATTAAGCCTTAGCTGAAAGAATATGCATAGCAGGCCAAGCTTTCATCAAAATATGGAGCTTCCCTCCAGTCCACCTGAACAAACTATTACTTTAATAACACAGAAGGTCTGAATACTGTGTTATGGGACAAGGAAAGAAAAACAGGATTGCATCGTGGACTGTGGAACAGGAAACAGGGAGGGAAGACTTGATGCTGGGTTAAGAGGACAGGAAAAGACTGAAAAGAAAACCTGGAGAGATGAAACTGGGAGCAAAAAAATTAAGAAAAAGAAAGAAGACTGTTGAATTAATTTAAAGAGAAGATGGACTAGCGGTGACATGGTAGCAGTGTTCCAATATTTGAGGGGTTGCCACAAAGAAGAGGGAGTCAATCTATTCTCCAAAAAACCTGAGGGCAGAACAAGAAGCAATGGATGGAAACTAATCACGTAGAGAAGCAACCTAAAACTAAGCAAAAAAATTCCTGACAGTTAAAACAATTGATCAGTGGAGCAACTTGCCTCCAGAAGTTGTGGATGCTCCAACACTGGAGATTTTTAAGAAGAAATTAGACAACCATTTGTCTGAAATAGTACAGGGTTTCCTGCTTGAACAGGGGTTTGGAGTACAAGACCTCCAAGGTCCCTTCCAATTCTGTATTAAACTTTTCTCTTAGAAAAATGCAGCATAAGAAGCTTTAAAAATGCAGCATAAGAAAGAATGTTTGCACACCCATGAATGTCTATACACAGATACATTCATACACATCAACTAAAGAATCAGTTTCCTCTACAAGCAAATCAAGTTTTGAGTTGTTAGTGAAAGTGACATCTGAATTTTGGGGAAGATGGTTGAAATTACTGTTAATACTTGCACTTTTAGAATTGCACAAGTCTACCAAACATGGATTATTAAAAAAAAATCAATCCTAGTTCACACATTGGGTTTAAGTCATTAAATCATTGACTTACTATCGTTTTAGAATGATATAAAACTCTAGTCTTTGTGGCTTGGTCTGACTGGCAAATAAAACCACACGGTTTATGAAACAAACCATGCTTGAAAAACCTTGTTTTAATATCACATAAAAACCCTGCTTCGTGTGTTATTATAAGCCGTTATATATTGTGTTTAATTTTAGTGTGGTTTTATCAATCATAATTAAATGCTGAGTATTCTGCCCACCAAGCCAATTGTGGCTTGTTCATTAAGCCTTCGGTTAAAACTGGCATGGGAACCCAAACGTTTTTTGAAAGAATAAAATGATCACCTTGGATTTTTCTCCAGCACAAAATTGTTTGGATTTTAGAGCATTTCAGATGCCAGAATTAATGCTGTCGCCATATAATGACCCATTTTCTTACAAAGTAGGACACCATTTTCTGCTTCTGCCTGGAGAATTTGTACTTTCTAAACTATGCTATCAAGAATATATTACCAAATGTCCATTGCAAAGATGAAATATTGCCTTCAAAGACATAATTCAGATATTTTTTTCCTTTTTGTCTCTTCTTTCCTGCTTGTTCCATTGACTTTATCCTTACCTTAAAGAATAGGTCAGACTTTCTTCTCTTTTGCAGTCAAAAAGAAAAAAAAAGAAAAGAAAAACTCTGCTTACTTTTAAACAAATAAAGCTGGAAGCATCACTCATTCTAGACATCAGATAACCTTGCCTATTCAAACTGTCCCTGCCATTTCTTTTACACTAGACTTTCCATGACATAAATAAATAAAAATAAACCCCTAAATGTCACCTTGGACAAAACAATACTCAATTGGCCAGCAAGTTTTCAGAAGCCTTTATTGTTATTAAGTTGCAAATCCCACCCCCTCCCCAATTTCAGTCTGCCACCGATGCCTGGCAGGTTAAAATTTTTCATTTTCGCACTTGGATGAAGCTCATTGAACTAGAGATTATGGAGATAGCATCTGGCGTTTGGTTTATTTATTTATTTATAGCTATTTATTTGGTTATTTTGCAGCAGGAACTCTCCACCTCTTTCTATCGTTAAGGGGATGAAAATCACCAAACATGGTCTCAATTTTGAAGACGGCTCAAAAGTCAAGGGCTTTAGTCTATCGCTGTAGCGAAAAGGTTTTGAAAGGAGGCTGATATTCCCACCACCGTTCAGTCATCAGAGAAAAGGAAGCCTGTATGTCGCCTTATGTTTGTTACGTTCGTGATTATGGCTGTTCGCTTAACTGGAGGAATAAGCACCATTTAATTCATCAGCGATTGTTACTGAGGGCCAAATTACACAATACATTAAGTGCATAATCACATGTGATTTGTTTAGGTAGGGAAAGCAAATAGGATTGAGATCTTTTCCCTTTCTCTTCCATTCACTAAATATAATTCTGCTATTCGCTACTGGAGGGGGAAAAAACTATTACCATTGATAAATTTCCTTCTCGTAGCAAATAAAAAAAAAACACATGGTTTTTATTGGGACTCTACCCTCTGGATACTATCTTGTTTGTTTAGTCTTATTTATATTCAGCTTTCCCCATAACTGCTTAAAAACAACTAGGCACATTAAAACACTCATGTTTTGGTATATGATGCAGCACGTCTTTTAGAGCCATCTTCAAACTATTTACAGAATTTCATTAATATTTAAGACAACACCCTTCCCTTTTTCTTTTTCTTTTTCTTTTTCTTTTTCTTTTTCTTTTCTTTCTTTCCTTCCTTCTTTCTTTCTTTCTTTCTTTCTTTCTTTCTTTCTTTCTTTTTTTTTTTTTTTTTGCTAACATTCAGCACTTATACTCCTTGAGCTCGTCTTTACTAATTTCACTGCACAGGCCTAATTTTGCACCATCAGATTTTTGGAAGAGGTGATAAGACTTCAGTTTATTTATTTATTTATTTATTTTATTCAATTTGTATACTGCCCTTCTTCTAGTGGACTCAGGGCGGTGCACAGCCAGAACTAAAACACATACCAATACAAAATTTAAATTTTTTAAAAGAATTACATGACTTTGGCCCAGAATTTAAAACATTCAAACTAAAACCCATTGACAATTTAAAAAGCTAAAAAAAGGGGGGGGGGTTCACGCTAGCCATGTTTGATGGAAAATAAAAGTTTTTAGGGCATAGCGAAACACCCGGAGATCCGATATCCTTCGTATCTCCGGGGGCAAATCGTTCCAGAGGGCAGGAGCTGCCACAGAGAAGGCCCTCCCCCTGGGGGTCACCAGCCAACATTGCCTGGCTGACGGCACCCTGAGGAGCCCCTCTCTGTGGGAGCGTACTGGTCAGTGGGAGGCTATCGGCGGCAGAAGGCAGTCCCACAAATACCCAGGTCCTATGCCATGAAGCGCTTTAAAGGTGGTAACCAACACCTTGAAGCGCTCTGGAAGCCAATGCAGCTCACGCAGGAGACGTGTCACATGGGAGCGCCCCCTCACTCCCATAATCCCTCACGCGGCTGCATTCTGCACCAGTTGGAGCCTCCGGGTGCTCTTAATGGCTATGCTTAACAGGAATTCAGGTCCAATATGTCAAGAGGGCCCTAGGCCAGTGGTCAGCAAACCACGGCTCGCGAGCCACATGCAGCTCTTTGGCCCCTTGAGTGTGACTCTTCCCCAAAATACCGAAAGTCCACAAAGTGCCGAAAAGTCCTTCAGCCGGTGAGAAGAAAGCTGCGCATGCAGGAAGATGGTGGCAGTGACCGGAGGTCTTTTCGGGGCTGTGCACCAGTGGCTGGGTAGAAAAGAAGCCTCTCAGTCCCTTCACACAGGGTCGCTTTTCTCCATGCCCGAGAAAGATCAAAAGGCGCGGAGCAGCCTTTAATTAGGTAAAAGAAAACAAACCACTGAGGGAAGGAGCCCACTGAAGCTGCCGGCATTGCAGCCGCCCTCCCCTCCCCACAGCTTGGAGCTCCAAGCGGAAGAAGTCCTTGGCTGTTGCAAAGAAGCGGCAGCTCTGGGTGAGCCATGCCCGCTTCTTTCTCTTTGAGAGCTGCTTTGCAAACAAGGTGCAAAGCAGCTCTCAAAGAGAACGAAGCAGGTGTGACGCACCCAGAGCTGCCGCTTCTTTGCAACAGCCGAGGACAGAAGAGTTCGCTCAGGAGCGACGCCAGCAAGGAAGGCGGCTGGGTCGGAGGGAAGCATAGCCCGAGCTCTCTGGGATGAGTAAACAAGTGTGGGGAGGTGAACGGGAGCGGACTTGGCCCTCTGCATGTTGCATCCCCTCCCCCTACTTTTTAATTGTAGTTAAAAAGAACTAATTAAGTTAATAACAATGTACCTACCTATATAGTTTAAGTTTAAAAAATTTGGCTCTCAAAAGAAATTTCAATCGTTGTACTGTTGATATTTGGCTCTGTTGACTAATGAGTTTGCCGACCACTGCCCTAGGCATTAAAAGGTGGAGGCAGTCGAATTCATTAGATTGCTTAAAGAACTCTTGGAAATTCCAGAAGGAGAAAAGGGGGGAGTATGGGGGGGGAAAGGGAAATAGGCATCAATCAAGAAAAGAAACATTGTCAAATCTACCAATAAGATAAATGCAGGAGAAAAGTTGACAAGAGCTAGAGGACAGAGTTAAATGCATCACCAGTTTGGAATCATCCCATTGCCACAAGAGCAGAGTGGTATTCAGCAGGTTCTGACCAGTTCTGGAGAATCAGTAGCAGGAATGTTGAGTAGTTCAGAGAACCGGTAAATACCACCTCTGACTGGCCCTGCCTCCATCTATTCTCTGCCTTCCGAGTCCCAGCTGATTGGGAGGAAATGGGGATTTTGCAGTAACCTTCCCCTGGAGTGGGGTGGGAATGGAGATTTTACAGTATCCTTCCCCTGCCAAGCCCACCTAGCCACACCCACCAAGCCATGCCATGCCCACCAAGCCAACCCACAGAACCGGTAGTAAAAAAAAAATTGAATCCCACCATTGCACAAGAGATCATAAGTACCTCCCCTCTGGGAATTCCATTGACTTTTATCTAGCACCAATTTAGTGCTGGCTTTTAGTTAACTAGATTCTTGTATATAGGTTTCAATAATTGGTTTGGACTTGAATTATTAAATTCTTAGATTGTGAATCTAACTGTATCAATAACAATAGACTCCTATATCACTCCATGGTTCTTTACAGCACTCTCTGAGTGGTTTACAGAGTCAACATATTGCCCTCAACAATCCGAGTCCTCATTTTACCGACCTCAGAAGGATGGAAGGCTGAATCAACCTTGAACCCTGTCAGGATTGAACTCCAGGCTGTGACAGAGTTAGCCTGCAATACTGCATTCTAACCACTGTAGATTACCCACTCATCATCATCATCATCATCATCATCATGTGTGAATCTCAGGTCCTTGGGAAGGATTCGATAGGTGGATAAAAATGCCAAATCCAGTCTAAATATCTAGCTGATCAAGAGAACAACTTTAATAATAATTGTCATGCTTAATTTCAGGCTTTACTTTTTTTTTTTCTTCCTAAAGACTACTTTTACCTTTATTCTTCCAGTTAGAAAGGATAAACAAAAAGAAGTCCTTTTATTGTTTCATCCCCCCTTGGGCTTCATTTCTTTTCCCAGTTAGATAGCACTCTGCATCTTTTCCTTTCCCAGCAGCTGACTCCTAAATCCATCTCCCCAAATCTTCAAAATTTTATTAGGTGCCTGTAAATCCCCAGGCAAGAAGGCAGAAGACAACTTTCATAGCATTAAAGAAAAGATATGCATTCAAAAGGGGTCTTGTTGTTTTTTCCCCTTCCTCTCCTTTTATATATATTCCCAGCATGAGTCTACGGTTGTAAAATTGTTAGCATCCTCTAGGGTGTACTTAAAACCATGCCATCCATGTACAAGATCAATGAAGCTTGTGTTTTTGTTTTTGTTTTTGTTCTTTTTTAAGAAAAGCTAATTGCAAATTATTATTTATGCATAGAATTATCACCAATTCACCCAGGGAATTCAAGTCAGACAGCAATTTCCCTGGGAAGGCAGCTGACACTGAAATTACACAGTGCTCGCTCGGAATCAATATTACTCATAACATAATAACCCAATCTGAAAGATCTATCTGGGATAAGGTATTTTTTTTTCTCCTGAATTGTTTACTGGTCCCTGATCAACAAATAGATAACAATGCTGTACACAACACACACATAAGGTATAGAACTTTTTTAAGCATTGGCTAGTCATCTCAAAACTTGTTTTCTTCCTTTGAAATTCCCATGATTTTTCAGCCAATCAGCAAAAACATTCTCATTTCTAATTAAATTCCTAGTTAATTAAAATAGTGTCACTTCCAGGAGAAATCCACTGTGTTCAATCACAATGAAAGTACTACTTACATTTTTTTCCCAAGGCTCCAGACAAGCTACCCATGGAGATCATTAAAATTTTCAGTAAAGTTTTCAGCCACCGCATAGACACCGAGAACTCATGATTTCATGAACCACAAATTTGGAAGCAATGGTAAGTGGCAGAGGGGCGGGGTGGGTGGGGGGAAGGCCTCCGAAATGAAGCAGTTTACAAATAGAACCAAAATTCTTTGGAGGCTTCCATCAAAAATATTAATTAAAAAAATGGCACAAACATCTGAGATCATTCTCTCTTTCTTCAGAGAGGAAATTTTCATTGTGCTGTTGTGGCTCCGTTATCTGAGCCTGTGTCATCGGCAGGAGAGGACTCAGAGAGTGAAGGAGAGGAGTTGGCAAGGCCTCCCTCTCCAGGACCCTCCTCTCTGGCAATGCCTTCGGTGTCCGCCGAAGGGCAAGAGATAGGGCCGGGGCCAAGCACGTCCACGTAGCCACAGGTGGACAGTGATGAGGGTAATGAGTCTTGGCTGGATCCCGGGCAGCGTCACAGAGATAAGCACACGCAACAGAAGAAAAGGCGTGCCAGAGATTAGGCTGAGTCACTGGACCACACCCCACAGGGTATAAAAGGGGGTGAGGTGGCCATTCAGACTCTGTGACGGACAAAACTAACTACTATCGAGTCACATTGCATCTTTGGAAACAACATTATCGGCCTTGGATTTATTTTACGAACTGGACAATTCTTGACTGTGGGTATTTTGTTTATTGAGTAAAAGTTCTTGGCAAGCAGCTACTGGGTTGCTGCCAAGCGTCTTATCGGAAGAGTTGGTTGTCTGCCAGTTTATTTAACCCTTGGCTGTCTGTGTGTGTGTGAGAGATGGGGACAGAACATGTGCTGCTGAAAAGTGGGAGTGAAATGACACAGGAAAAACCTGCAGATGAAACAAACCTGTTTCAATTTTGTGCTTTCTGACATCAAGCTAGGACTACAGCTAAGGTGGAAACTGTTGTGGGGCATTACATGGGTAGCATGTAATATGCTACCCATGTAACATTACATGGAGAGAAGTATGCTGTTGGGTACTCTAAGGTTCTGTTTTAGGCCCAGTACTCATCTTCATCAATGATTTGGATGAGGGGATAGATGGGAACTCATCAAATTTGCAGACAACACCAAGCTAGCAGGAAAAGCCAACACTCTGGAAGACAGGCTTAAGATACAGAAGGTTCTTGACAGATTTGAACATTGGGTGCTATCTAAAGAAATGAAATTCAATTGTGAAAAAAGCAAGGTTCTACATTTAGGCAAGAAAAACAAAATGCACAGGTACAGTATATGTGGTACTTCGCTCAATAATAGTAACTGTGAGAGGGATCTTAGAGTCCTAGTGGACAACCATTTAAATATGAGCCAGCAGTGTGCTGTAGCTGCCCCCCAAAAAGGCAACACAGTTCTAGGCTGCATAAACAGAGGGATAGAATCAAGATCACGTGAAGTGTTAATACCATTTATAATTCCTTGGTAAGGCCACACTTGGAATACTGCGTTCAGTTTTGGTTGCCACGATGTAAAAAAGATGTTGAGACTCTAGAAAGAGTGCAGAGAAGAACAACAAAGATGATTAGGGGACTGGAGGATAAAACATATAAAGAACGGTTGCTGGAACTGGGTATGTCTAGTTTAATGAAAAGAAGGACTAGGGGAGACATGATAGCAGTGTTCCAATATCTCAGGGATTGCCACAAAGAAGAGGGAGTCCAGCTATTCTCCAAAGCATCTGAAGGCAAGAGAAAAAGCAATGGGTGGAAATTATCAAGGAGAGAAGCAACTTAGAACTAAGGAGAAATTTCCTGACAAAACAATTAATCAGTGGAACAACAGAAGTTGTGAATTCTCCAACACTGGAAGTTTTGAAGAAGAGATTGGAGAACCATTTGTCTGAAGTGGTCTACGGTTTCCTGCCTAAGCAGAGGGTTGGACTAGAACAGTGGTCACCAACTAGTAGTCCACAGATCACTGGTGGTGTGCAGACCACCGGTGGTTCGTGAGAAAATTGTGGTGGTCCGTAGAGAAATCTTTGCATTTCTCTCGAGGAGCCCAGTCCAAGTTCCCACGCCATTCATGCTTCAGCACTTTGAGTCCCACCCGGAGGCCTCACAGAAGCAGACAGGTTGGCCCGAAAAGTGGTTGAGTCTCCCCCCCAGTGGTCCGCAGGATTTAAAATTATGAATTTGGCGGTGCCTGGAGTCCAAAAGGTTGGAGACTCCTGGACTAGAACACCTCCAAGGTCCCTTCCAACTCTGTTATTCTATTCTATTCTATTCTATTCTATTCTATTCTATTCTATTCTATTCTATTCTATTCTATTCTATTCTATTCTATTCTATCCTATCTTACCCCTACCCCTACCCCTACCCCTACCCCTATTCTATTTTATTCTATTCTATCAGGCTATAGAGTGACCACAATAGCCTACAGTCAGTCCTTGACTTACAACAGTTCATTCAGTGACCATTCAAAATTACAACGGCTCTGAAAAAAGTGACGTATGGCTGTTGTTCACACTTACAACCATTTGCAACATCTTTACGGTCAGGTGATCAAAATTCAGCCGCTTGGCAGCTGACTCATATTTATGATGGTTGCAGAGTCCCAGAGTCATGTGATTCCCTTTTGAAACCTCCTGACAAGCAAAGTCAATGGGGAAGCTAGATTCGCTTAACAACCGTGTGACTAGCTTAACAACTGCAGCGGTTCACTTAACAACTGTGGCAAGAAAATTCATAAAATGGGGCAAAACTCAGTAAGTTTCTGTCTTGTTTAGCAACAGAAATGTTGGGGGTCAATTGTGGTCATAAGTCAAGGACTTCCTATACTCAGTCCCATTCTATTTTACTGCTACCATGACATATTGCACGCTAGTTAATGTGTAATGCTAAAGTCCTAAACACCCAATAAAGTGGAGTCCCATCAAGCCTAACTCCTAGGAGTTAGTAGTGTTAAGTACCACGATTTGAAGCAATTTAAGCTCTATATTGAAGCATAGACTATAAAGAAGCATTTCAAAGTGCAATGTTTCCTTTAAGGCAGTGGTAGGGAATGTAACACTTACCACTGATCACTTTTTTTCACATTTTCTCTATAAACAAGCTTTGAAATCCCTGAAATAGAAAAACACCAACTGCATATCATTCTGGGAAAAGGTGTGAGTATATGTAAAAGGAAATTATAATTACAAAAGAACACTTTGTAAAACAAAACTTTGTTTTTCTTTTTTCTCTCTTAAAAGCAAATGAGCATTTATTATTTTTGGTGCTTTGTGTTCAAATTTTCATTTCCCAACATTTGCATTCAAACTTTTTGTAGATTTAGATTTTTCACACATGCAATCAACAACTGTAACTGAAGTGTAATATTTCAATGTTTTAGCAATCCAATGCTCTGAAATCTCATATATATTATCCAATTCCAAAGATGCTAAAGCAAAAAAAAAAGAAAAAAATCCTGTTCAATAGAGTTTGGGATGGAATCCTGATCTATAAAACTAAATTTCAGAATTAGCCCAATGACTTTATTAGAAACAGTCTCTCTTGATCTTTTACCACACAGAAAGTCTCAGAGCCTAAGAGCTACAAGCATTGGTTGTCCAGTCATGCTATAGCCAATAGAGTGGATAATATGGCTAGACTGGAGCTAGGAAAACTGTAGCTTCTGTCATAAAAACTAAATGAGACAATCATTCTAACCCACCTTTCACTCTATTAGATATAGCAGAGCGAGTCTTGTGAGGAGAAAAAGAAAACTGCCTTGAGCTTCCTGAATTAAAATATAAATAAAATAAAAATATAAATGTGGGAAATAGAGAAAAATAGTGGCCTAGTGGTGAAGATGCTTGCCTCCCACTTGGAAAGTTCAATCATAGGTAGCTGCAGATATTTCTCTCTTAGGGCACAAAGAAAAAAAATATGTTGTGAACTCCACGTAGGCATCAGGAAGGGCATCCAGCCAGTAAATACTCAGCTTCATCCAATCACCTTGGCTCTATCGTGAATTAAGGGACTGCAGGGTCGTAAAAAGAAAATAAATAAATGAAATAAATGTAGGAAATAAGTAATTGATGTTCCTCCCCAGATGTATCAGAGACTTTTGGATTCTCGCTCAGAATCACATTGCCGCTTTTTTTATTTTGGTTGGGTTCCAAACAAGTTAAATCCTATTCCTGGTTTCACAGAAAATCTGTTGTGTCCAAAACCACACTGTGACTAGATCAGTGATGGCTAACCTTTTTGCCGTCATGTGCCAAAAATAGGGGGAGCAGGGGGGTCACGTGCGTGTGTGCCCACACCCATAATTCAATACGCATTCCCCCCGTGCATGCATGCACCCCCCTGCTTTTGGCATGTGATGGGACGGTGGGCCTGGTAGGCCTGTTTTTTGCCCTCCACAGGCTCCAGAGGTTTTCTTGGAGCCTCGGGAGGGCGAAAATGGCCTTCCCCACCCCCCCTGGAGGTCCTCCAGAGACCGGAAACAGCCCATTTCCTGACTTCCGGTGGGCCCAGAAGGCCTGAAAATCAGCTGGCTGGAGCATGCATGTGTGCTGGAGCTGAGCTAGGGCAATGCTCGCGTGCCCACAGATATGGCTCCACGTGCCACCTGTGGCATGTGTGCCATAGGTTCGCCATCACAGGGCTAGATAGTAGTGTTGTTGTGACTCCGACCCCCGAGCCCGTCTTATCGGAGGGAGAAGACTCCAAAAGTGAAGGAGAGGAGTTGGCAAGGCCTCCCTCTCCAGGACCCTCCTCTCTGGCAATGCCTCTGGTGTCTTCTGAAGGCCAAGAGATAGGCCAGGAGCCAGGCACTTCCGAACAGCCGCAGTTAGACAGCGATGGAGATAAGTCTTGGCTAGATCCCCGACAGCGTCGGAAAGACAAGCGTGCGCAGCAGAGAAGGAGGCGTGCCAGAGATTAAACTGAGTCACTGGACCACACCCCACAGGGGATAAAAGGGGGTGTGGTAGCCATTCAGGCTTTGTGATGGACAAAACTGAAAGCTAGCAAGTCATTCTGCATTTCTGGAACTTTGTTATATGCTCTGCTTGGATTGATTTTTGGACTGGACTTGACTTTTCTTTTGCTTTTGTGGACTTACTTTGATGTTTCGGTCAGAGGAGATAAACCTCCCTTTGTAAGTAACAAAGCACCCACTGGGTTGCTGCCAATTCTGTTATCAAAGGAAATTCTTGTCTGCTGGTTTATTTTAACTCTTGGTCGACTGCTGGTGTGCGTGTGTGAGACGGGGACAGAACAAGTGTGTAGTACATGTCCTGGTTCATACAAATACAAAAGCAGTTGTTATATTTGTGCAACATGTATACAAGTCTAACTATGGGGTACAGAACAGAGGTGGGTTTCACATAATTTTACCACGGTTCACCGTGCACTGAAAATGTGAGGGTGCGGCCTTCCATGCATGCACTTTGCTTGCACGCACAGCGTGCAGACATGTGCTCAGCTTAGAAAACGTGTCTAAATAGGACGTCATAGTGCCAGGCCACCACTACCAGTTCGAACCAAACTGGTCTGAACCGGCTGAATACCACCACTGGTGTAGAATGTTAGGGAGCTACGTAAAGACAGCCATCCCCATATATTTGTTTGAATGCATTTGGATACATGGAAATGCAAGTGCAACTTTCCATTAAGTCTCTGCTCAATCCAAGGAGATGAACAAGACAGCAAAAGTCTTGGGACAAGCTTAATTAAGACCACCCAGGGGCCTATTCTCATTTTTAAATAAAATAAATAAAAAGGCAACTTGTTGTCTTATCATGGCTCTATGGCTAATGGAGAACAGTAGATGAAGTGTTGTTCTGTCCCCGTCTCAAACACGCACACAAACAGTCAGCCAGGAGTTACAATAAACTTGCAGACAACAATTTCCTTCGATAACAGAATTGGCAGCAACCCAGTAGCTGCTTGCCAAAAACTTTACTCACAGAGGGAGGTGTTCCTCCTCCGTCAGATAAACCAAAATAAATTCACAAAGCCAAAGAATTGTCAAGTCCAGTCCATAATAAATCCAAGGAAGGCAGATAACGAAGTTCCAGAGACACAGTATGACTTGCTAGCTGTTCAGTTTTGTCCGTCACAAAGTCTGAATGGACACCACACCCCCTTTTATCCCCTGTGGGGTGTGGTCCAGTGACTCAGCTTAATCTCTGGCATCCCTCCTTCTCTGCTGCGTGCGCTTATCTTTCCAATGCTGGCGAGGATCCAGCCAAGACTTATCTCCGTCACTGTCTAACTGCGGCTGCTCAGAGATGCCTGGCTCCTGGCCTATCTCTTCTCCTTCGGGAGACACCTTCGCCAGAGAGGAGGGTCCTGGAGAGGGAGGCCTTGCCAACTCCTCTCCTTCACTTTCTGAGTCTTCTCCCTCTGATAAGACGGGCTCGGGGGTCGGAGTCACAACAAGTGCTTTGAAAAATCACAAATATGCAGCACAAGATAACATGTTGCATTGTTCCACCTGGAATTTTGTTCTGAGGCTATTGTTTCCGAACTCTTTAATTTATTCTGCTGCCATTTTTTTTAACATCATCACTCTTAAATGTTTCCAGAAATATTTCACAGGAAGAGTCCTCCACTCCTTTGCTCACAACAAAATACCTTATGCCACCAGACTTGAAAATTTTGGGCTTAGAAAATTTAGAACTACGCTGCCTTCGGTATGACCTAAGCATAGCTCATAAAATCATCTGCTACAATGTCCTACCTGTCAATGACTATTTCAGCTTCAACCACAACAGTACACGAGCGCACAATAGATACAAACTTAAAGTGAACTGCTCCAAACTCGATTGCAGAAAATACGACTTCAGCAGCAGAGTGATCAATGCCTGGAATGCACTACCTGACTCTGTGGTTCCTTCCCCAAACCCCCAAAACTTTAACCTTAGACTGTCTACTGTTGACCTCACCCCATTCCTAAGAGGTCTGTAAGAGGCGTGCATAAGAATACCAGTGTGCCTACCGTCCCTGTCCTAATGTTCCCTTTAATTGTATTCATTTTATGTATTCAATTCATGCTTATATATATTAAATACATATTCGACAAATAATTTTTTAAAAAAATAACAGAAATGGTTCTCTGGATATATCCAGCTTTGGCTGTGCATTACCAGCTGCCATGGTGGCATACCTGACTGAATCTTTAGAAGTTGCAGAAAAAGAGAAGACATTTGTAATTCTAGAATTGCAATTCTAAATTTTAGAATTCTAAATAGAAATAACATTGGATTTATATACCTTTCCAAGTTTTACACCACTCTCTGGGTGGTTTACAGACTCAGCATATTGCTCCTAACAATCTGGGTCGTCATTTATCTACTTCGGAAAGATGTAGGGCTGAGTCAACCTTGAGCCAGTCAGGATCGAACTCTTGGCAGTGGGCAGAGTCATCTTGCACTACTGCATTTTAACCACTGTGCCATCACAGCTCCTGGTTTACTTCTGAATTACATTTTTTAATTCAGATGTCAGGAAAAGCCATAGTTAAGCAAACGCAGAAGTGATTTTGAAAGTCATCATCGCCAGAGGAAAAAGTTAACTTTTCTGTGAAATCCAGATCAACCAACTGCTTAATAGACATTTCTACCTTCAGATAAAGGAAGCTGAATTAGTAACCTCTAAAATATTTCAGTAGCTTCACAAAATTTGTTCTGTTTAAGTTGGAGTGATTCCTTATTTTAATTAATTCATTTTGGGGGGGGCTATTATTTTTCCCCACTCACACTTTTTTCTATTTAATATTTTATTTAATAGTATCTTAGGACCATTAGAAATGGGGGTAAAGATATATTAGAAATGTTCCTTCTTTAAAAAGAAAGCCAGCAAATGTAATATGCATCACTAAAATTGCTAAGGTTAAATATTCATAATCTGCAATCTAATGGCCCAATTTAAGTCAAATTTACATGCTTAAAATTGTCATGTAGGGCTATAGAGCATGGGACACAGTGAATTGCTTACTTTAGGTTTTTCAGTTGTAGAAAGTTCTACATATTTCAAAAGAACAAGTGAACTTCAACATTCAAAAAGCAGAAAAGAGAATATTTAGACACAATTCCTAATGGATTAAAAGGGGCGCAGTAAAAATAATAACATAAACGCCTACTCAATTCTCTTTTGCTTTAACTCTGATTATGTTTGTTGCACAGCCACCCAGATGTTTAGACTAGTTTTGACAGTTTTAGCCACCTACCAACTTTTTCCCAAAGTCTTGGGATAGGCAGATGTTGTAATTTGATGGTATTAAAGGTTTCATTGCAGAATGTAAGCTGTTCCAAGTGAAGCTGCCTTTTGCAATTGACTGATGGTGATTTTGTTAATGCTCAAGTGGTGCTCCAGTTGTTTTGGGATTATTTTTTTTTAATATTATTATTTCAATGCATATGCTGGCTGAGTCCCAGAAACTCTCTATATTACGGATAGCAAGTTCAGTCTCAAAAAATCCAAAACAGGCTTTGGAGTATTCAGAAATACAAATATAGCATCTATCTCGAGTATCTTAAAGCAGCTTCACCTTTTCCCAAAACTGTACAGCTAATGGATAAACTCTACTGAATTTAACAATCACCTTGAGTTTATCCTGATTAGGGAAACTCACCTGATGATAGAATACAGAACTACTTTCTACTAACTTGGTAGAAAGGTACTGTATATCTTTAGAAATATACAGGTATAATATACTATATACTGTATAATATACTATATATTGTATGTTATATAATATACAGTATATTATATATTGTACAGGTATAATGTTCTATATACTTGTATAAAGGTATTTGTCTATCAGAGAACATTTTGTATACTGTACTGCAATGGTACAGCATACCACTTACCCAGGGGTGGGTTCTAATTTTTTTTACTACCGGTTCTGTGGGTGTGGCTTATTTTGTGGGTGTGGCTTGGAGGTCATGTGACTAGGTGGGCATGGCTAGCTGGTCAGAGTCATTTCTGGAAGGTCCTCGCACTTACGAACCGACTCATTTGTTTGCTTTTAACACTGATCAGCTGTAGGACGGCCCTTTGAAGCCCCACGGCAAGAGTTTAAACAGTTTTTTTCCCTCTAGTCATCAGCTGGGACTCAGGAGGCAGCAATAGATTGGGGGTGGGACCAAATAAAAGGTAAGAATAACGTGAGTGGGTGGGGGTGGGATGGCGGAGGGGTGGGGAGAACCGGTTCGGTGATGTCATATCATCACCGCTACCGGCTCGGCCGAACCGGACCGAACCGGGAGGAACCCACTATTGCACTTACCCCATCAACTGTGACCATGTTTGGAAAACTGAAGCATATTTCAGATACTTTTATTTTGTTCATTAAACACAATTCTCTCCAGTGTCAATCCTAAAGATTCTCAGCAGCTAGCAAAAGACTATAAAAAGCCACTTAGGATATCCATGTGCAAATTTCACAATAGGTACAATAAAGACAATACCAACGAAGTACAAAAATGAAAAGAAGAGAACCAGAATAAAGATGGCATTATAAAATCAGTGGATATTTATGCACTAATAGCATCTGGGCCGAATGAATCAAACTCCCCTGATGTGTCTGTCATTAAAGATGCTTAATCTTAGATATTCATTTCATTTGAATGAATCAAAGGAACTTTTCAGTCGTGGTATGTCTTGCAAATTTACTCTCTTAATGCTCTGTAGTATAGTCCTCCAGCATAGCAAATCTCAAGGACACTGATAATTGACAAGCATTTCTAGCCATCTCATTTGAAATCCTATAAAGATACTACTGCATTACTCAGGGCCAAAAGTGCATTGCTGGACAGAGTGCATTTTATCTTATTATATATTTTTTTGCATTGTATTTTATTCTTCTTCAAATGCTGAATACCACATTGAGCTACATTGCCTGATAAATAACATCTAAAATAAACAAATCATGGGTCCCAACCACAGGGTCAGGCTTCACTTGTCAGAGATTGAAGGACACAACTCTGATAATGTATGTTTACTGCAGATATAGGGAGGCCTTTAATTATGAGGAAAGGTAGCTACCACAAACTAGGATTCAAGCCATTTGTATGTCTAAAGGTTCAAATAATTTCTCCTCTCCTGGCCTCCTAATGGACCGAGAGCCACTTGTTCTGCAAAGTGTCATCTGCACTTTCTCACTTCAGGGGCTAGGTTTCATCTCGCACCCTTTTTCCTAACCTTGGCTTGTTTTAATCCCTATATCTGTGCGTGCCTAAAGAATCTGATTAAAAGTAGTGTCTACCAGAGGACATTCTGTTCCTGCCACTGCAAAGCAGGTTTTCATCTGGTTGTATACACAATGGTTATAAGTGGCATGTAATGACAGCAGTTCACAAAGCAGGAGTAGAATTATTTTCCACAGGCATTCTGTATCTACAAAGACTAAAAGAGATATTCCTATTTTTAAGCCCCCCTCCCTACCTCAGCTTCATCTGAAATACATCACATTTTTAAAGTTATAATAATAAAATCACATATTCACCAGAATGTCTGGTGAGAGAAACGTTACCCTGAAGTTGGGCTCCAGCTCGAATCCGAAAGTTCAGAAGACTAAACCTCTGGTCCCAGGGCCCAACCCAGATTGGATCCTACAAATCTCATACTCATCAGGTTGCTACATTCCAACCTGCTATTCCAGGTTGCTGAGTACAAGATTGAAAGGGGTCCCACATAGTTTGAAACATGAGCATAAATGTTCTTTGCTCCTACATTTTATGGCTGCATTGTTTTCCTATCATGTTGTATGGTTACCAGTCAACCTTTCTGGCTCATAGTTCAAGGTAGATGGATGACCTCCCTATAATGAAAGCTATTAGTAGAAGACAACTGGGAGTGATCAACCATCCCAGTTTAGGCAAGGTGACAAACTTCACCAAAATTATGTGCGCTTGTATGTACAGGTTTTATATTTCAGCACAGAACAAGGAAGGAATGGAATCAGCCAAAGACCATAAGCCATAGTTCTTCTCCATGTTCACCTTATTTTATGGAAGAGAAAGATTAAGGTCTGAAGAATTTTCTACTCATACTTACTTTACTTGAAAGAGCAGGACTCTCCTTCACAGAGGGGTTTTTACATTCATGTCAGGGACTAAAAGAGCAACCAGAATTTTATAGGCAGAAGAAATGTGTCTGCCCATAAGAACCTAATAAAGAGCTCTGGTGGCTCAGCAGACTAATTAACATCCACTTACATCTGCTGCCTGCAATTACTGCAAATTCAAATCTCAACAGGCTCAAGGTTGACTCAGCCTTCCATCCTTTCTAAGGTAGGTAAAATGAGGACCCAGATTATGAGGGCAATAAGTTGACTTTGTATAAATATACAAAAGTATGAAGGCTATTGCTTAACGCATTGTAAGCCGCCCTGAGTCTCCGGAGAAGGACGGCATATAAATCAATTTTTTTTAAAAAAAAGTGTTTTTCAAACTTGGCAACATTTGGCTGGGAAATTCTGGGAGTTGAAGTCCACATATGTTAGTTTCCAGGTTTGAAAAATACTGGCATAGTATATATTGGCTTAATGCTATTTGGTGTCCAGAAATTAATAGGGTGTATATTCAAATGTGTGGGATGCAGTGGCTCAGTGGCTAAGACGCTTGTCGATCAGAAGGTCAGCAGTTCAGCAGTTCAAATCCCTAGCACCGCATAATGGAGTGAGCTCCCGTTACTTGTCTCAGCTTCTGCCAACCTAACAGTTCGAAAGCATGTAAAAAATGCAAGTAGAAAAATAGGGACCACCTTTGGTGGGAAGGTAACAGCGCTCTGTGCGCCTTTGGTGTTTAGTCATGCCGGCCACATGACCACGGAGACGTCTTCGGACAGCGCTGGCTCAGTGGCTTAGAAACGGAGATGAGCACCGCTCCTAGAGCCAGAAACGACTAGCACACATGTGCGGGGGAACCTTTATCTTTTTATATTCAAATGTAGTGCAAGATCAGATGTAGAGCAGGGGTGTCAAACTCACAGCATCACGTTGTAGTCACATGACGTATAGTGACTTTTTTCCCCTTCGCTAAACCAGCACATGATGCATCCGGCCCATGGGCCACAAGTTTAACACCCCTGATATACAGAGATCTGGCCCATAGAATCGCCATTGAAACACTACTAAATGGATAACATCATCCACCATATTCAGGTAGATATGGAAACAGGAAACAGGAACAATAAATTAGCCAAAATCATTCTATTTGCAAGGATCTGTAAATATATACAAATAAATAAAACAAAGTCTCTGGTTTTCTGTCATTCAAAAGATTCTAAACCTTGACTGTTCTCCTTACATCTCCAGAAATGTGGAGTATTTGATCATAATTAATCAAAATATATAAAGTCGCCTTAAAATAATTCTGGGAAGAGTCATTATTTTTTAAAAACAAAATAAAGATTTTTTTTCTTTTGGAAAATGTCAAAAGAATACCAGACAATCAAACTTTTATTTACTGTATTAATTTTTGGAAACTACACAGGTATTTGTTAAATAAACATTTTGGCAAAGAATGAATGAAAACAGTAAAAACTGATACAAAACCAGCAATGCAAGCTAAGAACAGACATTTTTCCATGCAGGAAAAGCATTTCTGGCCAAGAACTGGAAATACAGATCTATCATTGATCACCTACTAGCTTTACTATTCTCACTTTTAGCAAAATGATACGACTTTACTCATCCCCAAAAATGTAGCCGAAGTACTTTTCCACAAACACTGGTTGGCTCACTTGCAATGTGCTCAGAAATAAATTTAAAAAATAAATGCAATAGTGTAGTGAAAGAGAAGATAGGATGCCATAACTCTTCCCCCTTATCATCCTTCTCAAACAATTGCACTTCTCGGGAACAGGACGATGTAGTCAACACAAAGACCACTGTAAAGATAACATACAGCCACATAAACTTTCCCTTGCACTGTGCTTAGTAAGCAAGCACATCTCTTTGAAGAAGACAAGCAAAAGTTATAAAATATGCTAAACTCAACATGAAAACTGCTAACGCGCATGAGTTTTTCATCAAGAGGAAATCCCATTCCTCACTAATTATATTATACAAATACCTAGTTAAAGCTTTGTCAAAACAAACCTTTCTAACCATTAACTATTCAGCAGGCGTTGTACATTTGTCTTTATAATATATGCCTTGCATAGCTTCTTGTACAATACAGAAGAGAAACTGCATCACAGTTGCTAAAATTTGGCTTTCTTTCCATAAAATCTTATTAGATTATGCTAGATTGTAAAATATGGGCCTTGCTTTTTCACTCAGAATAGTAGAATATGTCTCCCTGAACCAAAGCCATTAAAAGGGATAATTTATATATTTACTACCTTTGTATAGCCCCATCTCATTATTGCAAATATAGGTAGTCCTCAATTGTGGTATGACCACAATTGAGTCCAAAATTTCTATTGTTAAATGAATTTTGCCCCATTTTATGACCTTTGATGATCCAGTTGTTAAGTGAATCACAGGAGTTATGAAGTTAATAACATGTGAAGTTAAGTGGGTCTGGCTTCCTCATTGACTTTGCTAGTTAGAAGGTCCCAAAAGGAGATCACATGACCCTGGGCCAATGAAAATGTCTGAGTTTTGATCCCATGACTGTGGGGATGCTGCAATGGTTGTGTGAAAAATGATCATAAGTCACTTTTTCCAGTGCTGTTGTAACTTCAAACAGTCAATAAATGAATATAAATTGAGGACTACCTTTATTGAAGGGATTTTTGCAATTAAGAAAAAGAAAAATCAAAACCCAAAATTTAGAATAAACAGTATAAAATAACAGTTGCCAGTCCGCAACTCAGGGGTTGGGGACTCCTGGTATAATATATAAAGCCACCAGGATACCAAGGATGGCTAAACCATCTGACTCTCTCCACCAGAGTGCTATCTGTCAGGTTGATGATGGCTAATTTTGTCCTAAAACAAAGCCTAAATCCAAAATCCAAAACATTGAGATCATCAGGGACTCTGCAAAAACATCTGCCCGAAAATTACTCTGCCCACATATTTTGTCCTCTAAAAGGTATATTTATGATAGGATAAAAGTTAATGGAAATGTCTGGATTCAGCTTCTTGATGAACTTCTCTCTGAATTCCCTCAGGCTGACCTTCTGCGGTTCAACACTGAATGTTTTATTAGACAAACAGGCATGGGGCATGGTGGGCCGCTGTGCTAGCCCTTCTTTTCACAACTATAAATAATTCCTTGGGTATCCCTAACGATTGGCTTTTACCCATTACCAGAAAATTATATGCCACGTTTAATTACAAGCACTTGAATCAGATGTCCTTTGAGAACTTCTTAGTTACTTTAGGTCTGGTTGCTTTGCCATGGACCAATGCATTAAAAAGCACCATCTCACTGAGAAATATTACGATTTGCCTAAAGGTGCCACTTATATTGCCTTTATAGACTTAAGGGCAGTATTTGATTCAACACCATGTGAAAGACGGGAGGAAATTAACTACCACTTCAATCAACTGATGTCTCTTTAAACTACTTTTAAACATCTTGATATTACCATTCAAACCAAGTTGGTAAGTGCCTAAGCAACTTAACTGAATTTATCACAACTTGCAACTTGTATCAAATTAGGCTGCATCTTTGCAATCCTACTGTTGTTTAACCTTTATATTAATGACAATGTTGATGCCAAGTCAACATTCTATTCTCCATCCTTTATCCATTTCCTTATTTCTATTTGTCCTTCCCTTGATGATGTGGCCATTTTGTCTGGAGACCTGTTATAGGTCTCCAAAGATGTCTTAAAGCTTTATTTCTGGGTTACACTAGAGAATTCTTTGAAATTAACTACTCCAAAACAAAGGTAGTCTTTAGAAAGGGTTTTAAGTGCCCAATTGGGTCATTGAGCAAGTTAAATCATTTAAGGAGTCGGCTGTTTAATCTCAGTCTCCTACCAGTTGGACAATTTAAGTAAGAGAGTTGCTTAGAAAACCCCCCAAAAGGATCTCTTTGCAATTGTTAAATTTGCAAGCCAGTTTGTAAATATCCCTCATAGCAATTAAATTATTTAAAGACAATGTTTGGGATATGATGTAATATAGTGCTTAGCTGCATACCATTCTGTAAGGAGAACCCAAGTTTAGATGTCATTCCATTCTATATTTCTTGAATAAAAATAGTCAAACACTGACCTATTCTTTGTTAGCTCAAATAAGCCATTATAGTCAGAAGTTTAGGAGATCATGATAACAAAGGCCTGGAAAACCCATATCATGAAGAGTTGAAGAAGACCCAAATTCAAGTCCATTCAGAGTTATGTAAACTTGTAAATCCAAATAATAGTTCAGAATTGAAGAGAAACACTTTTTTTTAAGTAGGTTAAGTTTTCAATAATGGCAGTAGCACTTATACTTATATACCGCTTTATAGCCCATCTCTACGTAGTTTACATAGTCGGCATATTGCCCCCAACAATCGGAATCCTCATTTTACTGACTTTGGAAGGATGGAAGGCTGAATCAACCTTGAGCCAGTGATGTTCGAACTGCCAAATTGCTGGCAATCGGCAGTCAGCAGAATTAGTCTGCAATACCCCATTCTAACCACTGCGCCACCATGGCAACAATGAAAGTTTGCCTCTGAGGTTTTTTCTAATCTTTGTCACACATTATGGAGGGAGGCAGAGATACTGTAGCAAAGGAATGCAAAAGCCGTTAAAAGATAAAAGAGACAGGAAGCAAAATCTCAGCCCTGGGACAGTGGTAAACATAAGCAAGAGACTCCAAATAATACCACTGGTTCTCTGTGGTAAAAGAGTGGGGAAGAGGAAAACTGTCACTCTTCCAAATTTCTGTTATTTTAATCTACTACAGGGGTGTCAAACACAAGGCTTGGGGGTTAGATCTGACCTGGGGGGTGCTTAGATCTGGTCCTAGCAGGGCCGCCCTGGAAACAGCGAAGGACTGGCCCACAGTGCCTCTGCCAGCAGAAACATTTTCACTGGCAGAGGGTTGCAGGAAGCCATCACAGATGAAAACAGAGCTCATGAGGACTGTGTGCGGCCCTCCCAGGTTCCATATTTGCTGGCAGATGCTTGTAGAAGGCCATTCCAGTCAGAAATGGAGCTCGGGAGCCCGTTTTTGCTGGTAGTACTTTCGGGCCATCAGAGGTTGTGTTGAAGCCTTTGGGCCCCAACACAAGTGACGTCGAGCTGGCCACACCCACATTGCCCATCCACCCCTGCCCACCCCCCCACCCAGCCCCCTGAGTCAAACAGACTCCTGATGCAGCCCTCAATGAAATCGAGTTTGACATCCCTACTCTACTACAATAAAGCAGAATTCCAATAGTCGTTAGAGTGTCTGATTTTTGCCGGCTGACAAATTTAAAGGCTGACAAATTTAAATGGTAAAGATGCTTTCAAGTTGAATTTGATTCCTGATGACTACATGGATGTAACTATCCATTTTACTTCACAACAGAGGTGGTTTCCCTTTCAACTCAATGTTGTCATTGAGCTAATTTATCCTTCTGAACTTTCAGGACAATTAAAAAAACAGGTCCTGAAATCCATTCTTTTCAGAAAGTTGTAACAACTCATCATGTGTATAAAAAAATACCCCAAATGAATATAGTATGGCACTGCAAGCGCAAACTACCAACAACGGTGCAAGTTAGGAAAAAAATGTCTTCAAAAATACAAACATTAATAAAGAGGTATGAAAAATCATTTGATTTGAATTCTGCATTGATTTTTAGAATGTCACAAATAAAATAGGACTGATTTTTCCAATTTGTTGAATGAAAGCAATAGCATTAAGATTATCTTCATCTAGGAAACTACTACGAATCTGGATACTGAATATATTTTCCTAACACAAGGACAGCCATTGCTTTTTTCTTTTTTTAGCATACCTTCTTTTAATGTTACTTTGAAAGGGAGCTACAGTTGGCCCTTGTAAAACACATCTGAAAAGTTATTCTCTTTGCTCTTTTGACCAACTCCTGCATACTATTTCTGTGCAATCAGCCTTCTCCAATCACTGCCTTGTGATCTTAAGAGCTCAGAACGCAAAAATGTCAGCATCACTTAGCAATCTGGAATGACCCAGGCATATTTCATTTATCTCAATGACCTTCTACTTCTGTTTTACTATGACTGCTAAAAATCCACTCCAGAGAAAAGTGAAGAATTCATACAAGACACCTAACAGCTTATCTGACTTCACCTTTCAACTTGATTTCTGTTCTGGTTGTCAAACTTTAAATGTCAAGAAGTGGTTTAGTGAGTCTTATTCAGTCTTCCCAATTCTGTTCATACTTTCCACCAAGTGAAAGGTTCTCCTAGGAGTGTGCTAAAGGTATGTACAAATGGATATAGCTCAAAACAGAAATGCGTTTCCAAAATACTTGTTTGCTAAAATTCTGAGAGCCCTTAACTCAATTCAGTGTCTGAATTCTTAGCAAATCTGGTTCCTAGATTTGAGCCAATCAAGGTGAGAAATAACCTTGCTGGGCAAGGAAATGCATATAGTGCCTTTGTTTTACCTGACAAAGCATGGCATGTTCAAGACCTGTGTGGTCACCTGAAGTCCTGCTATCTGACCATAAACACAGCTACATTTCATAATTGCTGATGGAGTCAGTCTTGTGTGCTAGATTGCTTATTGCCTCTTGAGGCTGACTTCCAGTACATCCAGAGCAGCGGTGAAATCCAATTTTTTTTTACTACCGGTTCTGTGGGTGTGGCTTGGAGGGCATGGCAGGGGAAGGATACTGCAAAATCTCCATTCCCTCCCCACTCCTGGGGGAGGGATACTGCAAAATCTCCATTCCCACCCCACTCTGGGGCCAGCCAGATGTGGAATTTGCCGGTTCTCTGAACAACTCAAATTTTCTGCTACTGGTTCTCCAGAACCTGTCAGAACCTGCTGGATTTCACCCCTGATCCAGAGCAAACTCCTTGATGTCAATCTTCTGAGTCTGAGCTGGTCATGGCAATCATAGTGTAAACTCTGCCCTTTTGAATTTATGATTTTGCCCACAGCATATTGTTGTACATAGTACATAAGGGGAAGACGTTGTATTGCAATGTATTGCAATGTCGTGAGTGTTGGGGAAAACCCAGCCAGGCAGGGAAGAGGTCTCAAGCAGGGAATTAGCCTTGAATCACTGCATAGTTGCAAGAGATCCAGGAATGTGTGTCCCTGCCCCCCCCCAAGCTCCATGAAGCCTTATCTAGCTTTTCCCAAAGGAAGACAAGTATCTGGGTACACCCATGTATTATAAGCAGAATATAATAAAGCAGTTAGCTTGAATGTTACATGTGTAGATTTGTTAGCTTGCATTTTACAGGTTGCTATGAGTCAAAAACAACTTGATAGTACATAACCAAAGCAATCTTAGTTTTTCTGTGAAATCGATTCTTGGTCTGGTCTACCCAGTGGGGCTGACATTACATGACCTATCTACATCTGTTGCTTTGGACTTTTGCTATTTGGAACTTGTTTGCAGGCCAGCTCATGTGTGATTGGGACTTTACTGAAGCATGCATTGGTTGCACAAACACTCTGCCTGCCCTTGCCTGTACCTGTTTTAAGCCTTATCTGTGTGCATGTTTGTGTAGTTGGCTTGAAATAGATGTCATGACTTGCATTTTGTCACTTTGGCATTATCCTAGTTGGGAAAAAGATACCTACACTCTAACTCTAGAAATTGAGGCCAAATCCAAGTGTTTTTCATTGCAATGGAAAATGTTTCTGTACATATAATTTGAGGAACCTACAATTTCACATGTACCTTCTTCCATCAATTTAGAATCCTCCAAACTGCAACAAAATAGAATATGTAACAGCTATCTACAGAAGATAAAAGATTTTGGCTGTAACACTCAAGTTGTATAAATAACAGGAATGCTGTCTGACATATTGGGGGAAGCAATGAATAGCAATAGCACGAAGAGTTTGACATTTGTAAGCAAAAAATCATTACTTTGTCAAATAAATAATTAAATAAATGAATGCATAAATGAATGCATAAGTGAATGAATAAATAAATAAAGTTAAGCTTACTTTTTCATTCTTTTCATTTAGGCATAGCATGAAGCAACAGGACAAACCTAACATATATGAAAACCGAAGAGTTCTTGAAAGCAATGAATGGAAATGTAGCCAAGACATAGTGGATTCACACAAACATGCTTGCTTCTAGATGGTATTTCAGTATTATACACAAGATGATTGACATCTAGAGCGGAGTACAAAAGCCCATGGAGAACATTGGGCAGATTCAGACAGTACATTAAATCCAGGTTAAGAAAACACAGTGCACTGCTCACAAAATATATCCTGTTCGTTCAAATAAAATATACAGGTAGTCCTCAATTTATGATCATTCAATGTTATAGCAGCCCTGCACCCCACCCCACCCCCAAAAAAGCTATTACAATCCAATTTTGAAATTCTGACGGCATGACGAGTAACTGGACTTAAGTGTGCTTGGCAACTGACCTCCATTTATGGACATTTGCAGTGTGCCACAGTCACTGTTTACCAGGGTTTACTTCTGGCAAAACTTGACCCATAGCGAACAATGGGTTTGCTTTTAACAACTGCACCACTGGCCTAACCACCATGGTGTTCACTCTATAACCACCACATTCACTTAATAACCACTGCAGAAGAAAAATCATAAAATCAGGTTGGTCATGTGATTACCTTTGCTTTATCTTTGCAACATACAACCAGAAATGTCAGGCTCAGTTAGGATTGTCTGTTGAGGAATACCATGACTGGACAAGGCTGCTTGTTTGATGAAATATTCTCAGACAACGGCTTGCTCCACAACATGCTGAGAACACAATCCTATTTTAGTCTAGCCTAGCCTGTTGCATAAACCAGGGTGGATAAATTTTTTTTTATTTAAATTATTTAAATCGGATTTTTTTATTTTTATTGAATTTATTTTAATAAAAAACTTTTGGGGTAAAAATCTATCGTAAGATAGTTTTCTATTTAAGATACATAAATAATTTAGTTTATTCAGCATGAAATGGAGCTGTGTTATGTAGCATGAGGCTGTATATTCTGCAACACTGGTACTATTGGTGAGTCAACAGTGGGTCAAAGGAGTAGCAGAGATGACAGTTGCTCTTTAAAAATTATGATTTAAATCGAGTTGATTTAAATCAAGCCTTTTTACTAGTGATTTAAATCATGATTTAAATTGTGATTTAAATCAACTCGATTTAAATCAAATCCACCCTGGCATAAACTCAGTCTGTCAGCATTCCGAGTAATGCACCCACTGAAATCAGAACTCTGAGGCAGGTAAGATTCCTCAAAGAACACGTTTATTGGATACATCATATCGGCACAGCCAGTGAAAACCAGCTCTGAAAGTTTCCACGGTTTCACCTAATTAAAAGAATAAACTTCCCCCTCCCTAGTGTCATCAGTCCCATTGTCCAATGAATATCTCTGGCTGGCTCTTCTCCACCAAGCCACCTGTTACGATGATCTTGGTTCCCACAGGAAAACCTTTTATTTTGACTGTAAACTGGGATATCTACTTCCCCCTTCCCCTTCTTTCTCAGGGCTTTGTGGCAACTGTAAGGCAGCACAAAATGGCTTCAGTCAGTTTCACTTCAGAGTTGACACAGCCATTATGAGAACTAATGAACCTGTGTGTGGTGACCCAGGAAAGAATGGTGAATAGGCAATATGCAGTGGTGGGATCCTGCCAGATTAACAACTAGTTCAGTGACTGCACGCTTCATGATCTATTCTGCACTATTCTGCAATTTTCTGAAAATAAAACAAAAACGGATAAAAGGAGAATATTTGTAGCTCAGGGTTGAGGTGAGCTTGGTTGTTTTCTTGCAGACATTTCATTACCCAAACTAGGTAACATCATCAGTGCACTGGGGATGTACTAGCACGTTATAGAATAAGGCGGCATCAAAAGCATACTGAATAAAGAGCACACTTTCTGAAAGCCTTAACATGAGCAGACATTATATTGATACATTATCTCTATAAAACTAAAAATTATGAGGAGAAAACATGCCTAAATATTGTAACTATGCTTTTTGTCATAAACATACTGTTGCAATGATAATATTGGAATCTAGGAGTAAATTCTTAATAACAGAGTCAAGGGTAAAAAATTCCACATTGGTTTTTGAATCCTTTTGATGACAATCACGATGAAAAGTATGAATGTATTACTATACATTGGTTGTGGTCAAAGATTATCCAGGTGCACAAAACTGGAATCAGTGTCCATGCGAACAATGAAGGAGGGATTGATTGGGGTTTTGGATATGCACAAAATGGAAGAAAAATGACTGGTGATTCTAGCCATTGTTTGTTTATCTCTGCAACTTTAGCTGAAAAGAATCAGAATTATTTTTCTACTCTGGAGACCTGAAATTCATACCTATTATATGTAAAAGGAGCTGAACAATGCAGAGTCTAATTTCCTTCCTCATCAAAAGGAGGATTCAATCTTGTTCACCCAAGCAGTGTTCCACAGGTTCAGCTGTGGAAAATTTAAATGGGAAGAGAGGGTGAACACTGAGATGATTTGAAACAAGCATTTGTTTTCTCTGCAAAACTTCAGCACATTCAGTCCTATAAAATAATAGTCCTCCACCCAAAAAAATAATATATCCCAAACTTTTGCATTTGCATTTCCTAGACCTTTATTTCAGTGGATATACTAATTGTGTCTGATCTAAGAAGTTGCAAACAGATGCAACATAAATGTTCTTGTATGCTTCAAGAACTTTTGCCGTTCAATTCTGATAACATTTAAAAATTGCATAAAGGGACTATTTGGGCATCTCACACACTTCAAAATACAACCCCATTGCTTGGATTAGTTTGTGCCCCACAAGTTTTTTTCTTTTTTCTTTTTTTTTTATTGAAAAGTTTTATAAGAAATACAAACAATTTTCTCCCCCCCCCACCCTTTCCCCTTCCCCACATAATAGAAATTGTACATTTTCTTATACATAAGAAATCCTACATATACATATACATGTTTCCCTTAAAGAAAACATTAAAATAAGACATTTTAATTACATTCGGAGTTGCTCTTCTTCTCTTTCTCCCCTCATTCCACAACAAACCTTCTTCTTCTCCTCCTTTCTTTCCCTTCCCTCCCTCCTCTTCTCTCCTACTTTTTCCTGCCTCCTCTCCCACCTCATCCTACTTCCTTTCCCTTCCCCCACTTCTCTCTTCTTTCCCCCCTTCTCGCCTTCACTCCTACTCCTGTCCCCTTCCCTTCCCTTCCCTTCCTCCTCTCCTTTCTTCCATTCCTCACCCTCCCTCTCCTCTTCCTACCCCCTCCTCCTCTCTCCTTTCTAACTTCTTTGCTGTGAAATATTTTCCTCCTTTAGTGTCTGAGCAACTCCTAGATTCTACTCATAGAATATACTTTCTTCTGCTACAACATTTCTCTATTGACCACTTCCCCCCCCCATCCCTTATCCCACCCTCCCCATCCCCCCCCCAACTTCCCAGAGCAAAAACAGGGTATAGCATCTAACAAACATATGCTAAAATAAACAAACAAATTATAAAGTTCAAAACTCTCACATGTTCTTTAACTCCCTTGCTCCAATTCATCAACTTCCCTTTTATATATTCTCAAAAACAATTAAATTAAGTTCATTCTTCCTACTTATAAAAAAATTTTTTTTCCTTGATGTATAATCCGATATTTTAGCAGTCTTACAAATAGTAAAAATCATGAATAAATTCCATTTCTATACCCTCGAACATCATTCTTTTTAAACATCACTCCCTAGTGAAATTCTGAGTTTAACATTAATCCTCTTCCTTCAAAGAGAGAAAAGAAAGAGAAAAAGAAAAAAGAAAGAAAAATTTTTCATCTTAAAATCTTAGACATTTTATCTCATATATCTTTTAAAATAATATAGTCTTATGTTAAGCATTTTAAAAATCTCTTGGTACCTTTGAAACACTTGTTTACCAAATATAAATTTCAGAATCTACAGGAAGATGTTTTTCAAATTTTCAATTAACCGTCTTAATACCTCTAACTTTTTAGAGAGCAGCCCTTTACTATCCAAAACTAATTATCATTCTGCAATAAAATTCTGAATTTAACATTAATCCTCTTCGCTTCAAAGGGTTAGGCATCTTAAAAGCTTATACAATTTATCTCATATATCTTTTAAAATAATATAACCTTATGTTAAACATTTTATAAATCTCTTAATACCATTAAAACACATATTTGTCCGATGCCAATTTCAAAATCCACAGGAAAATATCTTTCTTAATCTTCTGTTCTTCTCTTCTTTCTATATTTTTTTCAATCCTTTTTTTTTTTGATAAATTCTTTCAGCAGCCCCCCCAATTTTATTTTTGAAACTTTTAAAATGGTGATTTGAGGTTGATGTTTCTGAAATACTCGCTCTCTTCTTGAGGTCGCGTTTTTTAACTTGAAGTCCCCAGTTCGTCTCTTCTTGCTTGTATAATCAGTCAGTCCATTTCTTTGTCCATATAGCCAAAATTTGTTGCCATAAAGATTGTCAGCTTGCAATAAAGAAACTATTTGTTGCTTTTCTGTCATTTGAATGGAAACATTCACCAAAATCTTTGTTTCAACTGTACCAGCCAGTCTCTTAATCCTGTCCATCTCCTGATCTTCCAAAAACAAATTCTTCTGAATAATTTCCTACTGTCCCTCTAACAACTGCTTATATTTTCCTGAGCTGTTTTTTGAAAAAACCCTTTCAATTGTATTCAACAGGGCTGAAGTAAAAGAGTCTAAAAGTTCTTGAAAAGCCTGGACTGTCACAGCTTGGGAATTTGCTGATTCACCAGCCCTGTTGTCAACAATATTTCAGCCACTTTGTATTCATCCAGCTATCAGGATAACAATTCAACTCTTTTCCAGACAGTATAAAAACCAAATTTTAGTTAAAGTCAGTACCAAATTCTTTTCCTCAATATCAAATTCTTTCCATGGACGCTTCCACTTTAAAAATTTCTCTTAGGATGTAATCCAGTAGCTGTATCACTGTTGCAAACTTTAACAAGCCTTAACAAGCACTTTCCCTGGTAGTTTCCTCCTCCCGCCCTCAGGCGCCATTTTCTGCATTTTAAAATGGAGTTAAAGTGTTACTTGCAAGTTTTCCTTTTTGTTTTCTCCTGATTTGCTCTGTCTGCGATCAAAGTAAAGATGTTAAAAGTCCCCCCCCCCCCCGTTGATTTTCAGCAGATTTTGGTCACAGCTTTTAGCTCCGCTTTGGCGGAGTAGTCTCTGGTCCGGAGCAGCTTGACAGGCTTCAATAGGGAGCCCACACCCTTTGAGCCCCAGGATTTCTCCTAGCGCGCTTGGGGGGCTCTACCTCCGCCTGTCGACTTTTCTCTCTCCCCTTTGCCCGGGGAGAGGGTTCCAAGCCTCCAGACAGCTGTTTTTTGGCTGTTCTGGGGCTTTTACGGAACCAGGGATCGGGCGCTCATAAAAGAGCGTCTTCAAAGCTTGCAGAGCCAAGCGGAAGTTCTAGTTTTTTTTCTTGTGAACCCAAAGCAAAATGAGTTAATTCAATCATCAGGCTCCATCTATAGTATGTACAAATCCAAAAAGGAAGTAAAATAATAATAATACAATGCAACTGATAAAACGTTCCCCATTGGAGCTGTTGAACTGTGGGAGTGTCTACCTGTTAAAATCATCATTTGGAGGTTTTCAAGTAAAGATTGGACAACTGCTTGTCTGGTCCATACGAAGATGCTATCTTGGGCAACATGATGGACTAGAAAATGTCGAAGATGCATCTTATGTTTCTGTAATCAGGTACACTCCAGATGTGTTGGACTGTAATTGCTATACTATCTGGGAGTATGGGAAATTGTGGTCCAATAGATCAGGAAGGCACTAGCCTGGAGAGACTTAACCTAGTCCAGTGATGGTGAACCTTTTTTTTCTCGGGTGCCAGCCAAAAGCACGCGCGCGCCCCCACACCCATAATGCAATGCCCCATACACATGCCCTGCCCCCCTGCACATGAGCATGCAATCCCCCCACACTGCTCCATCCCCCTGTGCTCCCCCCGTGCTGGTTTGTGAAACCCCCCCATGTTCCCCCCACACATACGCGCATGACCCCCCCCCACGCCTTGTTTTGGGCCTAGTAGGCCTCCCTGAAGCCTCTGGAGGCCGGAAATGGCTCATTTCCAGACTTCCAGTAGGCCCGTTTTTCACCTTCCCAGAGCCTCCGTGCGAGCCCTATACTTACCTGGCATCCAAAATGGGCCACGTGGAGACTCCTAGGAGGGGAGGGGCAGCATGGGCATGCATGCACATCTCCCACATACACAGCAGAGACCCAAAAATCAGCTGGCCAGTGGGAGGTGAGCATACATGCACAGTGGAGCTAATCTAGGGCGACAGCTCATGTGCCCGCAGAAATGGCTCTGTGTGCCACCTGTGGCATGTGTGCCATAGATTTGCCATCACAAACCTATCTATAGTATTTTCTACGCCACAATATGTATTAACAAAATGAAATTCACTGTACAGAAAAGTAAGGTTTTACACTTAGTCAAGAAGAACCCGAAGTACAGATATAAAAAAGGTGGAACCTGACTCCATAGCAGTAACTGTGAGAGGGTTCTTGCAGTCCTAGTGGACAATCACTTAAATATGAGCCAACAATATACGGCAGCAGCCAAAACAGCCAACCTAGGGTTGCATTAATAGAGGGATAGAACGAAGATCCCATGAAGTATTAATACTGCTTTATAAAGCCTTAGTAAGAACACACTTGGAATACTGCATCCAGTTTTGGTCGCCACAATGTAAAAAAGATGTTGAGACGCTAGAAAGAGTGCAGAGAAGAGCAACAAAAATGATTAGGGGACTGGAGGCTAAAATATATAAAGAACGGTTGCTGGAATTAGGTATGTCTGGTTTAAGGACTAGGGGTCACATGATAGCAGCGTTTCAAGATTTGAGGGGCTACCATAAAGAAAAAGAGATCAACCTATTCCCCAAAGCACAACACATGAAGCACTGGATGAAAAGTAAACAAGGAAAGAAATAACCGAAAACTAAAGAGAAATTAACCAGTGGAAGAGCATGCCTTCAGAGGTTGTGGGTGCTCCATCATTGGAGACTTTAAGAGACTCGACAGCCAATTGTCTGAAATGGTATAGGGTCTCCTACTAGAGCAGAGGGTTGGACTGGAAGACCTCCAAGGTCCCTTTCAACTCTGTTATTCTCTGTTCTATAGGGTAGGTTATTAATCTACTTAGATGAGAACACGTAGAATACAGTTCAATTTGTCTATATCTGCAAAATTCTTAATGTAAAAGGCTACATTATCAATTAATCATTAATTGCACACAGATTTAAAAAACATAATCCAAACATATTGAAAACAAATAATTAAATACTCTTCTGGATGACTAACTGAAGGCAATGCTGTTAAGCAATAAAGTTAAAATTATTATGACAAACCCACCAATCATATTACCATGAAGCCTATTTGTAGGTTGTCAGGTCCCCTTTAAATGAATGCAGGACAGCATTAAAATCCAGCATATTAAAAAAAGGAATACCATATTAAAAATAAAAAAATAAAAATAATATGCCTTTGTGCAAGATGAATCACATTTATTTGCATTATGCAGATTAATACGTCAGACCAATTAATTCCCAGTTTTCTCAGAATTTAATAGAGCATGAAACAGAACCAAGCAAGCTACGTAGCAAGTTGGTATCAGTGGCAAATAAAACTTGGTAGTAAATCATGTTCTGAATGCTGCAAAGATTTAAGAGCAGGATCTTGCAGACTTAAGTGTTCTTATTAAGGAGTAGCTTTAACTGAATTCAGATCAGTATTTACTTTCAGAATAAACTTCCACTGAAAACTAGAAGCTTTGCTATTCCAATAGATATCGTTAAAACATTCTATGGCAGAAATTTAATCAACCGGAGTGTATGAACCACATTTAATGAGACGATTTCAATCACAATGAAGTGCAAATTCCAAGCACATTATAAAGTAAATGCAAACAGGTAATCCACATATACAGGTAGTCCTCAACTTATAATAGTTCATTTAGGTTAGGTTAGTTTAGGTTAGGTTTAGTTTATTAAACTTCTATACCGTCCTTCTCCCGAAGGACTCAGGGCGGTGTACAGCCATATTAAAATAAACATATACTCACAAAATTTAAAAAAAACAATTTAAAATAAATATATAAATTTGGCCCTTATGTTAAAAACTACAAACACCCAATTTAAAATTCATTTTCTAAGCCAGCCCGGCCTGTTGGAACAAAAGAGTCTTAAGGGCACGGCGTAAGGATCATGCGAACCTCCAGGGACAGTTCATTCCAGAGGGCAGGTGTCCCCACAGAGAAGGCTCTCCCCCTGGGTGTCGCTAGTTGACATTGTTTGGCCGACTCATATTTATGATGGTTGCAGAGTCCTGGGGTCATGTGATCACCTTTTGTGACCTTCTGATAAGCAAAGTCAATGGGGAAGCCAGATTCACTTAACAACCATGTTACTAACTTACCTGGGGTGAGAAACATCAAAAATTCACAAAATTAACAACTGTCTCACTTAGCAACAGAAATTTTGGGCTCAATAGTGGTCATAATTTGAGGACGTGTACCAGCTGATCCTAATTCATATCTTAGTCAGAAAACAGGATCAACAATGTAAACCAACTCTTCTTGTTTCTATGAGTTTTACTCTCTACACAATCCCAAAGCAAGATCCTTTGGAGATCTGTTAATTTTCTTCAAAATTAGGTACTAATTCCTTATATTCTAAAGTTACTCCCAAATAAATTTCCTTAAGAGTATAGCTTTATTGCTGTATATGCTCCTAAAAAGGTATTGCTGAGGTTAGTTGGGCTTACGGCTTAATAAAGCTGCCACTGAACCATTAAATCCAGTGTGGGGTTTATTTCTGTACAGTCATAAAGTCAGGCTAGGACTCTACTTATATATTACTTTCACCTAAATTAAATATGTTCATGTGATATTAATCTCATCTACGCTAGATAAAACCTTGTTTTATAACTGACACATTCAATCATAAACTAGCCACAGATCTGTACAACACCAAATGCTAAATTGTTGTTGGCTACTTTAGTTTAATGTATTATGCAAAGAGTAATTGTGTTTGACAAAAGGCATGGTAAAACATAGTTCCTTTGGGGATTCAATAAACCACAAACGTTTTGGTTTTCATAACCCACTAAATCATAAAATATGGCTAGCAAACCACCATTGATAGATTCTCAAAATACATCAAACCCAAAGAAAATTTAATCCCACTAGGGTTTGGCATGAAGAGCCTAATGCTGGGTAAGATTGAGGGCAAAAGAAGAAGAGGACGACAGAGAATGAGGTGGCTGGATGGAGTCACTGAGGCAGTCAGCGTGAGCTTAAATGGACTCCAGAGGATGGCAGAGGACAGGAAGGCCTGGAGGAACATTGTCCATGAGGTCGCAATGGGTTGGACACGACTTCGCAACTAACAACAAGGGTTTGGCATGTTGAGTGAACCCAACTTAAACCCGTCTTGTGCAATCAAAATGCCAGTGAAAAAATGCACACGATCAGAGTGGATGGCACAAACTATATCTGTAACCAGAATCTATGGAAAGAGTCATTGAGGTCATGTTTGTCCCAAAGGTGCTTTTTCAAGAGGCAACTGGTTTTTCTTTCAAGACATTTTGCTTTTCATCCAAGAAGTTTCTTCAGCTCTGACTGGATGAGAAGCGAAACGTCTTCAAACAAAAACCAGAAAGTCCAGTTGCCTCTTGAAAAAGCACCTTTGGGACAACTATAACCAGGAAGATTTTTCTGCAGGTCCTGTAAAGGTGATACAAACATTTTACCTTTACTGCAGCAGGAATCCTTTATCCGCAAAAATGGAAAGATTTATCCATCCTCACACTGAAAGAATGTATAGGAAAAGTAACGGAGCTATCAAAAATGGCAAAATTAACTGTTTTAATTAACAAATATATGTAGTTTTGTTTCTACTTGGAAATTGCTTCTAAACGTGCTCAAGACAGGGGGGAAAAAATGAAATCTTGACTTTGAGATTTGCCCACTGATTTGTTGTTACAAAAATGGCTAGTATGTAAAAAGTAAAAACTTGAGGCTGTAATTTTATTTTTTTTTATTCTATTATGCTGAAAAAGTTGGAAGTCTGTGGCTTTTCTTTTTCTCTTTTATCCTGTACTTTTCTTTCCCCATTTTTCCCTACTATGTTTCTTTTCATTTGCATCTTAATGAAAATGTGTTTAAATAAAACATTCCCCGTTTTCCGCAAAATAAGACATTCCCTGATAATAAGCCCAATGGGGCTTTTGAGCGCATGGCAATAAGGCCAAGCGTTTATTTCAGGGTTCAAAAAAAAATATAAGACAGAGTCTTATTTTCAGGGAAACACGGTATTTAAATTAAAAAAAAAGATGAACCTGGAAATTGGCTAACCAGTTAAAGCTTTGTTAAACAAAACAAAACCCACAAAGAGGACATGTCCCTATTAGGGTATTTGTTTGTTCTAGCGTAGTGATTATGATGGTAATAGTATGCTCTTTGGAGTTGGTTTTGATCGGGGTTATCGGATTTAAGTAACTTTCCCCCCCCTTTTATAGCACCTAATCATTGGCCTGTACTACAGTAGGTGGCAGCACCTACCCAACCTTGGCCGATCGCAAGAAAGCTGCACAGCACCAGCCTTGATTAATAGTTTTGATGGAAGACCACTAAGAAACCCTAGCATATATAAAATTCGTTGAAAAGAAATCCTGGAGGAGTCCAGCGGCCAACTACTTCTTGAATTGTTGCTAAGCAAGGACCTACCCTGATTAAACCTCGCAACCTGGCTATATATATATATATATAAATATATAGATATTTGCAAGCCTACACTCAGCTGAGCCCTACCTCGGAGAGATCTCGTAGGAAAATCGGAAAACCCAACCTCCGCAAAACCCAAGCACAAGATCAGCTTAGCGGACCGTTTCCTTCCCCCCCGAGTTGCATTGCAGACAACCGCTGCTCGGTTCGGCCAAGAGGCTCAAGTTAATCTCGGCGTCCGATTTAAGCCGTGGCACGAGCATTTTTTACGTGGCCTTTCCTCTCTCTCTCGCTCTCTCTAATCTTCTACGTCGTGCTGGACAATTCCCAGCCCGCTGCCCTGCTTCTCACAGCACCAGGTCGAGGAAGGCTACAAGGGACACTCGTGTTGGTTTTATTTTTTTAAACAAGAAGCAGTTAGCTAAAAGTCGTGTGTAGACCGGTCTTCAAATGACAGCTCAAACTCTTCTCAATAAAAAAAAAAAAAAAAAAAAAAAATCCTCAGCCCCCCCTCTGTGCAAAAGAGCTCCGCCGACTGCATTGGGGTCGAGGAGGTGGGGGGGGCTTTAGGATCCTCCACTTTCTCCCCATTTTTTTTTCTTTTTTTCCTTCTTCTCACGACCGGGTCACCTCATTCTAGCCTCTCCAGAGGGAAAAAAGTGTGTGTGTGGGGGGGGAGAGAAGACAACCCGAGCCAAGCCCAACCGTGAGAAACCCCTTTGGCTCTGGAAATGCCGCCACTACACATATAAAAGTTGCGGCTGCCTGACGAGAACGACGGCGGCGGCGGCTGCAATAGCAGCAGCAACAGCGGCGCGCGCGCCCTCCCGCCGACCTGGTCCCGGAACGTCGCGCGCCGCCACTGCGTAGCGAGGGAGCGCACGCGCGCGCGCGCGCCTCGTCTCTGGACTTCTTCCAACTTTCCGCTCACCAACTACGGTCTTCGGCTCTTCCCTCAACCCACCCCCTCCCCCTCCTCCTCTCCTCTCCCATCCCCTCGGGGTCGGCTGCGTTTACCTTAAAAAGGAAGGAGGCCGGACGCTGTAACGGCGACACTGGGCTGTCCAGAGGAGAGGGGGAGGGAGGAGAGGAAAGGGGTTTCAGCAGCCGTAAAGCGGGAGGGAGGGAGGGAGGGAGAGAGAATGAAGCGCTTTTTTTCCCCTTGCTCACCCTCCCGCCGCCCAGCTCACCCCCCCCCCCATCCCACCCCGCCCTGCCCCGTGGCTGCTCTGTGCTTATGATACAGAAGGATGGAATGGGCAGGAGCGGGCCGGCCGCGAAAAGCGGCCGAAGGGCGGCGGGAAGTTTCCTCAGCGATCCGGGAGAAGGCGAAGCTGAAAAGCAGGGAAGGGAACGGAGTTTGCGGAGCTAAACCGGAGGTCGGAGCGAGAGAAAGATGCTACAAGTAGCAAAGCTGGTTCCTGAAAATGGAAAACATTGATTCTTAACGTGGGAATTTTCGGGGACTTGAAATCAGAGGACCGATTTTTAAAAAATATTTATTTTATTTTATTTTAATTTATTTATTTATTTGTTTGTTTGTTTGTTTGTTTGTTTTATATCCCGCCTTTATTTTATTTATTTAGTTATTTATTTATAAATTTATTTGCCGCCTACCTCATAGCCAACAACTTACAACAGAAAAGTTTTATAAATACAGGTAGTCCTTGACTTAGGACCACAATGGGGCCCAACATCCCTGTTGTTAAGTGAGACATTTGTTAAGTGAGTTTTGTGACTTTTTTTTTTTAACGGCCTTTCGGACCCCAGTTGTTAAGTGAACCACTGCGGTTAAGTTAGTGACCCGGTTGTTAAGTGAATCTGGCTTCTCCGTTGGCTTTGCCTGCTGGAAGGTCGCAAAAGGGGGTCACATGACCTTGGAACACAGCAATGGTTGTAAGTATGAACCAGCTGCCAGGCATCTGAATTTTGATCACATGATCATGGGGATACTGCAAAGGTACCTGTGAAAAACGGTCGTAAGTCACTTTTTTCAGTACCATTGTAAGTTTGCAACAGTCACTGGCCTAAAGTCACCAAGCTGTTTTTTATGGCTAAAGTGGGATTAGAACTCACAGTCTCCCAAATTGTAGCCTACAAATATAATAAACAGCCTAGAAATTAAAACGTATGAAGAATGGCTGAGGGAATTACCGTATTTTTCGGATCATAAGACTCACTGAGTATAAGATTCACCAGGATTTCAAGAAGAAAACAAGAAGAAAAAGGGTTTTGCCCTCCCCAGCCCCCAGGAAGTCTCTGCAGGCCTCCTAAACCCTCTGTGCGTCCCGTTTTTGCAAAAAATGAGCCCGTTTTTCACAAAAATGGGATGTGCAGAGAGTTGATGCATGGGGGGGGGTGGGGAGGCGAAAACCAGGTCCGTTTTTTGCCTTCCAAACCCCCCAGGTGTTTTTGCCCTCCCCATCCCCCAGGAGCACTCTGCAAGCCTCCCAAACCCTTTGCACACCCCGTTTTTGCAAAAAAACTCGCCCGTTTTTTGCCTCCCAACACCCCCCCCACGTCGTGTTTTTGCTCTCCCCAGCCCCCAGGAGCACTCTGCAGGCCTCCCAAACTCTCTGCCCACCCCATTTTTGTGAAAAATGGGCCTGTTTTTGGCGAAAATGGGACCTGCAGGGTGGGGTTTTTGTATTCGGTGTATAAGATGCACCAACATTTCCACCGTCTTTTGCGGGGTGGAGTGTATCTTATACTCCGTAAAGTACGGTAGCTATATCTGGCCTATTGAAGAGAAGAATTAGGAGGGGACATGAAAACTCTCTTGAAAGAATTAGGAGGGGACATGAAAACTACTTGAAGGACTGTCACAGAAGAGAGAAGATTGACTTATTCTCCAAAGCTCCAGAGGGCAGGACAAGTAATAGATAGAAGCCTGTTAACGAAAGATCCAACCTAGAAGCAAGGAGAAATTTTCTGACAGAACAATTAATGGAAACTTGCCTCCTCGAGTTGTGGGTGCTCCATCACTGGAGGTTTTCAAAACTGGACTGGAGAACCATTTGACTGGGATACTATAAGGCTTCTGCCTTCAGCTGGACCAGAAGCCTTCTGAGGTCCCTTCTATGAATTTCATAGATTCGATAAGACACTACCTTGACATGGTTGTCAGGCTTGCATGCTCTGAAGAAGATGACCACTTTGCCAGAGGATCAACCATACTGGACAGGTCTCATCAGAGGAGCCAGAAAAAGAGTATCTCTCCCATAAACAATATGGTGAAAGGTAATTTGCAGAAACCCATACTGGATTGGTCATTGTCCAAGGCAACAAAGACCAAGCTAGATGTTGGAGTTCCTGGATGCTGGTGACAAACAGGCTGCTGGATTTAGGACTGTTGGCTGAGCAAACACAACCAAGAGCTGCAGGTCTAGTGGAGCAAAAAAGTGTTTTATCACTCTCAAATATAGAAAGACTGAAAACAACAACAAAATAAATGATCTGCTGTTATAAATCATATCCAATGAGAAGAGAATACCTGAAAAGAATGTGTCAGTTCTGGAAAGAACAACATTGAGAATCAGAAATCATTCAGAGCCGACTGCAGAATAAAACAATGCAAACTTTAAGGATGATATTGAAATGGGACTTGGCAGAGAGAAAAAAATACTACTTAGACAGAAATGTTGCAATTACTGGAACAGCACGCAATAAAGTTCAACTTCTGTTTTGCTACTCCCCACTCAGTTACTATATTCTTCGCCTCCTTTTCTTTCTCATGTACTAGCCGCTACCTCCTACATACTCCAATCTGTTTTATCCTTTAAAATCTTGGTACATAATTGTTATGGCCCATAATTTCTTCAAACTCTGAAGAAAATAATCAAAAACATGGAAAACAGCTCTATGTGATGCTCTGGGGCCACACATTTTTTAAATGTAAGGGCAAATTCCTTTGGAGTCTGAAATGTACTCCAGTGTAAATACATACATTTGCTTTGAAATGAATTGTGACCTGCCTGGATCGTCTACAAAACAACAAGATTGGCAATTCAGAATTCCTTATGTTTGTAGATTCATTCATTGCTGCTAAAGTTGCTATTATAATTTGCTACTTATAATCTACCTTAAATTATGAGTGACATAATGGGGCACATTTAAGTAAAATAAATAGTTATATAGCTAAATCAATATTTTTTTAAAAAAAATTCTTTTACCGCATACATTGATTTCAGTGAATCAGATTAATTTCCCATCTCATGCTAAAATAAGGCATTCTTGTTTGTAAAAATAATTGGTCTCACCCCCTTCTCTCATCCAAGGAACCAGCATATTCTCTCTTGTCTGTGAAAACAACTGGCTGACTAATCACTGGATATCACAGTGTGTTGTTGTATCCTCTGGAATTCGTGCTCTTTTGAGAAAAAGTAAGAAGTTCTTAGGGAGTGAAGGAACAATGAGATTGAACAGTGGAGTTGACAATGGAATTCAATAAATGGAAGAGACCGACGTGTGACCTGAAAAAGAAGTATATTTTTAGGGACTACATGATGTGCTCACTGTGTGAAGTGAAAATGTCCTTTCCTGGTTAGCTGCTGATTGTCCTCCCTATCATATTCTCAATTGTGGAGCTGCTTAGCAAGCAGAGACTGCTGTAAGCCTATAAGTCAGTTTGTTTCAAAGGAACAAATCTGAGAATATTAATAGGAGTTTGCTAGGGGATTTTAAGTGAGAAACCTTTTGTTGTTGATATTATTGTTATATCTCTTTTATTCATTAAACAAGAAACCCAGTCAACTGAACATTTAAAAATGTATCACAAATATCATTGACTGGCACTGATGATTGATACATACAGTTGCTGCCAGCATCCTAGGCATCAACCAAGTATCTTCTTAAAATGTATGATGTTCCGAATAGCGCAGTTTTTTGCAGTTTCGCTGGTGTTATTTGCAGGAAGCTGCAATTTCTTCATGTATTTTGTACAATTCTTGGACATGGTACCAAGTGCCCCAATCGCAATGGTATCACTGTTACATGGCCAGGTCACAATATTTCATGATTCTTTCCAGTTCTTTTCCTTCGAGTCTGGCGTCTCCTGGTACAGCGATATCAATAAATTGTACGCTTCAGTTTTGACAACTGTGAAAACTTGTTGTTGTTGTTGTTGTTGTTGTTGTTATTATTATTATTATTATTATTATTATTATTATTATTATTATTATTATTTTCATTAAACATGAAACTCGGTCAACTGAACATTTAAAAATGTGTCACAAATACGATTGACTGGTGTAGTTTCGATGGCCAGGTTGCGATATTTCATTTTTTCCAGTTCTTTTTCTTCGACTCTGGCATCTCCTGGTACAGTGATGTCAATAAACTGTATGCTTTGACCGTCAAAATCTGTGATATCTGGCATGTTGTGTTCCAAATGACGATCTGTCTGTATTCAAAAATCCCGCAAGATCTTCACTGTCTCATTTTCGATAACTTTTTCCACTTTGTGCTCCCATGACTTTTCAGATACAGGTATGTAGTATGTTTTACATAATGACCAGTGGACTAATTTAGCAACTAGATCATGTCTCCACTGGTCATTATTATTATTATTTACTTTATTATTTACATCATCATCATCATTATTATTACTATTATTATTATTATTATTATGTCATTTCTATCACTGTAACAGTGACTCCAGGTGGATTATAGCATAATAAAAAGATAATACAAAACAGTTAAAAATTAAGGAAAAAACCCTAAGAGAACAATTGACATCGGGATAGAGATCTCTCTAACCCATCAGCCACTACATGCACTGGGTCCCAAGCAGGGGCAGGTTCCAAATCCCATTTGCTCGTGCACGCATGTGTGACACTTTTGCGCATTCACAGAAGCGTCCAATTTGGCAGAGCCAAGTTGATCACAATATAAGATATTGGAACCTGTACCAAAATAGTAAAAAATAAAAAAAGCTAAATAAAAAAATCGAAAAGAAAAAAGCTAAAAATGAGAATTATTAATACAAAGCTATAAAATTGTGACTTCAATATCTAAAACTACAAAATAATTGTTAAAATTATATATAAATCTCATGTTAATAATATAGAAGTGCCTATATATATTTTAAACAGTACAGTGGTACCTCTGTCAGGAGATCTTCAAGAAAGTCTTGCTTTTCTTACCAAAGACAAACTTTGTCTTTCAGGAAAGAGGAGGAGAAGGAGAAAGGAGGAGAGGGAGAGAGAGGAATGGAAGAAAGGGGAAGGAGAGGAAGAAAGGATAGGGAACAAGAGCAAGAGAAGGTGAAAAAGGGGGGAAAGGGGAGGAGTGGGGAAGAGGAAGGGGAAGTAGGGGAGGAGAGGAGGAGGAAGAAAGAAGAGAGGAGGGAGGGATAGGAAAGAAAGAAGAAGAAGGTTTGTTGTGAAAAGAGGGTAGAAGAGCAACCCTAAATGTAATTAAAATATCTTATTTTTATGCTTTCATTAGAAAAAAATATGTATATATATGATCAATTATGAATAAGAGAATGTACATTACAATATGTATAAGAAATAAAAATAAAAAACTTTTTTCAAAAAATCTTTCTCTTTCACAAAGTGATGGAAAGTATTTCCGCTTTCCTTAAGTCAATAAGTTTTTGAGTTTTAAAGAAAAGTAAAACTGAGTGTAGCTAAATACATGTTTTAGAGTTTAAGAAAGCAATCATAAAGAAGATTATATGGGAAAAAATCAGAAGGAAAGAAAACCACTGAACTTGGAAAGGAATTCCTTAAAAAGAAAGCACTTAAAAGCAAATTTTTAAATTCTTTCAGTGAAGAAAAATGGAACGCAGCAGAAGAAACCAATGACATCTCAAACACATTTATTAAAATTCTGAAAATGAAAAAAATATATATGGGTAATGTAAAAAGTGGGATCTTCAAGGAGAAGTAGAAAAGTAGCCTGGAATTGTACAGATGGTGTTTGAAAAGCTAAAATTCCAAATGAGCTGAGGTACAAAAAGGAGAGAAATAATAAGTGTATCAGCTGCTCAGCAGAAGAGAAAAATGCTAAGAATTTGCAGGAAGTCCTCTTATTTAACCCAGTTCTGAGAAGAAGACCATCTTCGGTCTGACCTAAGCATAGTACATAAAATCATCTGCTACAATGTCCTACCAGCCAATAAATACTTCAGCTTCAACCAAAACAGTACAAGAGCACACAATAGATACAAGCTCATGGTAAACAGATCCAAACTAGACTGCAGAAAATATGACTTCAGAAACAGAATTGTCAATGCCTGGAATGTACTACTTGACTCTGTGGTTTCTTCCCCAAATCCCCAAAACTTTAACCTTAGACTGTCTACTGTAGACCTCATCCCATTCCTAAGAGGATAGTGGGGACATGTTTACTTTGCTGATAGTGTCTCATATCTTGGAAATACCTTCAAGTAGACTTCAACGTAGGACTATAATTGGGACTGGAACTTCTGCCACTAGCTAGTCATGAAGTGAGTCAGAACAGATTTTACAATGTTTTTTTTGCCAAGGTTATTAGAATTTGAACAGTAGGATCCAAAAAACCACCCCTATTACCATGAACCAGTTTTGGTCACCATGATATAAAAAAGATGTTGAGACTCTAGAAAGAGTGCAGAGAGTAGCAATAAAGATGATTAGGGAACCGGAGGCTAAAACATACAAAGAATAGTTGCAGGAATTGGGTATTCTAGTTTAATGAAAATAAGGACTGGGGTGACGTGATAGCAGTGTTCCCATAACTAAGGGACTGCTACAAAGAAGAGGGTTGTCAACTTATTTGTCAAAGCATCTGAAGGTAGGACAAGAAGCAATGGATGGAAACTAATCAAGGAACGAACCAACCTAAAACTAAGGAGAAATTTCCTGACAGAACAATTAATCAGTGGAAAGATTTGCCTCCAGAAGTTGTGGGTACTCCTTCACTGGAGATTTTAAAGAAGAGATTGGACAATCAGTTGTCTAAAATGGTATAGGACAGTGATGGCTAACCTTTTTGCCATCGCGTGCCAAAAGCAGGGAGAGCAGGGGGGGGTCGCGTGTGTGCGTGTCCACACCCATAATTCAATGGCCCTCCACGCTCCCCTCGCTTTTGGCACGTGATGGCAAAAAGGTTATCGGTGGACCCGGCAGGCCCGTTTTTCGCCCTCCCCAGGCTCCAGAGGCTTTCTTGGAGCCTGGGGAGGGCAAAAACAGCCTTCCCCACCTGCCCCAGAGGCCCTCCGGAGTCCAGAAACGGCCCATTTCCCGACTTCCGGTGGGCCCAGAAGGCCCAAAAATCAGCTGGCCAGCGCGCGCATGTGCACTGGAGCTGAGCTAGGGCAATGCTCGCGAGCCCACCGATATGGCTCCATGTGCCACCTGTGGCATGCATGCCACACGGGTATAGGATTTCCTGTGTGAGCAGGGGGTTGGAGTAGAAGACTTCTAAGGTTCCTTCCAATTCTGTTATGAAAAAAAAAACCTGACAGAACACATCCTTTGCTAGCAGTAGTTTCAATGTCAGACTGGAAATACCAGAGATTATGAACAAAACTGGATGAATCTATGATCTGCTTTGTTGTAACGAAGCTTCATGTGTAAATGATACATCTGGGAAGGGTTTTTGTTTTGCTTTGTTTTTACAAAGTGCAAATGTACAAAAGGTAGCAATTGCAATATCAATAATTGATGGTGGCACAGTTACAAAGGTGGTGTTTTGTTATCTGAGACTTAGAGGGAAGCAGAACCTTCATTCCAACTGAGCCCTTAATGGCTTTCTAAAACCTAATATCCACTCTGACAACTGTTGCTGAAAGAAAGCAATGTTACAATAATGTAACTCGCATGTCTGCAGTATTTATCACTTCTTAGGCCAAAACAGCTGGAGAGAAGCTTTCAGCTCAAAGAAACCTAAGTCGAGCTAAGAAATGCTAAAATCCTTTCAATTGCTTTGAAGGCCAACAGAAAATGCAGTGTTTCTTTCTTCATTTGGAATCAATTACCCATTAATCAATTGTCACCAAGGTTAGACAAGGCTTAGAAGCAAATGCAGTAATGCTGATAATACCATAGCAACCCTCCCTGCAGTATATTTATTAACTATTAGCATGAATTTTATTTATTTATGTATTTATTCATTCAGTTTACATGGCTGTCTATTTCTTGGCACTGAGATATGACTTTGGGCTGCTAACAGAGATTAAAACAACATGATAAAACCATCATAGTGAAAACAAAATGAACATCAAATGTAAAAGCTGACCTAAAACTAACGACGTATTCAACATAACTAAATAGGGACTCAACCAGACACCTTTGGCCCTAGGCTCAGCAATGAAATCCAATCTTAAAATTGTACAGCAGGCCTGTAGGCAGTGGTGGGATTCAGCCGGTTTGGGCTGGTTCAGGCGAACTGGTAGTTAAATCCCTGGGTGGCCCCGCCCCGCCCCTTCCAGGAGTCCCCATGTGCCCCATTTTGGCTCCCAGGTAAGTGCAGAGAGGCCTACTAGGCCCAAAGGGGTGTGTGACATCCCCCCTGTGGCTCATTTTCACTCTCAGGAGGCTGCAGAGAGGTCTCCTAGGCCCAAAATGGGGCAAGGGGGAGTGCGGCGTGGCCCCCCATGCCCCATTTTTGCTCCCAGGAGGCTGCAGGGAGGCCTACTAGGCCCAAAATGGGGCATGGGGGGTGGCGTGCCCTTCCCCCATGGCCCATTTTTGCTCCCAGGAGGCTGCAGGGAGGCCTACTAGGCCCAAAATGGGGCATGTGGGGTGGCGCTCCCTTCCCCCATGGCCCATTTTTGCTCCTGGGGGGTGCAGGAGGCCAAATGCTGCCTGTCACATCTCCTGGCCATGCCCACCATGGCCACGCCCACCCAGCCTGTTGTGTCTGCGGAGCTGCCGAAGAAGCGTAGAGCGTGCTGACGAAATGTGATCTGATTGGTTTATTGCCGCATCCTTTCAGGTGGGAAAATTAAGGCTTACTATTGGTTGTTGTTTTTGACAGCTCAGTAAATAAGAGCTCTTTCTAATGCAGATTTCCTGTTCAGGAGTTGCCTTTGTTGTCAATAAACGGTTCGTGTTACAAACCGTCTCTTCATTCATGCAGAGTTTATAATACAGCTGGTCATTAGGGCAGAGAACCGATTGTTAAATTATTTGAATCCCACCACTGCCTGTAGGTTGAGTTCGGGGCTAATCTCTAATTCCATAGGGCAGGCACTACAACAGAACAAGCCCTTTTGTTGAACCTGCCATTTCACATTCCGTCTGGAAAATCTCTCTTCTGCTAGATCTTACATGAGGGGAAGGTATAATTGAGGAGAGAGATTTCTCCAAGAAAACAAATCCCATGTCGTGTAGGCCTTTAAGCTCACTACCAGTGCTTTGAATGAACTCAGAAGCATACTGACAATGAATGCAGTTTTAAGTAATAATCAGAGTTGACCCTGCTTACCTTTGGAGATCAGTGAAAGTTGAGTACTAAAGGCAGGTGACTAACCAATTAAAACTTATTAAAAAGTGCAGCTATATTAAAACAAACCATAAAAACAATATAAACACCAATCAGTTGTAACTTTTAGTTCTGTTCATGGAAAGGGCAAGATTTCATCTCATTTTCTTTTTCTTCTCTCTTCAACACCTATATATTATATTTTGCATAGTAGAGCTGCAAAGATCTTATTTGTTGTTCTGGTGCATGGTTGATTATTTTTAGATACAAACAAAACAGTTTGCACCTTGCTCTGCAAATCCTATTTTTTTAATGTCATTTCTGCAGCATCAGTTCTTTACAGTTAAATAATTCTCAGCTAACCTCTCTGGATAGAAAGAAAAGAAACAGTTTTTATTTTCATTCATAGGGGCTGCTGAACTCTGTCTTACACATTCAGTTCAAATACTGGAAGTGCAGACTCAGGCCGGAGTGAATGACAAAATGCTTTCATTAATCTGCCTTGAGGAAATTCTTTTCATGCAAATGGAGCGTGCTATAATAGGGTTTGTTAGATTCAAGATCACATTTTATACACTGACATTAAGGGAATTCCTGTTCAGCAATAAAGCATGTAGCATTTTATAGCATCATGAAACCATACATACCATATTTTTCAGAGTATAAGACGCACTTTTTTCCCCTCCTAAAAGAGGCTGAAAATTTGGGTGCGTCTTATACTCAGAATGTAGCTTTTTCAAAGCTTTTTTTCAGCCCTAACGAGGCGCTAGTGAGTGAAGCAATCTCCACTTCCCTGCTTTGCCTGTTCCCTCCGACTCTCAGCTGTGAAGGTTTTTTTTTCCAGCCCTAAGGAGGCGCTAGCAAGTGAAGCGATCTCTGTGGTTTGCCTGCTTTTCTCATTGCTTCTCCCTCCAAAGATCAGTTGTGCTTTAGAAGCTGTTTTTTACCCCCAAGCAGGGGATAATGTGCTGAAGCTGACCAGACTAAGGATGCTAGCCAGATGAATAGCTGGTAGGCAGATTTTTTTCCACTATTTTCCTCCCCAAAAACTAAGTTGCGTCTTATACTCTGGTGCGTCTTATACGCCAAAAAATACGGCAATCCATAGAGTTTTGGGTTGGATATTCTTGTGGCTGATTGATTGTCATCATTGCATGTGGAATTTAAGGATTCTGAATGGGGGGGGGTTGATTCCTTATGGCAGGGGTATCAAACTCAATTTCATTGAAGGCCACGTCAGGGTTGTGTTTGACTTCGGGGGGCTGGCAGGACGTGGCCAGGGGGGGCATGGCCAGCTCAATGTCACTCGTGTCAGGGGGGCCTGTGGTGGCTTGAGTACTCTGCCAGCGAAAACATAGCACGGGAGGGCTGCCCGTGGCTCTTCCGAGCTCCATTTTTGCTGGCAGAGGCACTGCAGGCACTGTTTCCAGGGTGGCCCCGCCGGCCGGATCTGTCCCCCAGGCCTTGAGTTTGCATTATGGGTTCTACTCATGTGCATTCAATGTGTAGAAAGTAAGGCAACATTTATTGATAAACTACCAAGACACTCAAGGTATCTACCTCATTGCATTATATATCACTAAGCTAAAACTTGTCTCCTAATTGATTGCCTCTTGCCATATATCACAAATGTAGTAATGTAGTAATTCCAACGAACCATCCAATTTTGTCACAGAAGTGTAATAAGGTAAGGGGGCTGGAATACACACTCATAAATACCAAGTGTTGACATATTAACTGCAAATAAATCATGGTTACATATGGCTAAATTTTAGAAACAGATGTTCATCCCATCTTTCTAAGGTCTTTGGGTAGGTAGTGATATATTAAATCAACTAACCAAATTAAGGCATAGATTTGGGGAAAAAAGAAAGAACAGTATATATGGTAATGATAACGTCAAAGAAGGAAATTAGAATTATGAGGAATCATTAAATCATTTCTATTATGAGATGTCTTCAGAAGAAAATAATTTCTTAGACAAGAGAAAGCAACTCTCTCAATATGTACTTTTGGACTTAAATCTGAAAGACTGAAATTCTAATTTCCAATGAGCCACTGCTTAAATTTTGGGAAATTTACCACACAGATTTATTCTGAAGTTGACCTAAAATGAGTTTATGAATGTTACAAATTAATTTCTTGGAAAAGGGGATCCAAATAATTACGTAAAGAATGTACTGTATTAAAAAAAAAAAAAACAATGAAGGCTATAAGATACTCAAGGGACCAAGAATTCTTGACAATAATTTGCCCAAATGAAGAAAAAAAACCTAGGTCTTGACAATACACATCAAAATTGTCAGTGTGAGGCTTTTGTACTTTGCTATTTTGTGTAGATTTATCAGACTAATTTTCCCAAGAAAGAAACTTATCTTTAGTTTAGGATTGTTGTCACTATCCTTGTGAATTTGTAAGTCTAGAAATAGAAAGTTTACTACCATTACATAATTTTAGGTTTGTTTGTTTTTTTAATTGAGCAGAAAAACAAAAATTCCCTAAGTCTTCATCACTACCTACAAACCTATCTTGTAGGTTACTGATAATTGTCCTGGCAATTTAATTCCATTTTCTATTTCTTCTATTGGAATGCATCAGAATACATCATATATTCTACAATCCAGCTAAATAAATAATAAGAGGCATACAATCTTCTCTAGCAAAGAGATGTGAACACACCTTTGTCATCCCCACTGCCCAATTTACTTGAACACTAAACTTGAAAAACCATTGCTCAATACTGTTGTTTCACTGATGGTAAGGATCCAGTTTGGGTTTCATTGATATAGGAAAAGACAATCAAATAGATATTTCTAATCTGAAATGATCCCATGAGTGGGGGAGAGATTGAAGACTAGAGAAAGGACAAAACTTGAAGGACAATCAGTACACATGGAGCAGTTAATGTTAAAAAGATGGTATATGTCCTTAAAAAGATGGTATATGTGCTTTTGGTAGCGTCACTGCAAATTGCAAAATGAGCCATGTGGACGATCAGGAGGAATTAAAGTATATCTGTAGAATTAAAATGTGGCAAATTTTCAAGAGTTTAGGCCAATGATGGCTAACCTTTTCTGGGTGCCCAAAGCAAGCAAGCACCCAAACCCCCAAAATGCAACGCATGCAGGGCCCCCGTGCATGTGCCCCCACTGCATGCACACCCCCTGTGCATGTGTGTGTGTGCCCCCATGTATGTGCCACGCATACATGTGCGGCCTCCCTGCATGCGCCCCCCTGCACACGCCCCGCCCCCACGCATGCGCAGCAGAGACCCGAAGACCAGCTGGCTGGCATGTGCGGCAGAGCTGAACTGGGGTAATGATTCACGTGCCCACAGAGAGGGCACTTCATGCTACCTCTGTCATGCATGCCATAGGTTCGCCATCACGGGCTTAGGCCATGTTGCCTGTGTAAATTTAATCACAGATAGTGCAGCATTTAATCTCCATTCATTTCGGTCTGGCTGGAGTTGAATGTCACTCTTCTTGACTTGCCTAGTTTCATCAGTTTCATCTGGTGCATTAGAATTTAAACCTTAGGATAAGGTTCCAGTTACTGGAATATCTCGTGATGCCTCCTTGTTCCCATTCAAACACAGGGACAAATATACACATACTTTAGTGATAGAGTTAGCAAATTACACTAAAATCATCCTTGTCTACAACTTGCAAAATGTATTGTTCCTACAGCCTAATAAAAAGATGAATTATTGATTTTTGTGTGACTTGTTGCCAAGAAAATATTTGCTTTCAATAAAAAATTGATTTGGAGTAAATTAGGTCTCAAAGTCCCTTCCAATTCTGTCACAGAGCTCATATGCTGTGCTTTATACTTCATCATTTAGGACTTTTAGTCAGTGTAGTTCATAAACAATGGTTTATGGTTTACTGTAAACCATGGATTCTGGCTTATTTAACAAAGAAGGTTTATAACAAATTGTTGCTTAGCGTGAAGCATAAAGCCTGTTTGTGTTTAGGAGATAATAAGAAAATATAGTAGTATAATATGACTGGGTAAATTCAGCTGGGAATATATCACTGATACTGTAGAGAGTATCTGAGAATTATCATTTACTAGATTGGAATGCCTCTGAAGAAGTGTATGAATTGAATGGCTGGATTCATACATTATAAACCATGGGTTCAGTTGGCTACGGTTGGTTGAGCAAATCTAATTGACTCATAACACCAAATCCCAAAACACATTTTGCAAGCCCCAATGGCTAAATGTATACTTTGCAAACATATAGCATTGTGACTTAGTGTTGGACTGCTGTAAATAACCTTTTGGAATACTGGATCCATTTTACATTTTTTTGAAACCATGTTTATGTATTTGCTAGGTTTATTTGCTGTCCATCTTGCTTTAGGGCTTCTCTGGGCAGCTTACAACAGTAAAAATGGGGGGAAATGATAACACTGTAAACATAACAATAGTAAAGCAATAAAATAATGAAAATAAATAATGAAAATACAACAATATGAATTAAAAGATAAATAGATAAATAAATGAATAAATAAATAAATAAATAAATAAATAAATAAATAAATAAATAAATAAATAAATAAATAAATAAATTTCTATACCGCCCTTCTCCCGAAGGACTCAGGGCGGTGTACAGCCTATTAAAAGCACAAAGACAGACATCAGTTAAAAATAATTAAAATTATTAAATAATTTCGGCTCAAATTTAAAACCCCAAAAATTTAAAATACCCAATTTAAAAATCATTACATTGATAGCCCGGCCTGGCGGAACAACAGGGTCTTGAGGGCACAGCAAAATACACGGAGGTCGGAGATCTTACGCATTTCCGGGGGCAGTTCATTCCACAGGGCAGGGGCTCCCACAGAGTTGGCTGGGTGTCGCCAGCCAACATAACTTGGCTGATGGCACCCTGAGGAGACCCTCTCTGTGGGAGCGAACTGGCCGGTGGGAGACTATTGGTGGCAGAAGTCAGTCTCGAAGGTACCCGGGTCCTATGCCATGGAGCGCTTAAAAGATTGTTGGGGGAGCAGGAAATTCAGAGGGGGGAGGTGGGGTCAGCTAATTGTACATTATGTTTTAAGAACATTATTTAATATTTATTAATTCTCCAGATGCAATTAAAGGAAAGATGAAAGAACAAATTTTAAATTGGATGAAAGGGGGGGGGGGAGTTTTAAAAGATTGAAAGGAATTTACTAGCATCAAAAAGCTAGTTTGTTCTAGTGGTGAAGGTCAGTTCTGAAACCAGGAGTCCGTGAGTTCTAGTCCCTCCTCAGGGTTAAAGCCAGCTGGTAACTTTGGACTAGTCACTCTCTTTCAGTCCAATCTACATCACAAAGTTGTTATGGGGAAAATAGAGGAAGAAGGAATATTAGATATGTTCACTGCCTTGAATTAGTTATAAAAGCAGTAAAAATAGGATAAAAATCTTATGAATAAATACCAAATAAATAAATCATAAACTTCACTGAAAAATTTCAGAATAGCAGTGATTGAAATCTGCAAATTAGGACATCATATCAATTTAAAGTTTACGTCAGTAGTAAGCAGAGGTGGGTTTCAGCAGGTTCTGACCAGTTCTGGAGAACTGGTAGCGGAAATTTTGAGTAGTTTGGAGAACCGGTAGTAAAAATTCTGACTGGCCCCACCCCCATCTATTCTCTGCCTCCCAAATCCCAGTTGATCGGGAGGAAATGGGGATTTTGCAGTAATCTTCCCCTGGATTGGGGAGGGAATTTTACAATATCCTTCCCCTGGAGTGGGGTGGGAATGGAAATTTTACAGTATGCTTCCCCTGCCACACTCACCAAGCCATGCCCACAGAACCGGTAGTAAAAAATGTTGAAACCCACTACTGGTAGTAAGGTAAGTCAATAATAAAGTTAGGTTATTATACAAAAAAAAAATTATAACAGAAAATATGCTATAAACTGAAATAAAAGAATGTTTTAAATTTTGCAGATTATTTTTAAAAACAATATTATACTGTAATATATGAAATTTTGGAAAAAATGAAACTTTGTTTATAATAGAAACCTGGTAAGACTGTCGTTTAAAAACTGTTTCTTCATTATTAAATTCTTTATCAGATTATTTTTATCAGGTAGTTTTATCACTAATGCATATTCCATAATTTGACATTCTTATTGAGAAGAAATAGTTCATAATTTCCAAGAAGAAAAGATAAAAAGCCCTAGCAGCTATTACTAATACTATGCCAGTTCTGTAATCATCATAGAAATATAAGGTTTAGTAACATTTAATAAGAAAATAACACTCTGAGAGAGAAATCCACTTTTACAATAGGTTCCAGTCAATTCCAGTCAATTGATTTCCAATATCGCTGAGCTTGCCACCAATATAAAAAACTGATCTTAATTGATTGCTACATTTCCAACAATTTCAAGGAAATAAATTATCTGTTTTTGTGATCAATATTGGAGCAATATGCCATCAGTCAAATGCCAATTTTCTCTAAATGTAATTACCTGTAACTGTAAATTTTATCTTTATTCTTCACTAATTTTCCCACTGTTGCATGCCAATATATATTTGAATTCATCTATTTAATCATAAAGTGTTTGATAGCTGACTTTCTGAATCATAGTCCAACAGCAATTTAAAAATAAGAGGCAACAAATAGTCTGGATTTTAGTGTGATAATTTTTTCATATAAAGTAAAATCTCTCAATATGCTGCCTTATTTTTGTGATTTTTTTGGGATTGTAGTACTGTATTCATTTGTAATACTGAAATCAATGAGCTGTTCTTTCTGAAAGGGAAAAAAAATCAAATGATTTCCTCGTTGACATTTTAATCTGCCTATCTAAATTATTGTCCATCCATTGTTCCAATTGGATTTTATACACATAGAAAATCACAAAGTTTAAAGGGATCTTTCTGTAATAAATACTAAGTTTTAAAAGTATGGGACAGTAGAAAAACAATTAATCCAGATCTTGCTTTGATATTTAAAAGATTGGAGACTCTTGAAAGAGTGCAGACAAGAGCAACAAAGATGATTAGGGGACTGGAGGCTAAAACATATGAAGAACGGTTGCAGGAACTGGGTGTGTCTAGTTTAATGAAAAGAAGGACTAGGGGTGACATGATAGCAGTGTTCCAAAATCTCAGGGGCTGCCAAAAAGAAGAGGGGGTTAACCTATTCTCCAAAGGACCTGAGGGCAGGATAAGAAGCAATGGGTGGAAACTAATCAAGGAAAGAAGCAACTTGGAACTAAGGAGAAATTTCCTGTCAGTGCAAACAATTAATCAGTGCAACAACTTGCCTCCAGAAGTTGTAAATGCTCCAAACACTGGAAATTTTTAAGAAGAGATTGGATTACCATTTGTCTGATTATTATCATGAAGGAGACCGTACAAAGAAAATAAATATAAATATTATCAAACATCAACATTCTTTGGAAAAGGTACATCTTGAGGCGAAAAGCTGGATTTCCTTACCATTCAGAGAGCTCAATTTTTTTGTGTTTCTTTTAATGACCCTGTAATCCCTTGCATCGGTGTGGAGTCGGGGCAACTGAATGGAGCTGAGTGTCTATTGGCCAAATGCTCTTCCTGTCGCCAATGCAGAGTTCATAGCGGATATTTAGTCATTGTGCCCAGAGACAGAAATATCTGCCGCTACCTAGGATCGAACTCACAGCCTCCTGATTGTGGGGCGAGAGCTCCACCTCTAGGCCACTGCACCACTCATTCAGATAACTCCAATGAAGTAGGTAAAAGATGCTCACTCAAAGTAATATTCTATAATTATTTTGGTATTTCCTCTGTGAGACACAAAAACCAAAAGGGCATATCCAGTTTGCCTGCAACGCAACAATGCTTTTGTTCTGGTGTGTGAACTGGCATGAAATAAAATTCTGAATTTTTTGGAGGGGAGGGGTGTTTCTGTGTTCTTTCAATTCTCATTCAATTTGATGACAGTTGACCCTTATTTAGCTGAGTGCCAACCAAAAGATAGATTTACATAACCATCATTTTGAATTCATGGGCAATATGAAGCATTTGGAGCTTCCATATTTAAATCTGATGATATGATAAAGAGAGTCCCCTTTTATTTGGGACTTTCCATGCTGAGATATGCAAGCCATGTGGAAAACCACAAAGTAATAAAAATCGTTTAACAGAAAGCTAAAACACACCCAGTAACACCTATTACTTCCACTGAACATTCGTAAGTTTACAAAATTATCATTAATAAACTAGCTTAGTCTGATGCAGTGGTGGGTTGCTACCAGTTCGCCCTGGATTGGGTAAACCGGTAGTGGCGGTGGTGGTAGGAGGCTCCGCCCGCCTGCTCAGATGCTTCTGCGCATGCACAGAAGCATCACGCACCCGCACACCTACTAGCAAACTGGTAGCGACAGGATTTGAAACCTACTACTGGTCTGATGCCATGCTATGTATGGGAGAGAGGCAAATCTTCATTTTGGAATAATATTTAAAAATATGATTTTAAAAATATTATTAAATATTTTAAAAAATCAATGCCATATGTTGTGAGAAATACACTCATGGGTTTCTCAATTCCCAAGTTGCTTTTGTTGCTAAACAAATAGAAGATAAGGTATACCGACTACCCTTCCAATATATGTAATGGAAACATGTTTTTAAAAAGTAACCTTTTTTGATTTGTGGATATTTGTTTGTTTGTTTGTTTGTTTGTTTGTTTATCAACAAGTACAAGGAAACAAGTAACAGTATAGACATAGACATGGACACATGAAAAAAATTGGCACAAATAAAAGGATATACTCACATTGTATGTCCATTATGAGCAAGCAGGGTTAAATAGACTCAGATTTGGTATGTCTTTTTCCCCAGCCTCATTTTGAATCATTAGACTCCTTCCAGGTATCTTCCAGACCTATGCGACCATGTTCATTTGAACTGATGGAAGTTAAAAATTCAACTTACCAGAGAACACCATCAGGAGGAAGGTGACATATTAGAGATAGTCTTTGACTTGCAACCACAGTGGAGCCCAACATTTCTGTTGCTAAATCGGACATTTGTTAAGTGAAGTTTGCTCCATTTTATGTTCTTTCTTGCCACATTTGTTAAGGTGAATCACTGAAGTTGTTAGTTTGATAACACAGTTGTTAAGTGAACTTAGCTTTCCCATTGATTATGACCCTGGGACACTGCAACCGCCATAAATGTGAGTCAGTTGCCAAGCGCCTGAATTTTGATCACCTGACCACGGGGATGCTGCAACGATTGCAAGTGTGAAAAATGGCCCTAAGTCACTTTTTTTGGGTGCCGTTGTAACTTTGAACGGTCACTAAATGAACGGTTAAGAAGAAGAACACATATTTTAGACCAGGGTCTCAATTTCATTGAGGGCTGCATTAGGGTTGTGTTTGGCTTCGGGGGGTGGGGGGGGCATGGCCAGGGGCCGTGGCCAGCTCAACATCACTGGTGTTGGAGGTGCCTTTGGTGGCCTAAGCATTCTGCTAGCGAAAATAGGATCCGGAGCTCCATTTTCAGCTGTGATAGCCTCCTGCAACCCTCTGCCAGTGAAAACAGAGCTCAGGAGGGCTGCACATGGCCCTCGTGAGCTCTGTTTTTGCTGGCAGAGGCACCAGGGGTGGGTTCTACTTACCTTTACTACCGGTTTGCAATGGGGTCGCACACATGTGCAGAAGCGTTCTAATGACATTGGGGTCGATCGGCAGAGCCTCCCTCCAGTTTTACTACCGGTTCTATAGAACCTGTCCGAACTGGAGGCAACCCACCACTGAGAGGCACCAAGGGCTGGTCCTTTGCTTTTTTCCAAGGCAGCCCCATGGACCAGATCTAACCACCCTGTGGGCCATATCCGTCCCACAGGCCTCGAGTTTGACACCCCTGTTCTAGACTATGACTCATATAGAAGTCTTTCCACCTCTCAACTCATGTGTGAATTTTGTTCTAGCTCAATGGCAATCTTCACCTTGGTCTTTGTCTTTTGTCTTCTCTTTTTATACAGGATGATTTACAAGGACTGGACTTCAGCATAAGCATTAACAGATTCCTTGGGGCGCATTGACTGGTTCAAGTCACTCTCTTTAAACACCAGCCAGAGATGCTTTGCATGCATTCAGCAACAAATATTGGCATTTACATCTTTTTTGATGGCATGCATAATCACTTCTTGCAAAAGGAGAGGCCAAACTGGTGGAAGTGACTCCAATTTTGTCAACTTTATTAGACTTGCATCTGTTCATGTCAAGTCTCAATTTTCTCCATTCCTTCGTTGCCCTTTCCCAATTTCACTCTCTTCACTGACCAAAATTAAAAGGCAGTTTACTCAATTTAATCTGTTGGGGTTTCTTTCCCCTGAAGAGTTTCTAGCCTGACTCAGTGATCCTGACACAGTCTAAAGCAATTGAGCTCTTATTAAAGCCTTATAATTTCAAACACACATCTGTGATTGCTATTTAGATGAGGATGCTGGTGTCTGAATCCCACTTGATTTCTTTTGTGTTGGCCTTGGCAGAAAACATAGTGTAGGAACCATCAAGATAATAAATTGCTTCCAAGCTGATGGTGAGCTGGGAGAAGGTATGTCTGCTTTAAAATATACCCTTCTCTCCCTCTTCCTTTTAGAGTATTGGGATTGGCAACAGGAGACATGCTGTGTTTCCAGATGGTGCAAATGAAATGTGGAAACGATCAGAGAAAAACAGAGGAGCAGGAAGCTCTCATAACATCCCATTGGGAATTCATCTCATCTCAAAATCTGATATTGGTTGGTTAATGAAGGTCATTTAGTAATTTCGCAAATCCTGAATTCACAATACTTTTTTTTTTTTAATTTGATTTATATGCCGCCCTTCTCCGGAGACTCAGGGCGGCTTACAATGTGCTCAGCAATAGCCTTCATCCTTTTGTATATTTATACAAAGTCATCTTATTGCCCCCACAACTGGGTCCTCAATTTACCTACCTTAGAAAGGATGGAAGGCTGAGTCAACCTTGAGCCTTGGCGAGATTTGAACCTGCAGTAATTGCAGGCAGCCTTAGACCACTGTACTACCAAGGCTCTTGTAGCATGATTTTATTTTATTTCCAGGGATACAGCAAAAAGTATGGCTGATTAAAGTTTGTTCCTTTTGTTGTACCAATGCATTAAACTACAGATAATACTTATGAATTTATTCATCCCCATAGGAGTTATTTGTATAGTGAAAAGATCATTGTCTGACTTGATTTATTTATGTAATGGGTAAAGGTAAAGGTTCACATATGTGCTAGTCGTTCATGACTCTAGGGGTGGTGTTCATCTCCGTTTCAAAGCCAAAGACCCAGCGCTGTCTGACGACGTCTCCATGGTCATGTGGCCAGCATGACTAAATGCCAAAGGCACATGGAACGCTGTTACCTTCCCACCAAAGATGGTCTCTATTTTTCTACTTGCGTTTTTTACGTGCTTTAGAACTGGTAGGTTGGCAGAAGCTGGGACAAGTAACGGAAGCTCACCCTGTTACGCAGGACTAGGGATTCGAACCACTGAACTACCGACCTTTGGATTGACAAGCTCAGCATCTTAAACACTGAGCCACCACATCCCTCATGTAATGGATAGGAATGCTCAATAGAAAGCAACTCGTTTTGAGGAGGATGGTATCTGAACATAGAATATTATAGAACCCAGGACATAGAATCATAGGGCTGGAAGAGACCTCAGAGGTCTTCTTGTCCAATACCCTGCCCAAGGCAGGAGACCTTATCCATCCTATGGTTGTCCAATTTTGTCTTGACGACTTCCAGTGATGGAGTACCCACAATTTCTGGAGCCAAGCTGCTCCATTGATTAATTGTTCTCACTGCCAGGAAATGTCTACTTACTTGTAGGTTGGATCTCTGTTTAACTGGTCAGCAGTTCAGCAGTTCGAATCCCTAGTACGGGTCGCCTGCATGAGAAGGGGGTTGGACTAGATAACTTCCAAGGTCCCTTCCAACTCTGTTACTGTTACATATCTTCCACTGTAACTTCTTGTTCTGCCCATAAGTGCTTTGAAGAATAAGTTGACACCCTTTTCTCTTTGACAGCAACTCAATAGTACTGGAAGTCTGCTGTCATATTCCCTCCTTAATCCTGTCTTCAAATAGCCTAGACATTACTTGGCTCCCTCAACCATTCATTGTATGATTTAGCCTCCAGTCCTGGAATCATCTTCTCTGCACACTTTCTAGGGTCTTAGCACCTTTTTGTATTGTTATGAGTATCCAGAGTTTTTCTTGGCCAAAATCTAGATGCAACACAATATTACAGATTTGATGTGGCCATGCCCTAGTCTCTCAGCTGAACTACATCTTTCATTTCATGCACATCCCTCCCAGCCAAGGAAGGGCCAGTCCAGGGGTGAAATCCAGCAGGTTCTGGCAGGTTCTGGAGAACCGATAGCGGAAATTTTCAGTAGTTCGGAGAACCGACAAATACCACCTCTGGCTGGCCCCAGAGTGGGGTGGGAATGGAGATTTTGCAATATCCTTCCCCCCGGAGTGGGGAGGGAATGGGGATTTTGCAGTATCCTTCCCCTGGAGTGGGGTGGGAATGGAGATTTTGCAATATCCTTCCCCTGCCATGCCCACCAAGCCACGCCCACCAAGCCACGCCCACAGAAGCAGTAGTAAAAAAAATTGAATTTCACCAAGGGGCCAATCCCTTAAAAAGCAAGAGGAAAAATCCCATTAAGCTGCCTTATTCCAAGCTGAATCATTATTTATTTAACCTAACATTGTTCGGCAGCTTTTATTATTCCAATATTTGCACATAGGTATCTTTTAAGCAAAGCAAGGAGACAGTTGACTTAAAAAGAGGTGAAGTCAGACGGAAACATACCTGTATATTTTCTGGATAAATGCTACAGAAGGAAGTATTTAACCTTTCTGTATTTTATTTGTTTAATTTCAGATGTATAATGCCACTGTTTTTCCAGAAGCTCAAGACAGTTTGTAGAGGAATGTTTCTTCCTCATAACCTCATGATAATCCTATGAAATAGGTCAGACTGACAATGAGTAACTGACCCAAAGTTATCCAATGTGTTTCCATGATTAAGGAGTCCTTAAACACTACACTATGGTGTGCCTGTCTACTCTCACAAATAACTATTTTTGAAGACTTAAATTCTAAATTTACCAGACTTAAGCCCCAGCGAACACAGTGTGATAGCTGAATAAGTACAAAGAATTTTGTTGAAATCTTCTGAGTAACCATAGTTACAATTCTAGATGCAGTTACCTGAGAGTAAGCTCCTTTCAATTTAATGCAATTTACTTCTTAGTTACCAAGAATTTCTTAAAGGAAACTACAAAAGAGATACCAGCTAATCAGTCTTATAACATGGCAAAATAACTCTTTTCTCCAGTATCCATTTACTGGAGAGAGGACAGAGAAAGTTGCCAATTTTTCAAATAAGAAGGTTTTTTTTTTCCCTCTGTGTTCTTTAACCTATAAGTAGTTTGTCCATTTAAAGATTACCAGCGTATCCTGTAATTTGATTTACGGTTTTTGTAGAGAAGGCATTTTATCTTGCTTCTTCTTAAGATTTTTGGCAGCAGCAAAATCTTTTTTATTATTTTTATATGTAGTGGGCCTTTATCTCTAAAAACAAAGGCATAATTTTCAAGAAGACTTTCCTTATTCCACAAAATACATTCAAAAATAATCCCCAATGAATGTCATACTAAGGGAGGGAATAAAATGCAGCTTGTAGAATAGGCCTGCACACTTGTGAGCTAAATATCACACCAGTTGCTTCTTGTGGCCCATTTGGTACTTAGCACATGTTCTTAGATATGCATCACTTAGCACAGAGGTCAGCAACCTGTGGCTCTGGAGCTGCATGTGGCTCTTTCACCCCTCTGCTGCGGCTCCCTATGACTCAAAATATGTGTCAACCGCTGGCATACAATTTATTGAGCTTTTCAACCCCTGGTAGGCCAACCATGGATAAATCCAAGAAAAGAAGTTTCAGAAGAAAACAGAACGTTTAATTCAACTACATATGCTAGTTTTGGGGCTGCTCAAGAAATAGTCAGGCATGGGAAGGGTTTTGTGGCTCCCGGTGTTTTCTTTTCTGTGTAGAAACGGGTCCAAATGGCTCTTTGAGTGTTTAAGGTTGCAGACCCTTGACTTAGCAATTAGGAAAGCAGTATAAACCTTGTATTCCAAGCAGGTAAAATATATGTGGGGTGCTTGATGCTCTCTAAGCTTGGTTGTTTCTTGCAGATGTTTCATTACCCAACTAGATAACATCATTAGCACTATAAGGGGGTATGGTTTACTGTCTGTTTATATATAAGTGACCCGCCCTGCAAAACGCAGTAGCTTTAGGAAATAAGTAATCTACAATCTATAGTTTAAGATGTCCAAGAGCCACTATTTGGCACAAACAGGGAGAAGACTATCAGTGTACACCCATGAACACCAACTAGCAGTCAGAATACATGATGAAAATTGATTGCACAATACATAGTCAAACTTCTCCATAGTTTCAATTGGGAGATGGTGAACATCCTACACCAAGCTAAGTCTAAAACAGTAGAGAATTCTTGGAAGCCTAGTGCACAGACAACTCAGTCATCAACAGATAAACAACATTTACACACCATTCAAAAGAGACAATCAAAAAAATAAAATATCACAACATCTGCCAATGATCAACCTGATAACTAGAAATTAACACTAAGCAGTAAACTATAGTTAAATCAAGGAATCTACCTACTCAGTAACCAAAAGCCCAAGCACATTCCTACCAACATTGATAGGGCAGACCATTTTATATAAACAGAGAGGAAACTCCATTGATGATGTTACCTGGTTGGGTAATGTAATGTCTGCAGAAAAACAAGTGAGCATCAAGGATTCACAGTTCAACCCTGAGCTACAAATATTCTCTTCTATTGAGCTATGTTTGTTCTAGTGGATCTGGTGCAGTGCAGGCATACTTTCCAAACAGCTGAGAAATTACCAAGGGCAAAGAAAGTCAAATAATAGTTAGACTCACAAGAGGGTCATTTGAGTTTCGCCTAGAGAGTAGCCCCAGCAGGCTAAACATTTGTACTTGGTTTAATAGCATCCACAGCAGGGATAAGAAGACCTAATCACTTCATTAGAATAACATAATCATTAGAGGATGTTTTTCCAATGAAGGGAATATTTTTAGACAAATTCCCTCGGATAGCATGAAGACAAACATCAAGATGAGGAGTGGTTCCAATCTGCAAAGGTCACAAGTCTACTCAGCAAGAAAGTTAGTAAAAGGTAGTGAGGCTTTGCAGCGTAGTCCATTTTACCAACTGAAACCTTAATAAAATAAGGAAGGGAAGATGTTTAAAATTTTATCAGAGGCTTCTAATTAAAGGCTTAGTCTACTGCACTGAAACATTGCATCTCTTTGAAATTGAAGTAGCGTATCAATAATTAGTAGATTGTGAGGCCCTGCTCATGCTTTTTCGTGCCTTAGTCGCCTCCCAATTGTACTACGGCAATGTGTCTTGTGTAGAGTGTCCTTGAAGAGCAACAATTAGCCCAAAATGCAAAATCACAGGTTCTTATGGATGTCCCCTTCATTGCTTTAAACTGCATGGGATTTACAGTAATCTTGAAGGTGTAATTGAAGGTGCTGCCTATCACCATAGAACTCCGCACGGCATAGAACAAGGTTATGTGAGGGACAGCCACCGGTTCTTGTAGAATAAGGGAGATGACATTGCCAGAAATAGGCAAGAACCATCCAGATAAAGCAAGTTAAAAATACTCTTTTAAGTCCTGGGAAGGAAGGTAATATTCTGAAGAGGCTCACGTAACTACCTCCCTGGTTTACTGGGCTGTAAGAAACACACAGTACAATGAGGCTTATAAGATTTTTGTTACTGTGACTATCATAATAAAATGTAGTTTTAGCCTTCCTGTGGGGTTGATTTTTATGGTCTGGTCTACCTCATGTGACTGAAAGTTCCCAAAGGTATCAGCTCATCCTATATGTTGCAGTATGAAAAAACGATCATAAGTCATCTTTTTCAGTGCTGTTAAAACTTTGAACAGACACTAAATGATCTGTTGTAAGTCAAGGACTCCCTATAGTGGGGAAAAAGTTTAGCCACCCCTTGACTGAATCCCTTGGATGAGCTTGTGCTTGGCTGCTCTTAAAACAAGGCTCATGGTGCTTGAATGTGCCCATCCTTCTCACCTTTATTTCTGCCTCTCCTTTGACTCTTGCAGTGTTATCTATTAAGTTGTTAGCCATTATTTCAAATGGTGAACTGCACTGACACAATAAACTATGAATCTAATAAGAAACCAAGCAACACATTTAAATTGCCCACTACTTGCAGAAAGATGGCTGTCTGCCAAGGGAAGGAAGGGATGATTGGGAGATTTAGAATAATTTTCCATATCAGATAATGGAATATATGAACTCTGTATGATAAAGCAGAGCCAATTCCATTTGTTTGTTTAGTTTCCTGACTTCAATCTCAAACATGTTAAATGAGAGATGTCATCTGGCATATTTTTTTTTCAGCAAATCAGAATTAGTTGAGGAATCACTGAATATAGAACATGTCTGGTCTTGCTGTAATTTACAGAAGAGATAGCTGTTGCCATACTGATGTCTTTTTTTCATGCCATGAATTTTGGCCTGTTATACTGTATATTCAAGAGATTCCTCCCGTATAGTAAATTCTCTTATTTCTGCAATGGTCTTACACATAGAAACAGACCGGTGAACCAATAATGTCAGATTAGTGAGTAGAAATAACATCCGTATTATTGCTTTTCAATCGTATCACAGTATGTTGGCATTATTTTAACAGCAACAACATCAAGAATAATATGTCTGTCTTTTGCTCTTTGCTGCCAGTTCTCTAAATTATATTCAACTTCTGGCTGAACTCTTACACTTGGGAATAGTTCTACCAAAAAATGTCCCACATAGCTTTTCTTTATTTATTAAATGGGTTTTTAAATCACAGTAAGATAACAACATCATAAAACTCAGCTATGTGACTATTTTGAGATGTTTTTATCTTCTTTTTTTTATTTTGTTATTAGGAGAAAAATAAGAGATCTAAACACAATCCTTGGTTAGCGTAGCCATATCCGGACTTCTCAGTTTGCAAGAGTTCTGTTATTTCTTATAATGCAGAGATTATTACCGTATTTTTCAGAGTATAAGATGCACCTTTTCCCCCCCTAAAAGGGGGAGAAAATTTAGGTGCATCTTATACACCAAATGTAGCCCTGCCCACCCACTGGCCCCCACCCTTTGGCCTCTGCCTCCTAGCATTTTACCTCCTTGCAGCAAGCAGCAAGAAGAAACAGCTCCTTTCAGCTTCAGCACAACCTAATTAGCACAAGTTGATTGTCCGTTGGATCAGCCTTCCGGCTCTCAGCTGTTTTTCTCTCAGCTGTTTTGCGCGGGCCTTTGCTGCTTGCTGCAAGGAGGAAAATTGCTGGGAGCAGATTTTTTTTTCTTGTGCTAATCAAGCTATGCTGAAAACGAAAATGAAAGTAAATCAGGCTATTTGTTGTTTGCTGCAACGGCAAAATTGCTGGGAGGCAGAGGCAGATTTCTTTTTCTTGTTTTCCTCACCAAAAGAGGTAGGTGTGTCTTATAGTCCAGAGCCTCTTATAATCCGAAAAATATGGTATTTCATGTAATACTCCTACAGAGAACTGTTCGTGCCCTTGGTACTGTAAATGTGATATGGGTCTGTATAATCCAAAGAATAGCAGAGTCTCTTTTCCCATCTTCCCATAACATCTTCCAATAATAGGAGATATTAATGAATATACTGCCTTTATTTTTTTATATATATATATATAAATAAGGCAGCAATCACACAGAATACTTCCTCCTCCTAGATTCCAAAATAATAGTCCTGTAACAGTGGTGGGTTGCTCCTGGTTCAGTCCGGTTCTATAGAACCGGCAGTAAAACCAGCGGGAGGCTCCGCCCACCCACCATGACGTCATCATGGGTGATCTGCGTATGCGCAGAAGTGCACGCGCTCTCACTGCGAACAGGTAGTAAAGGTAAGTGGAACCCACCCCTACCCTGTAAGATGAGTTGAGGAGAGAGAGAGAGAGAGAGGGAGGGAGGGAGGGAGGGAGGCAGGGAGAGAGAGAGAGAGAGAGAGAGAGAGAGAGAGAGAGAGAGAGAGAGAGAGAGAGAGAGAGAGAGAGAGACTGGCTCTCAATCACCCAGTCAGCTTTCATGCCTAAAATGGGACTACAGCTCACAGTATCCTGGTAATTGGCCCAAAGTTACCCAGCCAGCTTTCATGACTAGGGTGGCACCAGAACTTACAGTTTCCTTGCTTCTAGCCTGCTGTTTTAACCACTAGACCAGACTGGCTCTCTTGATGTTATTTATGTGAATGGGGTCTTGGACTCAGGCTCCATAATTTTTAGTTAGATCTGAGTTGGAAACCCTGCTGGAAATAGAGGAGAAACTGGCCTGAGCACCACAAGGGTGCTATTCTGCATAGACAATACTGACCAAGATGAACCTGAAAATATTTTATATAGCAAAATTATACATGACAGCTCTGGAAGAAAAACATGCAAATTTGGAACAAAAAGACCTGCAACTGAACACTTGGTGTTTCTTCAGATTTCATTGCCTTTTTAGAATTCAGACAAAAGCTCTGATCAATGACTGGTACAATTAGAAAGATTATTTAAAACAGCAGCGCCGGCAATAACTGGGATTCTGAATGACTTTGTACAACATGCTAGATTTCTCATATTGCTCTGAGTTGGCATCGTGAAAACGGCTGCTGGCAGAAAATTGTCCACATTACCATTAGGTTGGCTGGAAAGAGAACACTTATAAGGAAAGCCATGGCTTGTCTCCATGTGGGAGCAGCTGCCACCATTGAGTCATTTGCTAAGGGATATGTGTAAGTATCGAACCTAATGTTGATCAATGTGCAAACAATTCTGGGTTTCTTGGATTGTGTCCTCCAAGTCACCAGCTGCGGATACAGGAACTGATCGAGCGAAGGAACGCTATTCAGAAGGATGTTTCTCGGTGTGTTTAACGGATGCATATGTGTCCATGAAAACATTCTGTGGGAAACCACCACCCAACTTCCTAGAAGAATGAAAGATTTTGAGGAATATTTTAAAAAGGCAGGATAAAATATTTCCCCTAAAAGAGAAATAAAAAATCTTAAGGGAGACAGAAACTCAGAGCCACAGCTCCCTGTCCCCAACAGATATTTTGTGCCCATTAAGAAAGACTGGGCCAGCCTATCAAAAAACAAAAGACCTTCAGCTCCAGGGTGAAGGGATTAAAACATGACCCTTCAGGACATAATAGGATTAACCCACTAAAACACAGAGTTCACTACATTGCACAATCTCCTAAAGACATTGCATCACCCTCAGAAACTTCAACCAAACTTAGCTCAGACAACCTATAGAGCCAGCTATGACCTCTACATAACACCTACATATACTCCCCTCCTATGTGTATTTTAATTTGGTCTCTGACCGCAATAAAAAGCTTACTACTTACTACATGGCCCCATGGGAGTCTGACAACAGCCAATAGAATACATGGTCTTGCACAGGAACAGGAAGCTCAAGTGCAAAGCCCAAGAGAAGGTATAAAAACCCCTCACTCTCAACTCCATGTGGTCAGCTGCACCAGAATCATGTGCTTGGTGGTTCTGCTTCATCATGAAACCATCTTTCCAATCACCCTCCATGTTTCCAGTGTCTTTCTCCCGGCTTGGAACTGAACCAGATGGATATTTCTTCCAACAGTACAAATACAGTACAAAGCTCCGATATTATTTCAATATTGTTGAAGTTGTATTCCTGAGAAGCTAGCATTTACTGGCATCTTATCAGCTTCGCCATTGTGAGGGGAGAGAGAGGGGGAAGGAAGGGCAATGGCAGGCACTTTGTGGAAGGAAAATCTGTCTTTAATTCTCTCCCCCCCCCTCTCTCTCTCTCTCTGATTTCTTCTACAATTCCCCCCCGCCTTTTCACTAATGGGCAGCATGTGAAGCCATTTCACTTTCCCACATTGTGCTTTGATGTGCCCTTCTTCTCACCCCCTCACCCCTCTGGGCCACGTCTCTGCAAAGAAAAAATGTTTAATTTGCTTGTTGCTGGCTGCAGAGCTTCCAAAATACACATTTCCTTCAATCTCCTCCCACACCTGTTCCAAGGCTGCAGCTTTTACAGGCCACTCTGCCACTCTGCCATGCTATACCTGGTTGAAAAAGGACACAAGGAGGACACAGCATAAGTGCCTGAAATTTTCTTAGCAGCCTATTGCAGAGATCAATATAGACTGATCTCCTATCAATCTACAGTCTAATCTAGAGTCCGCTCTATGACTGTTGATATGGAGTGACATCAGGGGTGAAATCCAGCAGGTTCTGACAGGTTCTGGAGAACTGGTAGCAGAAATTTTGAGTAGTTCGGAGAACCGGCAAATACCACCTCTGGCTTGTCCCAGAGTGGGGTGGGATTGGAGATTTTGTAATATCTTTCCCCCTGGAGTGGGAAGGGAATAGGGATTTTGCAGTATCCTTCCCCTGGAGTGGGGTGGAAATTGAGATTTTGCAGTATCCTTCCGCTGCCATGCCCACCAAGCCATGCCTACCAAGCCACACCATGCCCACCAACTCACGCCCACAGAACCGGTAGTAAAAAAATTTGAATTTCACCACTGAGTGACATATAATTCTTTTAAAAGCAGGCATGCATTTTCAATATTTCTCTGGCTTTCACTTTGTAAGGGAATATCTCTAGTATTGTCTTTATGGGAAGACTGGGTGGTACAATAGGCTGCTGAGAAAATTTCGGGCACCTATGCTTCTCCTCCTTATCTCCTATTTCAGCCAGATTCAGCATGTCAGAATGGCATGTAAAAAGTGCAATTTTGAAACAGGTGTGGGAGGAGATAAAAGAAAATGTGCATTTTGGAAGCTTGTAGACCTTGTGAAAGATATTGTAAGAAGTTAGCACCCACCCCTCTCCTAGGAAAATGAGATATTTTAGGAAATATTAAAAGGGCGGAATATTTCCCCTAAAAGGGAGGCAGAAACTCAACCCCCCACTTTTGTCAATTAAGGCCTGGGCCAGTCTATTCTACATAACAAAGATCTACCGTACCTCTTTCAGGCAGAGCCATAATAGGAACTGTCCAAAGCCCCTTCATTACATCATCACCCAGCAAGGCTCAACCAGGTTTGGGACTCAAAAACACAACCTACAAAGTTATCACTGCATGGCCCCATGGGAGTCTGACAACCAATCAGAATACAAGCTCAAATTCAAAAGCCCAGAGAGGGTATAAAACTCAGGCACATTCAGCATCTCTTTCCTTTTTTTCTCCCTTCACCCAAGATCTTCAAGGCATGTGATCCTGTCCACCATTAAAACCATCTTTCCAAGCAGCCCCCATGTTTCCAGTGTCTTTCTCCCCACTTGGAACTGAACCCAGAAGGACATTTCTTCCAACAATTTTTAAACAACTAAAACACCGCTTGAATACCTTCAGCACTGGCAAATTCACTATCAGTCAATTGCAAAAGGCAACTTTACTTGGAACAGCTTACATCCTGCGATGATATCTGTAACACTATCAAACATCCACTTATTTTATTTATTTATTTTTTTGCTTATGGCTCATTATCTTATGGTGTTGGAGAACTCTTCTGCAAAGTGATAATTAAATTAACTTCAGATCCTCTTAAAACTTCATTTGGTTGCCCTCTAAAGTTTGGAGTAATATGTTTTCCCGATGCAAAAATAGGATGGTTCTGCATTCTTATTAAATACAAGTTTTCTCTCGAAACAGATTAACTGTAAATTCTCATAACTGAGGCTAATGTGTGATCTTCTAGAACAGTGATGGCTAACCTTTTTGCCGTCGCGTGCCAAAAGCGGGGGGAGCATGGGGGGTTGCGGGTGCGGGTGCCCACATCCATAATTCAATGCGCCCCGCCCTCCTGCGCCTGCACACGTGACCTCCCCACACTTCCCACTGCTTTTGGCACATGATGGCACAGTGGGCACGGTAGGCCCACTTTTCCCCCTCCCCAGGGTCCAGAGGCTTTCTAGGAGCCTGGGGAGGGCAAAAACAGCCTTCCCCATTCCCCCGGAGACCTTCCGGAGGCCGGAAACAGCCAGTTTCCCGACTTCCGGTGGGACTGGAAGGCCTGAAAATCAATTGGCTGGTGCGCACATGTGCGCTGGAGCTGAGCTAGGGCAACACTTGTGTGCCCACCAATATGGCTCCGTGTGCCACCTGTGGCACCCGTGCCATAGATTCGCCATCACGGTTCTAGAACATGTTGCTTGATTTTGATTTTGTAATGAATGCAATTCTGTGAAAAGTGGTGTTAATATTCTTAATTCATTTCAATATTACAGCCAAAATAGGTGTATGTTGACCCTGATGACACACAGTACTATATAATGGTATATATCAAAGATTTTTGTGTGTTAGTTGGATGGAGCTGATGTGAGAGAGAACAAATGAAAAATCAAGAAAAAAGAAAAAGTCAGTTTCTTCACTTCAGGAGCAAAATTGAAAATCATATGTGTGATGAAGTGAATAATGTTTTATCACAAGATGCAATTTTCAGTCAACCTTTACCCCCTGGATCAGTCAAAATAAGGTTTTTAAGTAAGGTACTTGCGCTGTTAAATTGCACATTCGCACTTTGTTCCCAAAAGGCAATTATAAAAACTTTCTAAAGAAATTTCCTACCTACACTAGTTGTTTATTTTTAGCAAAACCAATTGTTCTCTCTCCAAACAGACAAGTGGCTAATTATCTCCATTGTATATGAGAAAGGATTATTGTTTTCTAGGTGAATATGAAAGGTAGAATCAAGAAAAAATGAATGAAAAGTTAATGGCAATGCTAAGGAATAGCCAGAGAAATTGAGCAGAGGAACGAAATTAAAAGTAAGGAGCCAATTGTGTGATCTGACTTCCATCCAAGTTCTTGAATGAAATAGAAAATTAGCAGTTTATTTATTTTTTTAAAAAAAATGTTATCTGCAAATGAAATGTTTCAATTAGCTCTGATTTTAAGCTTCTTTTAGTTGTTCATACTGAAGTCTGTAATCTGGATTATATCAGAAGCTTCTTTTCCTAAAAGTAGACTATTTGAAGTCTACACATTAGGCCCTGTTTTTTTTATTTGCAATCTCTAAATTCAGGGAGATCCAGATTGAAGATCCCTTTGGTCATAAAAATTGACTGGGTCAATTTTTAATCCATCGTACCTCTCAAGATTGCTTGTGTGGATAAAAAGAGGAAAGGTGTTACCGTTAGCAAGGGACGTGATGGTTCAGTGGCTAAGACACTGAGCTTGTCAATCAAAAGAGCCTTGGTAGTACAGTGGTCTAAGGCACCCTGTTATTAAGCTGGTTATTAAGACCAGCTGTCTGCAATTACTGCAGGTTCGAATCTCGCCAAGGCTCAAGGTTGACTCAGCCTTCCATCCTTTCTAAGGTAGGTAAAATGAGGACCCAGATTGTGGGGGCAATAAGCTGACTTTGTATAAATATACAAAAGGATGAAGGCTATTGCTGAGCACATTGTAAGCCGCCCTGAGTCTCCGGAGAAGGGCGGCATATAAATCAATTAAAAAAAAAAAAAGGTTGGTAGTTCAGCAGTTCAAATCCCTAGTGCTGCGTAACAGGGTGAACTCCCGTTACTTGTCCCAGCTTCTGTCAACCTAGCAATTTGAAAGCATGTAAAAAAAGCCAGTAGAAAAATAGGGACCACTTTTGGTGGGAAGGCAACAGCGTTCTGTGCGTCTTTGGTGTTTAGTCATGCCGGCCACATGACCATGGAAACGTCTTCGGACAGCACTCTTCAGCTTTGAGATGGAGATGAGCACCGCCCCCTAGAGTCAGGAATGACTAGCACATATGTGCGAGGGGAACCTTTACCTTTACCTAGGACCGTTATGTGTAGTAGAATATAAAACAAATCTATCTGCTGTGATTTTTTTTTTTATACGCAGCTGAAACACTCTCATAATTGTTCTCATCTTAACTGAGGGCAGAACTAATTTCCCTTTTCAAATCTCACTGGAAAGGTTTCAACTTCACAGGTCTTCAGAGTTCTCTGCTTCCCTGCCTGGCTCAACTTACAATTGCTTTCCCTTTACTGCTTCTTTTTTTGTCACTCTTTCCAATTCTCTTTCATCCTCTCCTCCCCACTCTTCTTCTCTCCCTTCTTGGTTGTCTTTGAGTTTTCAATACCTGCCACTTGCCCTTTGTCATTCATCTACCGGGGGCCTTAACTCTTCAACTTTTCTCCTAAACAATTCCAGCTGTGGAGATGAATTGCAAGCATCATTTGATACCTCACAGATGCACATTGCCAAAATTGGTAAAGCGGTTTCTTGGCATTTGGAGGCAGAAGACACAAAAATGGAGAGCATCGGGGGACAATGACTATTGAACATCTTTATGGGGAGCTTCCCTCCCCCTGGGACTATTGTGGAAAGTTAGGGATTGAAGCTGCTGGTTTTTGACCAGCACAAAATTCATGAAAGCTGCATCGTGATCCGGAATATAGGCTTAGCAATTTTTTTTTAAAATGAGTCAAAAGGACGCTTTCTCCAAAAGTCCTCCAAAACCAGAATAATACATGAGCACACAATAGATACAAACTCAAGGTCAACCGCTCCAAACTGGATTGCAGAAAATACGACTACAGCAACAGAGTGGTCAATTCCTGGAATGCACTACCTGACTCTGTTGTTACATCCTCAAACCCCCAAAACTTTAATCTTAAACTGTCTACTGTTGACCTCGCCCCATTCCTAAGAGATCTTTAAGGAGTGTGCATAAGCGCACCAGCATGCCTTCCGTCCCTGTCCTACTGTCCCCCATTTATTTGTATCCATTTCCTGTATTCATATCCATGTTTATACTTATTCCTGCTATCTCGTACATGTTTAACAAACTAAATTAAAAAATCAAAATAAAATAAATAAAACCCAGAGAGGAAAAATGAAAATCAGAGTCTTGCTCATGTATAGGTAAAGGTAAAGGTTTCTCTGTCCCAGTCATGTCCGTTTCTAGGGTACGGTGCTCATCTCTGTTTCTTGGCCAAGGGAGCCAGCATTGTCCAAAGACATCTTCCATGATCATATGGCCAGCATGCTTATATGCCAAAGGCACAAGGAATGCTGTTACCTTTCCACCAAAGTGATAGCACTTAGCAATAGCACTTAGATTTGCATACCACTTCATAGTGCTTTACAGCCCTCTCTAAGCAGTTTACAGAGTCATCATATTGCCCCCAACAATCTGAGTCCTCATTTTACATATCTGAGAAGGATGGAAGGTTGAGTCAACCTTGAGCCTGGTGCGATTCGAACTGCCAAATTGCAGGCAGCTGGCAGTCAACAGAAGTAGCTTGCAGCAGAGGTGGGTTTCAGCAGGTTCTGATCAGTTCTGGAGAACCGGTAGCGGAAATTTTGAGTAGTTCAGAGAACCGGTAGTAAAAATTCTGACTGGCCCCGCCCTCATCTATTCTCTGCCTCCCAAGTCCCAGCTGATCGGAAGGAAATGGGGATTTTGCAGTAACCTTCCCCTGGAGTGGGGTGGGAATGGAGATTTTACAGTATCCTTCCCCTGCCATGCCCACCAAGCCATGCCATGCCCACCAAGCCACACCCACAGAACCAGTAGCAAAAATTTTTGAAACCCACCACTGGCCTGCAACACTGCATTCTAACCACTGCGCCACCGCTTCTTAATGGTACCTATTGATCTACTTGCATTTGCATTCTTTTGAACTTCTAGGTGGGCAGGAGCTGGGAGCTTGCCCCGTTGTGCAGCATTCAGGTCTCAAACCCAGGCTGTCAGCTGACAACTTGGCATCTTTAACCACTGAGTCATCACGCCCCAGACTCATGTACAGGACACATTATTAAAGACAATATTCAGTTGCCCATTTGCAATGTATCCATATAAAGTACTGTATGAGAAAGAAAGAGTATTTTGAAAGCCAAGGACATGATTTTAATGTCATTCAAGTACTGCAAGTATTTATTTATTTATTTTTATCCTGCCTTTATTATTTTTATAAATAACTCAAGGCAGTAAGTATCTTCACTCCATTTATACTCTTCAGAGAGGCCCCATGTCAGGCTTATTTACACACATATTTATTCTCTTATACATGCACATTGCTTTGCCAGCTGGGGACTCATAAGATCTGGGATTCCCAGGCAATACAAGTGGAGAAAAGGTAAACTGAAAAATGATAACAGTAATAAACAAAGCAAACTTCATTCTTGGCCAGATCAAGAACTCCCAGAAATGATAGCAGACCCTGAAGCTGACCTGGGTGTAGCATCTTCCCAGGTGCCAAGTCTATAGTTAGGCACACCTATGCTATGGTTGGAAGAAACATCCTTCTAGGTTCTGCTCCAAGTGGGGAAAAAGACACTGGAAACATGGAGACTGCTTGGAAAGATGGTTTAATGGTGGACAGGATCACATGGCTTGAGTTCCTGAACAGAAAAGGGGCAGATACAGGGAGTCCTTGGGTTTTTATGCTCTCTCTGGCTTTGCATTTCCTGGGGCCCTGAAAGAGTATCCTGATTGGTTGTCAGACTTCCAGGGGGTGGGGGTCTTAGCTAGCCTTGCTGCCTGATGGTCACATGTGCTTCCCAGGTCACATGTGGTGAGTTTCTGCTGCTTTTGTGTAGAGGGCTAATCCTATCTTTGTTGGATCTTTGGCAATTCCTACTATGGCTCTGCCTGAAGGAGGTAGATCTTTGTTATGTAGAAGAGACTGGCCCAGGCCTTAATGGCGCATTGACAAAGGGTGGGGGCAGGAAGATGGGAGCTGCTTCAAAACATGCTTATCCATTTCTCATCCAGGGAAATATAATATTCTGCCTTTTTCATATTTCCTAAAATATTTCACTCTTCCAGGAAAGGGGTGGGTGCTAACTTCCTACACTATGGTTTCTTGCTAATTTTTTTTTACTTTTCACTACTCATTCACCAGGTCTAATGATAATTGGGTGATAAGCTTAAAACTCATACCTTCTTATCAATTGAACAGGATTGAAGGACATTTCAGCTAGAAATACTTTCCCGGGCTTGCATTTGCTTATTGGCCATTCTCCAGTTCAAGGGTGGACAACTATGGCCCCTTTACGACCTGTAGGAAGTTAGCACCTATCCCTCTCCTGGGAAAATGGGATATTTTGGGAAATATTAAAAGGGCAGAATATTTCCCCAAAAAGGGAGGCAGAAACTCAGCCCCACCATCTTTATTAATGGGCCATTAAGGCCTGGGCCAGTCTATTCTACATAACAAAGATAGGATTAGCCCATCTATCAATCTAGGAACAGAATTCACCACTTGGCACCTGGGGAGACTGCATCACCCAGCAAGGCTCAACCAAGCTTGGGATTCAGGACAGCCTACAGAGTTCAGACTCCCATGGGAGTCTGACAACCAATCAGAATACAAACTCAAAGTCAAAGCCCAACAGAGGGCATAAAACCAAGGCACTCTCAGCATCTCGGCCCTTTTTCTGCTCAGGAACTCAAGCCATGTGATCCTGTTCATCAACAAACCTTCTTTCTAAGCAACTTCCATGAATCCAGTATCTTTTTCCCCACTTGGAACTGAACCCAGAAGGATATATCTCCCAACAGACCAGTGGACTTTAACCCCCATTATTCCATGCTGGCTCAGGAATTCTGGGAGTTGAAGTCCACAGGTCGTAAAGAGGCCATTTTGCCCATCTTCTCTCCAGGTGATCATCCTTGAGGTGCACCCTTGAGGTGCATCAAGTTTTACTAAGCAGGTTCTTTAAAAAAAAAAGGTAAAGGTTTCCTCTGTCCAGTTGTGTCTGACTGTAGAGGGCAGTGGTCATCTCTGTTTCCTAGCCAAGAGAGCCAGTGTTGTCTGAAGATGCTTTTGTGGTCATGTGGCCAGCATGTCTATAGGCCAAGGCACACAGAATGCTATTACCTTCCCACTGAAGTGGTACCTATTTATCTATTTGCATTTCATGTTTTCGAATTGCTGGGTTGGCAGGAGCTGGGGAAGGAACGGGAGCTCTTCCATCATGTGGTACTTGGATTTCAAACTGCCAAGCTTCCGATCAACAAATCCAACATCTAATGTCAACTCTGAAGCTGATCTGACTGAAGCCATTTTGAAGCTTCAGTGTTGCCACACTGGAGCTGAGGGATAGGGAGGGGGGAATAGAAATAGCTTGGGTTTTGTAGCCAAAATAAAATACTTTCCTCTGGGAATCAAGGACATTCTAACACCTGGTCAGAGAGAGGAGGAACGACGTTACCAGGTGACCGGACGGCACCTTGATTGGACCATGTGACTAATTTTTGGGGGAAGGGGGAAAACTTTTACTTTTATTTAGATGAAAACTGCGGCAACATTCAAGGTCAGCTTTCAATATGTTATATCCAATAAAACTATTCTTTGAAGAATCTACCTGCCTCGGAGTTTTGTTTGCTATGGGTGTATTACTTGGAACCCTGACATCTAAATGACAACTAAAAGGAAAAGTCTATTTCTAAGGGTAGAGAGATATCTACAAAACCCTTTTATGTACAGAGGCATCTTTAGAGATGCAGCCCACTAAACCTCTTTGCCACTCTCCTGCGGTGTCACTGCACACATTTTCATATATAAATGATCTATCCTCCACAGCATTAAGATTTTAAAATTTCCCACTGGGAAGATGGGAGAGGCTTTCTGTTTTAAATCCAATTGCTACATCATTAGATGAATTCCAGAGAGATCACAGCACGAGAGGAGCAGAGGATTAATTTATAACCCTTCCTTCCCCAGCAATAACATTCACAAAATAAGCACTTAAGAAGGTGGCAAAATGTCCTTCTCTAACCAGCATTTTTATTTCCCTTTCACCATGTTGATAGGGACCAGCAAAAGATGGTGGACTGCTATAAGAAACCTGTGGCCTTTATTGGGAAACCTCCAGAGATCCATATGTGGACAATAGGAGAAAGCTTTTTAAAGGCTAATTTAGATGATAGTAGAATATCTCAAATCATATGTTTCAAATTCTGAGGTAAATTATTCTATCTACTCTAGTTACACAGCCTAGAAGCTGAAGAGGCACAGCACCACTTTAGATGCTTTTAGCTTCCCCGATTTTCTGCCTGCAAAATTTTCAGATGCAACAAGTAAAAACCCAGGTAATAAGAATTCAGGTAGTGTTGATATTTGAAAGGGCATCATCATTTATTTACCACTGATGGCAAATAAAATGCAAAACAAAATGGAGCTTCTCTGAGGACAATGTAGTGATGAGGTAAGATTAAACTACATCAAACAATAATGAGAAATAATACCATCTGACATATTAATAGAGCTCAGGGAAGCTGAGAGGAATAGCTGCTTTTGTGCGGAATTAGTAAAATGGAAACAGGGAACATTTGTTGCCCAGAAAAATTTTCATACCCTATTTCCCTTGTAGTATGAGCAAGAGAGGCTGTGGAAGCACCACAACTATCCTGTCAGGGAGATTTACTTATTTTATTTATTTATTTATTTGGAAAGCTGGCAGGCCAGGTTCCAGACCCAGAGCTCCCATCCTCACCCCAGCTCCTGCCAACCTAGTAATTCAAAAGTATGCAAATGCGAGTAGATAAATAATGTGAAGGGTTAATATCTATTTATAATAAGGAGCCTTGGTAGTACAGTGGTTTAATGCACCCTGTAATTAACACAGCTGCCTGCAATTTCTGCAGGTTCGAATCTTACCAGGCTCAAGGTTGACTCAGCCTTCCATCCTTTCTAAGGTAGGTTAAATGAGGATCCAGTTTGTGGGGGCAATAAGCTGACTTTGTATAAATATACAAAAGTATGAAGGCTATTGCTTAATGCATTGTAAACCGCCCTGAGTCTCCGGAGAAGGGCGGCATATAAATCAAATAAAAATAAATAAATAAATAAATAAATAAATAAATAAATAAATAATGCCTTGGTAAGGCCTCACTGGGAATACTGCATCCAGTTTTGGTCACCATGATGTAAAAAAAGATGTTGAGAATCTAGAAAGAGTGCAGAGAAGAACAACAAAGATGATTAGGGGACTGGAGGCTAAAACACACGAAGAACAGTTGCAGGAACTGGGTATGTCTAGTTTAATGAAAAGAAAGACTGGGGTGACATGATAGCAGTGTTCCAATATTTCAGGGGCTGCCACAAAGAAGAGGGAATCAAACTATTCTGCAAAGCACCTGAGGGCAGGACAAGAAGCAGTGGGTGGAAACTAATCAAGGAGAGATCCAACCTAGAACTGCGGATAAATTTCCTGACACTGACAACAATTAATCAAGGGATTCTCCAGAAGTCGTGGGTGCACCAACACTGGAAGATTTTAAGAAGAGATTGGACAACTATTTGTCTGAAATGGTATAGGGTTTCCTGCCTGAGGACGGGGTTCAACTAGAAGACCTCCAAGGTGCCTTCCAACTCTGTTAATTATTCTATTCTATTCTATTCTATTCTATTCTATTCTATTCTATTCTATTCTATTCTATTCTATTCTATTCTATTCTACTCTACTCTACTCTACTCTACTCTACTCTACTCTACTCTAAATAGGTACCACTTCAATGGGAAAGTAACAGTTCTCCATGATGTCATACTGGTCACATGACTGCAGAAATGTCTTCAGATAGTGCTGGTTCAATGGCCTTGAAAGGGAGATGAGCCTAGAGTCAGCAATGACTAGTGGAATAAAATATGCAGGGCCTCCTTTACCCTTCTCCCTTTTAATTATTTATCTATGAGATTTACATCGCTACCCTTCTCACAAAACATGACTCTGGGCAACTTCTAATAAATGAAGACGGTATGAGAAACTTTACTACGGAGCTGCCCATGGTTTTATGAATATAGCAAACTCACCACCCAGCTCTGAAGATGAGCAGAAATCTCCTCATCAAATCGTCAGGGATTTGATGGAGAAACAGAAGGCGACAATAGACTTAGGGAATGTCTCGAAGCTATGTATGGCCTACCTCCAATCTGTGCTGGGCAGATGCCGTATTAATTTTCTACAGTGCTCCCATTGTCAAGTCATTATTTTTTAGGGGGAAAAGCCAGGCGGAACTAACTGTGGGGTGGGTAGGGGGGAAGAGAAGGAGAAGATAATAAGGACCTGCTGCTGATGATGCCTCCACACATTCAGGGTTGATCCTAAATGACATGAAAAATGGACACAGGAATAAATAGGTTGCAGCTCATCTCTAATTATCATCTTATTCCATCCATGACAGGAGATGTCTTAAGTGTGTATTTCTGAGCCTAAGAACATTTTGGGGGATATTATTAGCAGAGATGCAAAATAAAGCAGAACTCTTCCAAAAGAAGCACACCAAAGGAGTCTTACCATCTGTCTCGCCTAAAGCAACTTTTATAATGAGAGAACAGCCTTTCCCCTCTCCCTGAATATTTTAACAAGAGGCTCTGTAAGGAGAAAATGCTTTATTACAAATCGTCCATATTTCCGAGGTCTTTAAGAAGGGTTCTGTCATGTTTTAAGGAAAGCAAGAGCTTTCTCAGCTGTTTTGTTGCCATCGTCTTGGCGTTATTCTGAGCCACTTCAGTTTTAAACAGTTTGTTCAGACTTGTTGTATATTTAGAGAAAAAGCCTTACAGCAGTGCAGGATTCAAATTAACTTTTTTTTTTTAAAGGCTTAATGTGCTTTGAAGTGCTTTTCTATTTCTGCCTGCTTTCAGCATAACCTTGGCTTTGACTTTTAGGAGGGAAAAAGCAGTTCATACATATCCAAGTAACCGTCTACAACATAATACTTGGCACGATTGTCTGACCCATCTGGAATCCTGATCGTCTATTCTGTCCTCTTGAAACAACTTTGCAGTCATGAATAAGAGACGTCCTAATGGAAAGCAGCAAGATATCCAGCAAACAAGACCCACATCATAATCGTGCAACATGTATAATGGAAGACAAGTAGTAAAACAGGGCGATGGCTTCGGAGTAGAACGAAATACCTTCGCTTCTGATGAGAAAATGTGCACATGGACCTCAGCTCCTTGTGTAGATTTTGACAATTTCAAAAATACTATGGTTAGTTCTTTAATATTTGCTGTTATTTGTTACTGGACCATCCAGTATGGGGTTGGTCAGAAAAAATCAAGGTAATGGTTGCACAATCAAAACCCCAACACCAATTCCCGAGTGATTTTACATATTATTTTTTTCTTGTATCAGCTTTACATACAATATTCTGTTCAGATCACACACAGTTTCAGCTGCTGCAAATAAATAAATAACGTACATTACATGCTAGCATTAAGAGATACCCAATGCAGGAAAAGCTTCCTAGGCATGGCATTAGGATTAGGGAACTAGAGGTTAAAACATACAAAAAACGGTTGCAGGAATTGGGTACATCTAATTTAATGAAAAGAAGGACTAGGGATGATATGATAGCAGTATTCCAGGTATTTGAGGGGCTGTCACAGAGAAGAGGGGGTCAACCTATTCTCCAAAGCACCTGAAGGCAGGACAAGAAGCAATGGGTGGAAATTACTGTATTCAAGGAGAGAACCAACCTAGAAACAAGGAGAAATTTCCAGTGGAACGACTTGCCTGAGAAGTTACGAGGGTTTTAAGAAGAGATTGGACAACCATTTGTCAGTGGTGGGTTGCCCCCAGTTTGGACCAGTTCGCAAGAATCGGTAGTAAAACCGGTGGGAGGCCCCGCCCACTGCCCCGGATGTCATCATCAGCGATCTGCACATGCGCAGAAGCAAGGCACGTGTGCTCGCTTCACTTGCGCGCATTCTTATCCCATTACAAATCGGTAGTAAAGGTAAGTAGACCCCACCCCTGCCATTTGTCTGAAATGGTATAGGATTTCCTGCCTGAGCAGGGGATTGACTAGAAGATTTCCAAGGTTCCTTCCAACTCTGTTATCCTTTTTATCTCTGACTCTTCATAATATATTAATGAGCTACAGTACTTGTCAAGTATACTGGAGCTGATTATTGGAATCCATTATTGTTTGGCACTATAGGAGAATTAAATCCAATCAGGAAAAAAAATCAGTTTCAATGATCTATGTTTCAAGTAAGAAAAATTTCTTTGGAGACCACAGATGGAGGGCTAAATGATATTTTTAATTTAAAGTGAAAGAAGAAACATAATTCTCACCCACAGTTGCAGCAGGAATCTTGACAAGCTAGCAGAAAGAATAAGATTAACACATGCACCCTTACACTATACACAAGCTCAGTTAGGCAGTTTCCACACTTTTAACATTTATTTTGGAACAGCTGTTTTCACACAAATAATCAAATTGTTTAATGTGTACCTACACTGGATTGCAAACATGTATGATGCCATAATATTCGCAAGCGACTAACTAAAGGCTAATATTTTGAACAGGAAAAAAGCATTTACAGAATATGAAGTTAAACCACAACACAGGTAGATATTTTTGGATAAGGAGAATCCTTCTCCTTATCAAAATACTTCTGATAAAATGGCATGTTGAACCAAAGGATTGTGTTGTGGCCCGTCAGCGGCCTGTGCAGCTAGTAGCTGATTCTGACAGCGAGGAGGCTGGTGTGGTGCTGCGCCAGCAGCCTGTGCAGTTGGCACTTGAGTCGGACAATGAGGAGGCTGGAGAAGATGTGGTGCCAGAGGCGGGGATTCAGCCAGGGCCTTCAGAACCTCCAGAAGCTCCCATAAGTGAAGAGGAAGAAGAGGAGGAGCCTCTTTTCGATGCACAAGTGCGCAGAGCTGCGAAAAGGCAGGAATGGCTCCTCAGGAGGAGGTCTCCTCGAGAGTAAGGCTTGGGGCTAATTGGCCACTCCCCTAGCCTATTTAAGGAAGGACGATGACTGATGCAATTTGCAGAAAACAACGTTCAAATTCCTTCGCGTCTTGATTCCAGAAAACATATGATTTGGCTCTTGTTTCTCTCTTATCAGTTTTCCTGCAAATTGCTTCTGGTCATTCTGCCAACCACAGTAAGATTATGGTTATCTGAAATACTGTGCCTCAGAACTGAGTTATTGTTAGATCCGGCGCAGGGAAAAGAAGACTGGACCAGCTCGATACATTAAGCAACTTTTATTCATTACAAAGTAACGAGTCAAGACTGCTGGCGCGCTGCCGGAGCTCTCCTTATATTCGCTCCCGGCAGACGCACCGCCCCTTGACAGGGATTCAAATCTCCCGCCCGATGGCTGGCAGCCAATCAGGGCGGATGTCCTTATAAGGACATAACACTCCTCCCCCCTTAGTCCGAAATGTCAATCTCATTCACAAACGTTACGTAGTCGCGCAGGTACGCCGGACGCCTCGGCACCCTAGCTGACCTGCGCAGTCTCACTTCTCCTCCGTCTCCGGCCTGGAAGGACGGGGGTCTTTCGTCTCCTGGTTCCCTCTCCGGAACCGGGCTCGGTTCGGCTGTCGAGTGAGCGGGGCCACCCCCAGCGCCTCCGGCCGGACCGCAGACCTTGGATCGCTGGTCCTGGTGGTCTTCCTCCTGTCCTGTGGATCTCTCGCCTCGCCTCGGCTGCTCGGTTCCGACCCGGGAAGAGCGTCTGAGTCTCGGTAAGTCCATTCCTCGCTCTTCCCTGGTCTCCCGGGCGCTGTAGTTCGGTCTCGGTCCAGCTTGCTGCCGCTCGGGTGGCGGTTCCGCTCGGTTCGGGTGGTGCTGGCTCTCGTTGTTGTTGTTGTGCCGTCCGACCTCGCAGGGGTGGCGTTGGTCCCCTCGGTTGGGCTGGCGTCGGTCTACCTTGTCTGGCTGGCGGTGGTCGACCTGGTCGGGGTGTTGTTGCGGTGCTACCCCCGCGGGGCGGCGGAGGTCTCCCCTGCCGGGGTGGTGCAGGTCTCCCTGGCCGGGTTGTTGTCGACTTCCCTTTCCCCCTAGTCCCTGGTCTACCGTTGGTTGGTGCCTGGGGCCATCCTGGTCGGGGTGTCGTTTCTTGGCTGTCTCTTGTGATGGGCGGGGGTCCCCCACGTCGGTGGGTAGTGTGCCACCCTCGCCCGTGGGTCGTGGGTTGCCCGTCTTGGCTGGGTCCCGGTCTACTCGCCTTGAACTGCAGTCTCCCTGGCTGGGCTGGCATGGGCTGCTGTCACTGGTGGGGTGCGTTGCTCCTCCTCTGGGCAGGTCCCGGTCTACCTGCGGGCTGGGTTGGTGGTCCCTGGCCTTGCTGTGCCCGGTGCCCACCTGGCTGGGTTGTTGTTGCCATCCTCCGTGCGGTTGGCCCCGGTCTACCTCGCTGGGCTGCCGGCGTGACAGCATCTGGTAGTGGGCTGGGCCGACCTTGACGGGGTGGTGCTGCTCTGCCTCGCAGGGGTGTGGTAGGCCTACCTCGTCGGGGTGTCGTAGGCCTACCTCGCCGGGTTGTTGTAGGCCTACCGGGTCTGGGTGTGGTAGGCCTACCTCGCTGTGGTGTTGGAGGTCTACCTCATCGGGGTGTTGTAGGCCTCCCTCGTCAGGCTGGTTTTCATGCGCTCCCCCCCACCTTTTTCGGAGTTGGTCGATGTGACGTCTCGCGAACTGTCCATCTTCCAACTCGACGATGTATGATTTGGGGCCGGTTGTGCTGGCAATCTTCCCCTTCAGCCACTTAGGAGAGCCGCTGAAGTTCAGCGCGAAAATTGAATCTCCGTTGCTGAAGGCACGAAGCGGGCGGCTGGCGGTTGCGGTCACTTCCGGGCTGTATTGGGGGTGCAGCCGGTCCAAGGGTGACCTCAACCTTCTGCCCATCAACAGTTCGGCCGGGCTCTTGTGGGTGGTGGCGTGTGGCGTGATGTGCTGGGTGAGGAGGAAATTGTCTATGCGCTCTTGCCAGTCCCCCGGGCCCATCTTGGTGAGGGCCTCTTTGGTCAGTCGGACCATGCGTTCCGCTTGTCCGTTTCCGGCCGGCCTGTAAGGGGCGGACAGGGCGTGGCGGATGCCCAGTCCCGCCAGGAAGGATTCCATGGCCAAGGATGTGAGCTGGGGGCCGTTGTCTGAGACCAGCACATCCGGTAGACCATGAGTGGCGAAGAGACGGCGCAGGGCTCGGATCGTCGCGTCCGTTGTGGTAGATGCCATGGGCACCACCTCGAGCCATTTGGAGAAGGCATCTACCACGATGAGGAGGTGTCGCCCCTGCATCGGACCCGCGAAGTCAATGTGGACCCTCGACCAGGGGTTGCCGGGGGTCTCCCACTTCGCGACCTCGGATTGCGGTGGCACTGGGCGAACTTCTTGGCACGGGTCACATCTGGAGACCCATTGTTCAATGTCTTTGTCCATGGAGGGCCACCAGACATAACTCCGTGCCAGTGCCTTCATGCGGACGATGCCCGGGTGCCCCTTGTGCAAGGTCTCCAACGTTCGCCGTTGCAGAGTGCTTGGAATCAGCACCCTGTCTCCCCATAGCAGACAGCCCTTCATGGTGGACAGCTCCTCCTGTTTCCTGGCGAACGGGCTGAATCTTTCCTCTGGCTTTCCCGACGGCCACCCTCTGAGGATCCAGGATTTCACTGTGCGGAGTGTGGGGTCCTTTTGGGTGTGGACGGCCACATCTGCGGATGACACCGGGCAGCTGGCGTCGTCATCAATGTGCAGTAGGTGGAGTGTGGGGGCTGGGTCTTCGACCGGCTTCTTCGACGGGCATCTGCTGAGGGCGTCGGCGTTTCCTATGGCTGTGCCTGGCTGGTGCACGAGCCTATAGGAGTAGCCCGCTAGGAAGATTGCCCATCTGGTCATTCTCGGGGACATGAAGGTCGGGGTTGGTTGGTCGCCTGCGAGGAGTCCCAGGAGAGGCTTGTGGTCTGTGACTATGGTGAAGCTTCTTCCGTAGAGGTATTCGTGGAAGCGCTTCACTCCAGCCACGATGGCCAGGGCTTCTTTGTCCAGCTGGCTATAGTTCCGTTCTGCGCCGGACATAGTCTTTGAGAAGTACGCGATTGGGGCTTCCGAGCCATTGGGCAGTTCGTGGCTGAGGACTGCCCCCACCCCGTAAGGCGACGCGTCGCAGGTCAGTCTGATGGGAAGCGTCTCGCTGTACTGAATGAGGACGCTTTTGGACGTCAATAGTCCTTTGATGGCCCGGAATGCCGCTTCCTCTTCCTGGCCCCACTTCCAGGAACCGATTTTCCCAGCAGGCGGTGGAGTGGCTCAGCAACTGTGGCTTTCTGTTTTAAAAAAATGGCGTAAAAGTTGAGCAACCCAAGGAAAGCCTGAAGCTCCGTTTTGTTTTTTGGGCTTGGAGCTTCATGGATTGCTTCCACTTTTGATTTGGTGGGGTGGATGCCTGTGCTATCAATGAGGAAGCCCAGGAACTCGACTTCCTGTACTCCTATGATGCACTTGTCCCGCCTGACCCTCAAACCCTTGGCCTTGAACCGCTGCAGGACAAGCCTGAGCCTTTCAAGGAGTTGGGTTCTTGAGTCACCGGAGATGAGCACATCATCGAAGTAAGGCACCACCCCTGGAACGCCTTGGAGAAGGCGTTCCATCATGGATTGGAAGATGCCAGGGGCAGCGCTGACTCCAAATTGGAGGCGGTTGCATTTAAATGCCCCTCTGTGCGTGACAATTGTTTGAGCCTCCGCCGTTTTGTCATCCACTGGCAGTTGCTGGTAAGCCTGGGCCAGGTCCAGTTTAGCGAAAATTGATCCAGATCCCAGGGAATGCAGCAGATGTTGCACCACTGGGACTGGGTATGCGCTCTGTGCCAACGCCTTGTTGATGGTACAACGGTAGTCAGCACAGATGCGCACAGACCCATCATGCTTCAGTGGGGTCACAATGGGGGTCTCCCATGAGGCATGATCGATCGGTTCCAGGACGCCCTGGGCGATCAGCTTATCCAGCTGCTCATCTACTTTAGGCCGCAGGGCAAATGGAACTCGGCGGGGCTTGAGCCTGATTGGGGTGATTCCCTTGTCCAGATTAAAGGAGATTGGCCTCCCCACAAATTTCCCCAGTTTACCATCGAAGACTTCTTTGAACTCTTCGATGATGGAGTCGAGTTCGTCCCTGCGGATCTCGTGGATGCCCTGAAGTGAAAGTCCCAGCGGCTTGAACCACTCCACACCCAACAGGTTCGGTCGGCTGTGCTGCACAATGGTGATGGGTAGCTTTCCGTTGAAGTCGTTGTACTTCACCCGGATTGTGGCTCTGCCTAGGATTTCAATGGGGTTCCCGTTGAAGTCCACAAGTCTCGCCTTCGGGGTTTTCAGCTGGGTCCTTTTGTATGCCGGGTTCAGTTGCTGTAGGTGCTGCCAGTCCATGATGGAGTAGGCGGATCCGGAGTCTACCTCCATCTTGCACGGAGACCCCTCTGCTAGCAGCGTCACGTGGAACTTGGTGGTTCCCTCGTCGCTTGTGTGAGCAATGGTGGTGGTCTGGTGCACCGTTCTGTTGCGGGGATATTCCTCCTCCCCGCGCCGGGACTGGTTTGAGGACCGTTTGGATGTCCTCTGGTTATCTTTGCGATTTTCCCTGAATCGTGGTCTGGGTGGTTCCGGGGCTGGATCTGTGGCTCTGCAGGCCTCTGCGATGTGGCCCCTCTTCAGGCATCGGCGGCAGGTCGCGTCCCTCCATCTGCAGTTTGCCCTGGGGTGGTCGCCTCTGCAGCTGCCACATCGCTCTCCCCGGTCGCCATGCTGTGGGTTTTCCCGCCTGGGAGGGCGGGACACCTTGTGGACGGCCATTTCCTCATCAGACTCGGATTGAGTAGTTGCCTCGTCTGATGAGGTTGGGCCCGACTTGTGGATCTTATGGATCCCCCTTGCTTTTACCATCGCGGCGGCTGCTTGCTCAGACGTTTCAGCCGCCGTTGCCTCGTCGAGGACATCTTTGAGCGGAATCTTCTTCCGGCTGAGGAACTTCTTCTGCAGCCCCACATCTCGCATTCCAAACACAATGCGGTCCCGGATGGCATTGTCCACATTGTCGAACTCGCAGTTGGCAGCGATTTGGCGAAGCGCTGCCACGAATTCCTTGATGGATTCACCTTCCCGCTGGTTTCTTTGCTGGAAGGTGAACCTGTTTGCGATGGGGGTGCCTGTAGGTGCATAGTGCTCCTGTAGGACTTCCTGCAGGTCGTTCCAGGACATCTCCTCGATGTCCCTGGGTGCCACGAGGTCAATCGCCATCTCCAGAACGTCCGATCCGCAATGAGCCAGGAAGAGGGCTCTTTTTCTCTCCTCATCGAGGTTCTGGTATCCATTGCCTCGCAGGAACTGCCGGAATCGGACCATGTATGACCTCCACTTCTCCCGGGATGGGTCGAACGGGTTCAGCGCGGTCATCGGGGCTTGCGGGGTGGCCATTCTGGAAGATCGCTGTGGTGTGGTGATTTTGTTCGGTGGGCGATCGTGCCAAGAGTCTTGTGAAGGTTCTTCTCTCTAGTCCTTCGTCGCCAGTGTTAGATCCGGCGCAGGGAAAAGAAGACTGGACCAGCTCGATACATTAAGCAACTTTTATTCATTACAAAGTAACGAGTCAAGACTGCTGGCGCGCTGCCGGAGCTCTCCTTATATTCGCTCCCGGCAGACGCACCGCCCCTTGACAGGGATTCAAATCTCCCGCCCGATGGCTGGCAGCCAATCAGGGCGGATGTCCTTATAAGGACATAACAGTTATTATTCTATGAATTCTTGTCGGTTGTTAATGAAGTTAAATTAACAGCCCTTGTTCAGAAAAGACTGATTTATTGTACTTGTGTTCGAACAACTACTAAGAAAGCTCATTATAGTCTTTAATTAGTAAATTAAGGTTTGTACGGACTTTGTGTGTGCTGTGTTCTTTGGGTTCCATAGCTGGGGCAGTCAGATTGTCTCTCTTGTAGCGTATTTAAAACTCTTTAAATACATTGAATAAATCATTTATTCCAAGACTGTATCTGTCTGTCTACCTATTTATCTATGGATGGTGAATAAAATACACACTAAGAAAAATCCTACTGTTCAATTGCAAAGATTCTATTTCTGAATACCTTTATGGACAATTAGAACTTCCAGGTCCCCACCCCATCCACCCTTGCAGGAGAAATAATGCTATTAAAATTTAAGTTTGCTTAAAATTTCTAAAATAATCTCCCTCTCTCTCTCTCTCTCTCTCTCTCTCTCTCTCTCTCTCTCTCTCTCTCTCTCTCTCTCTCTCTCTCTCTCTCTCTCTCTCTCTCTCTCCGTCCCTCCCTCCCTCCCTCCCTCCCTCCCCCCTCTCTCTTTCCCTCTTTATTTTTGCAGCTGGAAAACTGGGTTTCCATCCTGCTCTTAAATTTTCTCCTGTAAGGATAGTAGGGCCTTATTTTCAAAACACCATAAAAGGGAGTTGAACCTTACAAGATCACATGGAGAAAAATGCAGCATAAGCTGTTCTGTGGTTTTCCTGCTGGGAAGACAGATTGCCTTTGCTGTTTTCCTCAGCTGAGTTAAAGGCAGAAAGGGTGACCTGGATGAGATACCAAACTGAACCAGTTTGGGGAAGGCTTCAGGGAGGCAGAGACCTTTTTCCTCTTCATTGACATCTAAGAGTCATCCCCAAATATGATTTCAAAGCCGTCACAGAAAATGACCTTAATTTCAAACAAGCATATATTTTTAGAATGTCCAATGCTAAATATGATCTTAATTGGGTAGAACCCAATAGGAAAGAGGGTGTCACTCTCCAAAATTACACTAAAATAAATCCATATCAGATTGTTTCTTTCTTTCTTTCTTTTTTTTAAAGAAAAAGGTATCTCAAGCAAAATATGTGGAATTGTTGGATAACAAGAAATATGGTGCTTTCCTCATCAAAGAGAGTAATAATGCTTCTGGTGGTTTCATATAAGCCGACAGACATTGAGAACTATGGTCTAATTCCAAAATACCATTTTGGTGTATTTTAAATCATTATTCAGAAGATTAACTTCCAGAATACCACTGTCACACCCGTAAATGTCTGGATCAGTGTGGCTTAGAAAAGAAAAAGAATGTTCCACAGTTCTCCAGAATATTCCATTCCTCAAATGGTGGGATTGACCTGAGCCAATTTTAAAGGATTTTAGGATGCACGGGTACATTAAGGGCGGTATACAAATATGAAAAATAAATAAATAAATAAATAAATAAATAAATAAATAAATAAAGCTCCCAAGCAAAAAGTCTGGATGAAACAGGCTAGGGTAGAACAAAATAAATCAGGCTGTCAGGTCATATTTCTAAATGGAGTTTCACTGCATGGTGTCTTTTATATTGCAATGTTTCTCCTAGATAGTATCTTTAATTTTGACTTCAACTTTTCTAGATAATTCATTTAGAATACAAAGCTTTTAACATCTTATTTTGCAAGACTTTGTCTGCAATATAAATCTAGGGCTCTTTCGCGGAGTCGCTAACTGTTGTGTGTTGAATTATGCCTCCATATCCCTTCAACTGGTTTTCCGATACAGTATATATATTAAAAAATGAGATAGTGATTAATGGTTAAGATGTGAGATGCAGATTCATATCAAACTGACTATATTTGGACTAGTCTTTATCTATCCAGATGTCAAGCAACCACCCATTAAAGCATAAAAGTCATTGTGGTTGTTAGCCATGAGACATTGCTCATCAATTGATCTCAATCACACCAAATTTGCAGATCATACTAAGCTGGCAGGAATAGCTAACACCCTAGAAGACAGGCTCAAGATCCAGATGGATCTTGACAGACTTGAACACTGGACCCTATCTAACAAAATGAAATTCAGTGTAGACAAAAGTAAAGTCTTACACTTAGGTAAGAAAAACCAAAAGCACACATATAAACTGGGGGAAGCCAGGCTTAATAGCAGTGACTGTGTGAGAGATCTTGGAGTCTTAGTGGACAATCAGCTAACTATGAGCCAGCAGTGTGCAGCGGCAGCTAAAAAAGCCAAAGCAATCCTAAATTGCATTAACAAAGGGATACAATCAAGATCAAGTGAGGTACTACTACCACTCTATAAAGCCCTAGTAAGAGCACACCTAGAGTACTGCATCCAGTTTTGGTCACCACACTATAAAAAAGATGTTGAGACGCTAGAAAAAGTGCAAAGAAAAGCAAGATGATTTGGGAACTGGAGGCTAAAACATACAATGAACAGTTGCAGGAACTGGGCATGGCTAGTCTAGTGAAGAGAAGGACCAGGGGAGACATGATAGCAACGTTCCAATATTTGAGGGGCTGCCACAGAGAGGATGGGGTCAAGCTGTTTTCCAAAGCACCTGAAGGCCAGACAAGGAATAATGGATGGAAACTGACCAAGGAGAGATTCAACCTAGAAATGAGGAGGAACTTTCTGACAGTGAGAACAATCAACCAATGGAAAAGAAGTTGCCTTCAAAGATGTGGGAGCTTCATCACTTGAGTCCTTCAAGAAGACATTGGACTGCCATTTGTCAGAAATGGTATAGGGTCACCTGCTTGAGCGGGGGGTTGGACTAGATGACCTATAAGGTCCCTTCCAACTCTGTTAATCTGTTAAATCTGTTAAACCTGCCCAAGTTGGTAGACATCAGCTCAGATTTAGCAGGCTTTCCTTTTTTAGTCATATCTAATTTCATCAGATAACCCAAAGCTGTAGCACCATAATTTTGTTTCCATGACATAGTCAGAGTTAACTCCTTGATGGTTTAGGGAAGCAACCAATTTCATACAATACATCAAGTCATAAACACAGGGTTGGCTCCCCCCAATGCATTAGATTAGAATGCGGCTCACAATTTTATTCCTTAATATGTCAAGCAAATCCATCTTCTGAAAAGAAAATAAATTAGGTTCACTCACTTTCCAGAACTTTAATTTTAGAACAGCAATTGCATTAGCACTTAGATGTATATACCCACCCCATAGTGATTTCTAGCACACTCTGGATGGTTTACGGTGTCGCCCTATTTTCCCCCAACAATCCGGGTCCTCAGTTTACTGACCTCAGAAGGATGCAAGGCTGAGTCAACCTTGAGACCCACCAGGATCAAACTCCAGGCTGTGGGCAGAATTTGCACGCAATACTGCATTCTAACCACTGCACCACCAGGGCTCCTTCAAAAGCAATTTCAGCAAACATGCACTACTCAATCTCGCATTCAGCTTTAGGCAACACAGTATTGCAGTTTCCATCCGCAGCATGCATCCGCCATAGCAATTGCATAAGTGGCTAGCCCATTGTTTTCATGCAAATAATTTCAGAACATTAGAACATTAGAACAGCAAAACACATAGACCAGCAAAGATGCTAGTATTTCCACCATATTTAAAATTATAGCTCTGTCTTAATCCTTTATTTTATGCACAGTATCCATCAACAACAATGTAGGTAAAGTGATTTAATTGGAATTTATGATTGGATGGGGAGAAATAGAACCCAATGAGCATTTGAAAGGCAAAATGGAGAATTCCAGTCTTTAAGACTCTGCATTGCACTGACAATATGACACTTGCTCTGGTTTGGGAGACACTGAGATACCTGACTAGGTGGCTCAGTGGCTAAGACACTGAGCTTGTCGATCAGAAAGGTTGTCAGTTCGGTGGTTCGAATCCTTAGTACAGGTCTCCTGCGTGAGCAAGGGGTTGGATGACCTCCAAGGTCCCTTCCAACTCTTACCTGTCATCAGAAGTAAGGAAAGGAGTGATTTTCTTTCCTTGAGTCATATTCCATCAAATGTCTTGCAGATGTATTCTCTGAATGGTCAACATTTTCCAGATGCATTAGGAAAATGGATAATGTATGAGGAATCAGTCTATTATTTCAGCATTATTTTTCTCATGGAAATGTATTATTTTTCCCTCTTCAATAAGTGCAAAATTGTATGTGTGCATAGGCATATGAAGAAAATAGGTATGACATGAAATGCTAACTGTAAACTTTCTTTGGTCCATTTCAAACCTTGGGTTGTAGAAATATGCATGAAAGAAAATGGTATCACTTTCAATTTAATTTTCTGAATGTCTAGGTTTCAAAAAGGAAGTGGAAAATCATATCCAAATATCTCTTTTTCGAACTATTTCTCACCTGTTTATCTTTCAAGTTGATTTATGTTTAAATGCTGGTTTAGAAGTTTCAAAACTGTATGCTTTATGTACGACATTCTATTCTTTTGAATCAATAGGAATAGTAACTAACAAGAGTCACTTTGTAGGGTGGGATCATATAAATTTAATAAATAAATATATAAAATGGAAATAGCAAAAAATACTGTAATGGGTTTTCTATGGAGGGGTGATGGCTTTAATTTCTGTGCTATATATAATGGAGTTCTCCTGTTGCACACAAGCATTTGATCTGGTGGTTTCTACAACTTTGCATGTTCATAATGGTGTTCTTTCTTTCATTCACAGTGGTGTTTGCACTCCACATCACTTTGAAGATCTGTGAGATACATCTTCCCTTCATCAAAATCAGTTCATCAACATGTCCACTTATATGTTAGAATGGGATTCCAAACTGAGCATCTCCATCTGAAATATGACTATTGCCTTCTACTGCCAACTATGCAGGACCGGAATGAGAAACTGTAGCCCACCCTGACTTTGTGAAAAAAATAATAATAACAAAAGCTATCAAATTTATAACTGTGTGTATGCAGGGATATGGTTCAAAAACACACTCAGCTTTTGATAGACTTGCTGGGAGCTTTATGCTGGAATTTGGGAGGAAACAATACAAAGAACTGAGCGGTACTCACAGGAAATAAGTCTAATTATATTTAATTGAAAATAACTTGATGAGATTATGCCCTGTGTTTTCAATTATGTTCTCTTTTGTTATATTGCTATTTACTATTAAGCAGTAAATTCTCTGGCATAATTCAGAGTTGAGTATTTCCAGCATTCTATTATAATGCAATGATTGATAGATAGAGTCCCCACCCAAATCATAGGTTGAGTATGGCATTGTACTCAGATTTATCTATTTTTAACTAAACCAGGGACCGTGTATATAGAAAAAGCTATAAATAGAATAGACTAGACTAGAATAAATAGAAAAGAAAAGAACAGAATAGAATAGAATAACAGAGTTGGAAGGGACTTTGCAGGTCTTCTAGTCCAACCCCCTGCTCAGGTAGGAAACCCTATACTCGTGATGGCGAACCTATGGCACATGTGACAGAGGTGGCACTCAGTACCCTGTCTGGGGGCACATGAGCCGTCGCCCCAGTTCAGCTCCACCGCACATGCGCACAAGCCTCCCACTGGCCAGCTGATCTTTGGATCTCTGCCATGCATGCATTGGGGGTGTGGCATGTGCGGGGGGCCACGTACACATGCACGGGTGGTGGGACGCATGTGAGTGGGCCTCATGCACATGCAGGGGGCCACACACACATTCATTTTAGAGGTTCAGGCATTCATGCGTGGATTCCCTTGGGAGTCCCTTGGGAGTCCCTTGGGAGTCCCTTGGGAGTTGGGCGGCATAGAAATGCGATAAATTAAATTAAATTAAATTTGCGCCCATGCCCACATGATTTGGGCATTCGGTCTGGAAAAGGTTAGCGATCACTGCCCTATACCATTCCAGACAAGTGGCTGTCCAGTCTCTTCTTAAAAACCTCCAGCGATGGAGCACCCACAACTTCTGGGGGCAAGTTGTTCCACTGATGAATTGTTCTGTCAGGAAATTTCTCCTTAGTTCTAGGTTGCTTCTTGTCCTGCCCTCAGGTGCTTTGGAGAATAGCTCAACCCCTGTTCTTTGTGGCAGCCCCTGAGATATTGGAACACTGCTATCATGTTACCCCTAGTCCTTCTTTTCATTAAAATAGACATACCCAATTCCAGCAACCATTGTTTATACGTTTTAGCCTTCGGTTCCCTAATCATCTTTGTTGCTCTCCTCTTTTACTTTTGCTAGAGTCTCTAAAGAGATTTGTGTCTGGCATGAATTTAGTATAGACATTCATTTGGTACCAATAATGTTAAGAAGTCCACATCAAGATGCTTTCTGATGTATTTCAATGTGTCATTCTAGCTTATGGGCATCTTTATATATAGAGAGAGATATTATGTACTTTTAGTTGGCTCCCATTAGTCACATTTCAAAATACAACCTTCCAATTCAACAATAGTTATCCAATGGCAAACAGTTCTTTTTATTGGTTTACATTTGGCAGGTCACAGTCACAACCACATCAGGCAGAAATTGCAAATAGACCACCTTGAATTTTGAAGACTTTCCCTGTTTTAACTTCTACTGGGGGGAAACAGGGGAAACAGGCAACCGAAAAGGTGATTCATTTTGATCACTGAGATCATCAGTCTTAATCTGTACTAATTTTAAATACAGCTAAAAGAAATGTTAGGCAGTTGAATTAACCTTCTGAGCCACAAGTTCAAAAATGTACAGGTAGTTCTCGGCTTACAACAGTTCATTTAGTGACCATTCAAAGTTACAACAACACTGGAAAAGTGACTCGTGACCATTTTTCACACTTAATAATCATTGCAGCATCTCCACAATCCAGTGATCAAAATTCGGGCCCTTGGCATTCAAAGGAAACAAAATGCTAAGAAGTTATAATATGTATGTAGTTACTGTAGAAAGTTAGCACCCACCCCTCTCCTAGAAGAATGAAATATTTTGGGAGATATTATAAAAGGCAGAATATTATATTTCCCTAAAGGAGAAACATGCTCTTGGAAAGCAGCCCCCACCTTCCTTAATAGCCCCAGCAGGACTGAGTCAGCCTATCTACAAGACAAAAAGCCTTCAGCTCCAGGATGATGGGATTAGCCTTCAGGGCAAAGCCATTCAGCCACAATAGGAACTGCATTGCATCAGCCCAAATTTCAACCAAGCTTGTCTCAGAAAACCTACAAAGTTAGCTATGACCTCTGTATAGCCCTATGGGAGTCTGATATCAACCAATAGAATACATGTCCTTGCCACAGGAACAGGAAGCTCAAGGGCAAGGCCCAAGAGAAGGTATAAATAACACTCATTCTCTACTCCATTTAGTCAGCTGCCCAGGGCCTAAAACCCATGTGGTCCTGTCCACCAATAAACCATCTTTCCAATCAGCCTCCATGTTTCCAGTGTCTTTCTCCCCACTTGGAAATATCCATCTCCCCAGCTGAATATTTCTTCCAATGTTACTTACCAAGCACATCTAAATTATATTAAAGTAATCAAAATATCTTTAGAATCCCCAAGGCATGTCATGACTTTTGAGCACCCTTAACGTTTGGAAATTGAAAGTTGAAAAAATTGACACGCCCTACTAGGCAATTGACTCATATTTATGACATTTGCAATGTCCTGGAATCATGTGATTCCCCTTTTTGCGACCTTCCAACAAGCAAAACCAATGGGGAAATCCAGATTTATTTAACAACCACGTTCCTCATTTAACCACTGCCATGATTCCCTTAACAACCAGTGCAAAGAAAGGTCATAAAATGGGACAAAATTCACTTAACAACAGAAATTTGGGGCTCAATTGTGGTCACAAGTCGAGGACTACCTGTATTTTGCCAGGTTTGCGGATAACATTTATGCTTGATCAAATGTTTTCTTTTTGTAGAAAAATGCTTTTTTTTTCTGCGGTGGTAGTAAAATATGATTAGAAACCAACTCATGTGTGTCTGTGTGTGTGAAATAATTTGCAAACACTTTTTTTTTTTTGCCAATATTTGGAAATATTATTGGGAAATCAAGGATCCTAATCCTATACACTATAAAAGTTTGGTGACATATCCTACCCTGTAAGTATACAACAGATCACAGCTAATGATTTATGTATTCATAACTTGAACATTTCCCAAAGAGAACTTAATCCAAATATAGGCTGCGGTCTATACAAATATATCTGATCTCGTAGAAGCATACAAAAGTCTTCAAAAGCCAGATTGATCTCAAGAAATAACTCTTTATTCTGAGACAGTTACCATTACTTCATTTTTTAAAAAATGACAAAACAGCAATAAACACTTCGGCTCTTTAATGAGCAGATAACCAGATCTCTTAGCATTGGAATAATTATAATGTTCATTATTCAGATTAGCTTTTTATTTTTTCACTCAGTAGAGCCAGCGTAAGTGGCCCAGAAGTACAAAGAATTTTCCCCATCAAGTTGTATACAATTTGTTGTATGTGTAATAAGCTTTCAATCTTGAAAAAGAGTAACTGAAAAGAAACATTTTCTGTTACTGCAGTTAGTTTGTCAGAGAAAGTTCTGCGCGTTATCTTACAAACTATCAAAATTGCTAGTCATTTGAAAAAATGCAAAATAAAATAAAAATCACATAACTGTACTCTAATAGAAATATAATACAGGAAAAGAGAAACTTTAATCACCAGGGCTGTGCTCTTTAGTCCATCTTAATTTTTTCCTCTTTCTTTAATATATAAATGTATGATTACACATACAAACTTCTTCTTTTTTTTTTTAAATGACCACGACAGACTGTTTTTTAAAAAATAAAAAAAATTGAAAAGTAACTGTAAGGGCAAAGGGGCAAAATTGTCCTGTCATTTTAGCCTACTTTTGTTTTCAGATCCAGACAATATTAAATAAGATGCAGAATTAAACATTTCCAGATTATTCCACATGATTATTCCAATTGCAGTATCTAATAAAGGACAGGAACCTTCTTCCTTGTATACTCTGTGATTCAGTGACGATACACAAAGCAAAAAAAGGGAGTAACTTGGAAATCGTGTTAAGTGAATTTGTCCTCATGCAATATAATTGGCCATATGAATACAAGAAAAGTTGTATTTGTTGTGATCATTTTTGAGAAGGTCACTTTTACCTCTGGCAACATATTCCTAGCAAATAAATCTTGGAACCTTCCTTGTTCTTTTGATGTGGTTCTTTTCATTGAACTAATACTGATGTACGTGGAAGAGATTGTAATGAAACTAGACCCAAATGGGGCTTACTTCATCAAAAGATGCCCTACTAACTTAATAGTATGGTGGTGATGGAGTAGGGAGAGATTATTCTTATTTACCGTCGCATTAATGTTTCACATTGTTTAGTTCACTGCTGAACCCTTAGAGGAGATTTTCTCAACATGTTGCCCATCAGATAGCTTGGACTTCACTGTCAATTTTCCACCAAAAATAAGCCCAACACATCTGGAGGACATTAAGTTGGGAAAAACTGACTTGTACCATCAAGTCTCTCTAGAAGCTACTGCAGAGACCTTCATTAATGGAAGGCAGGGGTTTACGTACAATTTCTTTTCTTTTTTTTTCCCTAGAAAACAAACCTTCCTTCAATTAAGCCAATCAAGGAAATAAGTTTCTGTTGGACACTCCAATGACATGAGAGAAGATTTTAATGACAGCTTAATCAGCAGCACACCCACCAAGCATAATAAATTATCATGCACGTTGTGCGAAAAAAAAATATTCAGTTCCTTTATTCCCACAATGTTTATACCGACAGCACTTGTGTGATAATGTTGAAGCTGCCAGATTTCCAGAACATGGTTACTTTTTAAAAAAACAAAAACAAAAAACTGGCAGATCTCAGCACATGAGCCTGTGTCTAAGGCCTTGAACAGCTCTGATGCTTTGGATACTGATTCAAAGGTATAAATATGATCTACACAAGAAAACAGTTCCAAATAAAAACCGGTGCAAATGATCTGACATTCCATCAATGTGTCCCTTGTGCATATTTATAGAACTTTTTAAAAAAAATTTCAGTTGTCGTTTCTCTCCCATTCCTGTGTTGCACGTGCCTAATTCCATCATGTAACTTAAACCCTCAAAAAAATTAATAAGAGTGTGAATGTAAAAAGTACCATTCAAGACAATTGCTTCAAGCAATTGTTAAAGTTATGCTTTCTCTTTTTTTTTTAAAGTTCATTTGTATATATGTACAATTCATTTTTTCCCCAACTCCCTCGAGTTCTCGATATGTATATTCACATAATATTCCTCCAAATTTAAATAATAAGAGTCTTGTAGGGTTGAAAGCCAAGTTAAGTCTTCAGCAATTATAACCCACTGGAATCCACCCCAAAAATAAAAGTTCATATCCTCTAGTTTGGCTATACCCTAGTTGTTGAATGTGAATGAGGATGTGGATGTGGCAGAGTGCTGTTCTGTCCACCGGTAAATGTATTAAATGTGTGTAAGGGTTGAATCCCAGGTATAGTGTTTGGAATCATTGTAATCGTGTTGGGGGTCATTAAAGGAATATCATCAGGTGACCTTCTCATAGCTAGTGTGTAGTCTGGGGGGCAGGCGGTCCGAAGAACCACCTCGTGTGGATGAATGGATTCACATTCATGACCCAAGTCACTGTGCTTCATTTGGAGGGACATTATTTCCTCTTCTTGTGCGTGGGTGAGATCATTGGCAGTTGTACGCTGAGGACTACATCTCCGATGGACATCATGTCTCCGCTTGTCCTTTTTGTAGTATAATGCTGCAAAGGCTAAAATGTTCAAGAACAGCAAGGATGCCCCCACAGCAATGGTGACGCTCAACTCCGTGGAATAGTCTCTTTGATCTCCTGAAATTAGACTCGGTGGTTGTTTGGGATCATCTTGCTTGGCTGTAGGAAAAGCTGATGTTACAGGTACCAAATTTTTCCGGGTTGGCCTGAAAGTAATATCAGTTGATGGCACTTTAGTTGTTGTAGAGGTATACTGTGAAATGTCATTAAGATTGTGCAGGTGAGGTACTAGTTCCAACCACAGGTTCACCTTGTTCGCTCTGTAATGTTCCTTCACGCGTGGTTTTAATCCAATATGAAGATAAAGTTGATCTTTTTGAGAGTATCTGGTCCATGCTACCTCCTCAAAACGATTAGGTTTTGTGTGAATGAACTTAGTATCTTGTGGAACTGGTTGGTTGGGATCCCTAGGAGGAAAAAGGGAAATGTCAAGCTTTTTTGAAAGTTGGTATTTCTTTTAAAAGTATTTTTACCTGCTTAGCAGAACATCTCACAAAACACAGTCTTAAATTAGGATGAATTAAGAATATGACTAACATTCAGCCTTAGTCATATTAAGAATAGACTGAATGCAATTCATGGAACTACATTTACTGCTAAATTAAAGCTCATTAGTTGTAATATCTGAAGTATTTTAAATCTAGATCCAATTTTACCTAAGCACAGAGAAGAATATAATGAAAAGACCCAGTTCAGGTTTCATTATATCATGTTCATCATCATCATCATCATCATCATCATTATTATCATTATTATCAGCTTCACAACAATAATCTAAGAGTACAATAATATTATATTGCATTAGCAAAATCAAGGTTCAAACAAGTTCAGAATCATTTTCCTATAATAGCTAGTTAGGTATCTCTAGTGGAAATTTAGTTCGGTCTAAATCCAGTCTACGGTGCACATTGTATATTAGCCAAGTCTGACCATTTTTATTCAAGTTATTTAACAAATTCTGCAATTGTTATTACCTGCTTATTTCCACGAAAGTATATTTTAAGCCATCGGTATATTTTTTTATGCAAAAATTATATTTGTGTGTTTGTAAACATTCTCCAAATATACAGTATGTACCTTTACAAGCTAGACTTCTTTCATATCTCTGGTTTATCAAGGTATGCCATAAAGCCAATTCCCATCCTTAGCTTGTTTGTTTGTATTTCTTTCTTTCCTGGAGCTAATTTTGATGAAGATAATAGTTTTGAAGGTGAAGCTTTCCCTTTACCCAACCTTTCATTAATAATCCATCTAATATACTTTTCAAAAAAAACCAAAACATTTTAAATAATATTACATTAAGTGTAGTAGCAATGGATGTGTTTGCAGCCATAAATCAGCCAATTATTTTCATGCTACCTCCTAGCAATACTATAACTGCAAGAAGGACTTTCAGAATATTCCAAGATTCTGAATTTATTAACTCATTGTAATCCCTGCAATGACCTTATAATGCAGGGTTATTTGCTCACTTGTCTCAGTGCTGCTGCAGATACGTTATCTATGCATTAATCAATTCAGTGCAATTTGTCCCTTTATATTCACTGGTACATGTGCTGAAAGTTATTTACCATCAGATCTTGCTAGAATTCCTTCAAATGAGATCTACCCACCTTTCTCAAACATCTGTCTCTTACTCCTTTCTGCCTGAAGCAGAAAAACAAGGAGTTTTTCTATATGAGAGAAAATGGCCAGAGCATTAAAATTCAATCATCTGTAAATTTTAATGATCCTTCATCAGAAATAGTTCCCCCCCCCCCAGTGTGTGTTAGTGCTTGTGGGAATATCTGCATTAGTTTCTGAGAGTTGCCCTGGCTCATTATAATTTCTCCAAAACTATTTAAAATGTCCATGCTTCAATTTCCACACTGTCCTTCTTTAACAACCTACACGTACAGGTAGTCCTCGACTTACGACCACAACTGAGCCCAAAATTTATGTTGCTAAGTGAGTTTTGCTCCATTTTATGACCTTCCCTGACACAACTGTTAAGCCAATCACTGCAGTTGTTAAATTAGTAACACGCTTGTTGAGTAAATCTGGTTTCCTTGTTGACTTTGCTTGTCAGAATGTCGCAAAAGGTGTTCACATGACCCCGGGACACTGCAACTGTCATAAATACATGCCAGTTGCCAAGTGGCCAGTTGGCTTAGGGCCTGGGTACTTACGGGACTGCCTTCTGCCACCGATAGCCTCCCACCGGCCAGTACGCTCCCACAGAGAGGGACTCCTCAGGGCGCCGTTGGCCAGGCAATGTTGGCTGGCGACCCCCAGGGGGAGGGCCTTCTCTGTGGCAGCTCCTGCCCTCTGGAACGATTTGCCCCCGGAGATACGAAGGATATCGGATCTCCGGGTCTTTCGCCGTGCCCTTAAAACTTTTTTATTTCATCAAGCTGGGCTGGCTTGACCCTCCCCTCCCCCTTAGATATTTTTAGATATTTTTAATTATAAATTGATTTTAGTTGGGGTGTTTTAAATTTTATATTGGGCCAAAACTTGTTTAATTCTTTTAAAATTAATCTTAAATTTTGCATGTGATGTTTTTATTCTCGGCTGTTCACCGCCCTGAGTCCAGTAGGAGAAGGACGGTATAAAAATCTAAAAAAAAAATAAAAAAAATAAATAAAAAATAAATAAAGTGTTTTAATTTTTATCACATGACCATGGAGATGCTGCAATATTTGTAAGGCTGAAAATGGGTCATGGATCACTTTTTTTCAGTGTCGTTGTAACTTTGAACAATCACTAAATGAACTGTTGTAAGTCGGGGATTACCGGTATATATATTTATTTCTCTGCAATGTTGTATGGTATGATGGGGAACTGTGGTTTTGTTGATTAGTTCTTGATCTACATTAACATCTAGGTACTCCTCCAGGACTTACCCAGTCTTTGCAAAGTTTGTCCAATATGTCATCACCACCGCACTTAGCATGATGTCATTTTTTGAAAAATTACAAGGAAACAATTCAGTGGGACCAATCATGGGAATTCCTAATACATACGGAACTTCATCTCCATGAGCAGCATCTGCCCATGCAGGAACCTGATCTGTTTGGCAATGGTGATAGAAGGCATAAAAATATGTAGGCGAGCCGAAGTTTGAATGAAGATCAGCGGTAGCCACGGCTGGTGCAACCCATTGGTGATCAGTAAATAAAGCCAGGAGTGTTTTTCTTCTTGTTTCAGGATTGTGTCTGTCCGCCCAATCCGTATACATAAATTTAATAGTTTCTCTCAAGATGTCTTTGCCTTCCGGGTACCCATATAAGTTATCGACAAAGTTTGAGACAGCAAAGTCAAAATCACTAGCAGATATGCCGTCTTCACTGTCAACAATGTTTTCCACAAATTTGAGCCCTTCTCCTTGGTTAACACCCAACATAATATCATAATTGAGGAATTCTCCTTGTTCCATCAGTATCTGAGGGTCATCTGGTATCACATCCCCATCAATAACTGGACCAAAGGCTATGTGGTATCGGGCCGGCTGAATATCCTGATCGACAAGTTCTCTATACGGCTTCTTCTGTAGACATTCTACTAATTCTACGGTGTCCGATACATTGCAACCAACTTTTGTTGCCAACATCCTGGCATATTTGGCAGGCTGAAAACTGACTGCCCAGCTGGAAAGAGCTGTTCCACTTTGAGCTATTGCTCTTTGGAAAAGTCCTGTGTGATAAAGTAGAGGATAATGTTAGGGTAAAATGTTACTCAGTGAGGACTATAGATCACATGCTTAAAGGATCTGAATTAAGATTTCAGCATTACAAAATAATTAGCTGGCAACAAGTACTCCTACCATACAGCTGAAGAAGACTGGCAGATAGGGGACAGTTCGTATAATGTGGTATTAATGATCCAATGATCCTCTCAAGACAACTACTGAGACTGTGTATAGCAGGAGTAGTTGGTACAGCTCCTCTAACATCCTTCACTCTTTCTATGGGTAATTAGGAAAGAAAAAAATATATAGAGAAGGACGAGGAAGAGAACAGTAGGAAGAGGAAAGACTCAATTGGTTGAAAAATGGGCAACTAAACTATGCAACAAACTTATGTCCAAAGATGAGTTACACATAATTATTATAAAATAATAATGAAAGAGAGCCCAATCTATTGGAAGGCTGCTTCCATATAAAACTTTGAAAAGAACTATTAGCAACTACAAACATACTGATTTTTTTAACTCCGATTATGCATTTAACCCAGCTTTATGGCACACTTTATTATCTAATTTGAAGGAGCCCCTATTTCAAATTTCTAAACATGGAGATTCATATTTTATGAAAAAGGCTTCCATCCCAGTTTCCAGAAGACTGAATAAGGTAACAAATAGGATAAACTACAGTGTTGGTAATAAGCCAAAGTAAGTGTGACAAGGAATAAAATCTCAGATCATCTTTTGCAAGTTTTTTTTTTTTTTATCACAGAGGTGTTTAACACAGTTTCAGTCCATCTATGTGCAGTAGTTAACTGCCAATTCTGAGATATTTAAGTGGGGAAAAGGAAGAAAATAAATACACGAAATGGGGCACAATTGATTGCACAGTGTTATTCTAGATTTTTGCATATGGCCTACAGAATTTAGTGCAGGTTGAAACAGTGTTGCAAAAAGATTAATGCACAAGGATTTGTTACTCTCTTTCAAGGTATAATTCAGGAAGAATATGCCACCTTTTGAAACATTGTTACATGAAATGCTACAGGAAGTATATTTTTTTTAACCAAAAGCCTCATGAATCTCTGCTTAATTTATTTTATTTATAGCTTGTTGCTTCTCTGTTGGTTACTTACACCATAGAATTTAATATAAACCATAGAAAACCATTCAGTGACATCTTTTCTCATGTTTCCTAAGTTTGGATTAAGCCAAAAGTCGAACTGGTTTAAAAATCTTATTCTAGCTGTCAGGGTTCCGACAGATGCCCTAATTAAATCGTGAGCCAAGCTTCAAAAGAAATCCAGGTTTTTATTAGGAGTTTCATGTCGGCAGGTTCCCAAGTGAAGCCAGCTCTGACCTTCCGTAATTTACGCTCCAATTATGACCCTGTTTCCCCCCTCCCCCCACATTCCGTGGCGAATGTGTCATCAATCACATTTGCCAATGGAGCAATTTCGTGTGTTGTAGAGGTCACTCCCCTTCGACTGCTGCAGGTATCCCTGGGATACAGCCTTGAGGGAGATAAGCGTGGAATGTGCATCTGTTTTTTTTGCTACTGTGCAGTTTCGCCAGTTTCCCATCCCCCCTGGCCTCGAGAGCAGGCCAGGGATGCTTTGCGAACTGACACTATCACTCTGTTCAAGCATGGTAAGAAAGATTACAGATAGTCCTTTACTTACGACAACTATTGCTGAGCACATTGTAAGCCGCCCTGAGTCTTCGGAGAAGGGCGGCATATAAATCAAATTAAAAAAAAAAAAAAAAACATTGAGCCAAACCTTTCGGTTGCTAAATGAAACTGTATGTGAATTTTGCCCCAATTTACAATCTTTCTTGTCACAATTATTAACTGAATCACTGCAAGGTGTTAAGTTAGTACCACGGTTGTTCAGTGAATTTGGCTTCCCCATTGACTTTGCTTGTCAGAAAGTTGCAAAAGGTGAGCACATGTCTCTGGGACACTGCAACCATCATAAATACAGGACAGTTGTTTCGAGCCCCAAATTTGGTCATGTGACCACAGGAATGCTGCAACAGTCATGTGAGAAAAAGGTCAAAGGTCACTTTTTTCAGTGCCATTAAAGTGGTTTGCCATTGTCTCCTTCCTACAGTAGTGGCCAAAGTTGTGGAAACCTTTTTGGAAAAGTGTATTTTTGAGATTTGATGGCTAATAACCATCAAACCATAACTGATAACCATAACTTTTTTGGGGAGTTTCAAGATAATCATATTCCACTGCTGGAATGGCCTGGGAATAGCCCAGACCTTAACCCAGGGGTGAAATGCTACTGGTTCGCTCCAGTTCGGGTGAACCAGTAGTAAAGAAAAGCTACCAGTTCCTCTGAACCGGTATTTCCGATGATCAGCTGTGCTGCAGGGTTTAGCTTTGCTAGGAGGCAGATAATCCTGCTTTCTAGCGAAGCTAAATCACTCAGCACAGCTGATCCCCCCTCGCTGTTCTACTTACCTTCCCAAGCCTCCTTTTGGCGCGTGGCGCGCCTGTGCGGCCAGCAAACCAGTACCAAACCGATTCAGAATTAACCACTGCCTTAACCCACTTGAAAATCTATGGAGCCAAACCCAGTTAATAGAAGCAATCATTCAATCTTGGTTTCACATGATAACAGCTGCAGAACTAAAAGACTTGGTTCACTCCATGGGAAGACGTTGTAAGGCCGTAATTCATGCTAAAGGTTTACCGAACTAAGTATTAACTAACGTGATAATTTTTGTATATCTCATTTTTCTATGGTGATAATGTTTGTATATCTCATTTTTTCTACGTGTTTCACTTTTCTTCTTTATACTGTAACTGCTATGCTAATAGCAAATCCTTCATAAATGTTATTGCATTCCATTCTTGATTAAATTATCTTTCCATTGATATATAAGTTTATGGTATTACTCAAAAAAAAAAGTGGTGTTATTAGTTAGTTTTAGAAAATACACTTTTCCCAAAAGGTTTCCACAATTTTGGCCACTACTGTAGATCTGAGAGAGGGTGACTGGCCCAAGGTCACCCAGCTGGCTTTGTGTCTAAGGTGGGACTAGAACAGTCTTCCATAGAAGTATTACCTGTCCAAAATAATGAGGCTCATGTTTGCACAAACAAAAAAATGGAAACAATTCTCCCTTCCCTGGTGTGTGTGCATGTGTCTCTCTCTCTCTCTCTGTATGTGTTTAAATAATTTCTAACTTGATATTGAACCTATCAGGAAATGAATTTGTTATATTGCTCTAGATTTGCTACACATTCTTTTTTCAGAGGCATTTCGGACCATTCGAAAGTTTTTCTCTTATACATCCATGGTTCAAAGGTGAAACCTCAAAAGCAACCTGAAATAGATTAGGAATTAATGTTGTGGAGCTAGAGAAAGATCCGACTACTTCATCGATTCAAAGATATGACTGTTTTGCACAGCCCCATGTATTTGGAAGCAGTTCTCTTGAATGATTAGAGCAGCATTAAGCAATTAACTGTGGAGGCCAGTCAGGCAATCGTAAAATAAGGTATTTTAATTGAATGAATGCGACTTCAAAAACCTGACAGGTGGGAATCAAAAAATAAATTGAAAATAAGAATCCTTCTCTGCAGGGAAGGGATGATCTCCCTGTCTGGAAACACAGGACCATGCAATTTAATAGTTCTCAGCATCATTTCAAGGCAGCGGAAAGTTTAAAAGTAAAAAGACCTTATCCAAGTACAGGTTATACTTGATTTGCAATCGTTCATTTAATTACTATTTGAAGTTGCAATGACACTGAAAAGACTTCACACAACAGAGCAGTGGTGAAATCCATTTTTTTTTTACTACTGATTCTGCGTGGCTTGGTGGGCGTGGTGTGGCTTGGTGGGCGTGGCAGGGGAAGGATCCTGCAAAATTCCCATTCCCTCCCTACTCCTAGGGGAAGGATATTGCAAAATCTCCATTCCCACCACACTCTGGGGCTAGCCAGAGGTAGTATTTGTTGGTTCTCCGAACTGCTCAAAATTTACGCTACCTTTTCTCCAGAACCTGTCAGAACCTGCTGGATTTCATCCCTGCTACAGAGATTTGGGATGTTGTTAAATATTGGCAAAACCTTAAAACCTTCTCAGTTCTCCTGATGGTTCCTGAAAGCTTAGCACAAAAAATTGATTGAAATCTCACACAAGAGAGAACATTGAAGTGTAATGATATCTAGCAGAAGAATCCTGAAATCTCAAATGAAAATGCATGATTTTTTTCCATTTTCTCACATGAGATCTTGGAATATTTCAGCACGAGGATGCAGAATCTTTTGAATTTGGGTAATTTGCAGCTGGGCATTTTGCAGGATTGTATGATGGTCATTGGGGGTTCAAAAGATTTCTGACCACTAGGTAGGCACTTAAGCAATTTTTTGCTTCTGGCAATATAACTTCCTAAGTTTTTTGATGCTTTCCACATTTGCAAAAAAACAACAATCCCTTATTGAATAGAGGCTATTAATTTTATAAGGCAAAATAGGATTTAATACAATGCAGATAATACAACCCCAATTGGGACAAATCTCGAGGCCCTCACTTGACCAAACCCAATTTTATGACATATTTTTGTGATGGTCAGTAAGTGATTTCACAGTAGTCAACCAAATAATGTACTTGTAAGTTTAACCAATTCTTCTGAATGGGTGGTGGTGGTATTTTTGCCAGAAACTGGCAAAAACCATTGCAAATTGTAATCACATGGTCGACGGACTCTGCAAACTGTCATTAAGGCAAATCAGTTTCAAGTGCCCAGAATGAATCTGAGGTGTGGGGACTGAGTGACATAACATTTTATGACAGCCAGAAGCACTTTGTGGACTGTAAATAGCAATAAATAGAATTGACACTTGTGAGTTAGCCTGCAGAAGCAAAACATATTCAAAAGAAAAAAGAACAAGAAAGTCCAGTTGCCTCCTGAAAAAGCATCTTTGGGACAATCTGATCAAAATGTGGAGATCTTTCAGAAGTTACAGAATTTCTTAGGACTCACCACACAGGCTAGAAACCCTCCAATTCATGAAGTAGAGGACAAATATATTAGGCCTTAAACCCAGTATGTTGATCCCCATCTTTCCCTCTTCCTAGTTACTGGAATGAGGTTGGCATTTGTTAGGAAATGGTTATTTGTCTAACTAGTTGGTCAGGCAATATATAAACCAACAATGTAAGTTTGCAATCAGAAAGGTATTATATTGCTTTAAGACTGTATTGCATCATCCCGTATCCTGATTGGCTAAGCTCTGTAGCCAATGTATTTAAGGGAAGTCAGGATCATGGCTTGTGTGGATACTACACCATTTTACCTGCTTATTTGCTGTAACTCTCTACCTGATCTCTCTGCATGATTACTGTTTGATCATAGCTACATGTTGCTTTCTACTATTTATTAAATGTTTTGATACTGAACTTGTTCCTGTTTTGAAACTCAAGAAGAACTGTTTTATTGTGTATGACTACCACTGGTAAGAAGATTTTGTACTCGAAATATCCCTGGATTGATCTTTTAACTCTCATCTTATCTGTGTACGACTTGGATTGTTTTTGGACTTTGCTTTACTTTTGTCTAAAAGTAAAAGACTACAACAACTCAGTTTGTTTGTATGTTAACTGTGATTGTTCACAACCACTCCCAGTCACTTTTCATGCGTTTACTCAAAGGGTACTCTGCTCAATAACCCACAACATCGGTTATGAGCCAAGAATATCCTTAACAGCATTGTAGTTGCCCTCACATAAAGGCATTGGTTGCTATTGCTGTAATTTTGAACATTTGCAAGGGAAGAGGAGGAGGAGGAGGAAGAGGAAGAGGAGGAGAAGGAGGAGGAGGAGGGGAGAAGTCAATAAAAGAAGATCTGTTCTGTCCTGTCCTATTTGAGAGGGAGTGAAAGGAATGGAAAAAAAACAATAGCAATAGCACTTAGACTTATATACTGCTTCACAGTGCTTTACAGCCCTCTCTAAGCTGTTTACAGAGTCAGAGTATGCCTCCATCCCACAATAAAAAGAAGCAAAGAATCCAGTAAAGAGATGGATTAAACTCTACTTGTCAGGCAGGATATGATTTGTTTAAAAAATGTCAAACTACAATTTCCATTGGTTGATATGGTTTTTAGTTTATTTATTTTTTTTTAAATCACCCACTTTCCCACTTCATTCTGAATTATGTAGTAGGAAACAGCTAGCAAACTCTAATAGACAGTCATTCAGAAATGGTTACTGACAAAACAAGAAGCTTGTTCTGACTACCTACTGTTCTCAGTAACTTTTGAATGTTGGTCCAGTGGGACTCGGAGACCTTGGAAAAGTTCACCAGAACATTTTAAGGGAAAGTATTTTGAACCAGAGCTCAGAGCTTTATTTCCCTGTCCCATTTTTAGGCAGACCATCATTTACTAAGTACATCCAGTTTTATAAGAGTAATTTAGGCTTGTTTGCTAAATCAGAATTGGAAATAAATCTGTCCCAAGTTATGGTTCTGGGTTTGGTTTGGAGGGCAAATGTCAAGAGATGTAAGTTGCTATTTGAATGTAATTACTAGGCTGTCACCAAGAGATTGAAATTACACAAATTAAAAGAAGAGAGAAGACAGAGAATGAACAAGTCATTTATATACCAGTTTTAAGTGGAAGCTTTTTTCATAGGCTTCTGTGAAAGGCGCCACAGATTATTACAACAAAACGATCCACTCAAGAATTAAAAATAGACTGAAATGATTTCCCATGAAAATCTCAATTTGTTCAAGTTGTGATATTATTGTAGTCCAATACAGAGCATGATTCCCCCCCCCAAAAAATTTCAATTTTCTTTATAATGTTGAACATTGATTTAAACAGAGCTATTTTGGACAAGCCTTTATTGTTTAAAGGTTTCTTTTTTAATTCACAATGTTCACAATGTCAGTAAGCTGTCCTGGATTCTATGGAAGGGTTGGATTTGATTAATATAAATCCATATTAACAAAACATGAGAAATCTATTATAGTTTCTCTTCTTGCAAGTGAGTCTATAGGAAGAAGAAGTGGGTAGTGGCATTGTTTTTGTTTTTTCTTATTTTATTTTATATATTATATTTTCTTATTTTATTTTATTTTATTATTTTATATTTTATTTTATTTTATTATTTTATTTTATTTTATGGTAATTGGTATAAATGTGCTAAATAGGAGAGAGGCTTCCAGCTTTCCATGCAGCAAAGAGTTAAACATACTGAGTAAAGGAAAAGCCACAGTAATAACCTTCTATATCTATAATTTTAGTCTTTTCCTTAGGTACCAAGTGTAATTCACAATAGACTCAAAATAAAAGCTTTTTGGATGAGGTGCTCATTTTCTTCATAGTAAATGAGTTTGCCATCCTCCTACTATTAATTGTGCCTTAAGTAGGCCTCCGATCACAAACTAGATTTTGAATGGTGCAAATGTCACTAACTCCCTCTCCAGAAAATGTTCCTTATTACATATCTTGATAGACATAGATGTAGAAATGGAAATAAAATATATACCCACTTTCTCACAAGAAAACATTTTGCTAGCATGTACTGTACTTGTGTTTTCATCGAATTCTAAAGAGGATCAGAAAAAAAAAACTTGTTCCAATTGATGTGTTTAAAACCTTTAGAAAGCATTGATGGATGAAACTGAAGGCATAGCTTTTCAAATTTACAGTTTTAATGGAGTCTCAAGTGCTTTTGAAATATTTTTGAAAGCTCACAACCTTGACTTGACTTTAAGAATGGGCCTCTTCCAAATATCAGAAACATCTGGATCAGTGGTGGGTTGCTCCCGGTTCGCAAGAACCGGTAGTAAAAATTTGTAGTAGATCAGAGAACCGGTAATAACATTGGCTGGCCATGCCCCCGGTCCCTGGCCCGATCACCGCTTGCTTACCCTGCCCACCTCATCAGAGGCTTTTTTTTTTTTTTACTTTTAAAAGCATTTTTTCTACAACCTCTTTGGCCGAAAAAAATGCTTTTAAAAGTAAAAAAAAAAAAGCCTCTGATGATCACACGGCTCAGCTGGGATCATCAGAGGCTTCTGAAAGCATTTTTTCTGCAACCTCTTCGGCCGAAGAGGTTGTAGAAAAAAAAAATGCCTTTAAAAGCCTCTGGCGATCCCCGCTGAGTTGCCTGATTGTCAGAGGCTTTTGAAAGCATTTTTTTCTGCAATCTCTTAAGGTTGTAGAAAAAATGCTTTTAAAAGTAAAAAAAGAAAAAAGTTGGCCACGTCCACCCTGTCACATCACCCTCCACCAAGCCACGCCTTCAAAATAAGCCATGCCCACAGAACCGGTAGTAAAAAAATTTAGAACCCACCCCTGATCTGGATACATCTTCCAAGTATGATTGGTAGGCATCAATAGCCATGATTTCATCTAATCCTCGTTTCCAACCACCTACCCTGGTGACCATCATGACATCACATCTCTGTGTAAAAAAACTGCCAAATGAAAGAACATCTCCTTTGAACCCCACCATATTGTTTCATTATATAATGGTGGGTTTCAATATGGGATGGAATTAAAAAAACAAAACAAAACTTTTGTTATACCCAGTACATAATTTAATCATGAAAAGAAGAACCAAACTGGAAAAGCAACTGGCATGAGGGATTCAGAGTCTCCCATACCATCAACCTTCCCTTCAAGAAATAAATACTGTAGTGACATACAGCTCAGTTTAGTTAGGCTGTATCGTGGATCACAGCTGATAATTTTCCCAATTATTGTTCACTAACTGGAAAATATTAATATAGTTTATGAATAACTGGGACTTACTATGGCATTAAAATCATTTTTTTTCCAAATTTTTATTTACTTACTACTTACTGTGAAATGCTTTTTGCTTCAGAAAAGCGATGTATTAAATAAATAAATTAAAACCTTACTTATAATTTGCATCTGCACTATTCAGTTCACACCCCTTCTGGAAGTATGATCGAAGGTTTGTTTGTTTGAATTATCAATACCCCCTTATTGTGCTTGTGAAAGTACTTGTGACAGTAATTACTATACATACTCCTGAAGCCTAACGAAACAAACTAACTAAACTAAATCTATTACACAGAGACAAACATACATACATGTAAAGGAGAGGAAAAAAACTGTTACGGCAGAAGAAATACATAGAAATTCAGTTTGCTTAAAGCAGGGGTGTCAAACTCAATTTCATTGAGGGACACATCAAAGTTGTTTGACCTCGGGGGGAGGGGGGAATGGCCAGGGGGCATGGCCAGCTCAACGTTGCTCGTGTCGGGGCACCTGTGGTGGCCAAGAGCTAAGGAAGGACTTCCCTCAGATCTTCCCTCACTCTCATTATAATCTCCTTCCTTCCTTTTCTTTTTCCTTCATTCTTCATTTTTTCTTCTTCCTTCCCCTCTTTCCTTATTTTTCCTTCCTTGCTCTCTTCCCATCTTCCCTTCTTTTTCTTTGTCTTTCCTCTTTCCCTTTCTCCTTTCCTGGCCCTTCTTGCATGCTCGAATGCAAAAGGCAAAACATTTCTCCTTTTGTTTTGTTTTTAGTTTGTTTTGCTAGCCCTCTGCTGGCGAAAACGGTGCTCCCTTGAGCTCCGTTTTCTCCAGCAGAGGACTGCAGGAGGCTGTTGTGGCTGACAACAGAGCTCGGGAGAGCCACGCGCGGCCCTCCTGAGCTCCGTTTTTTGCTGGCAGAGGCACCATGGGTTGATCCCTTGCTGTTTCCAGGGCGGCCCTGAGGGACAAATCTAAGCACCCCATGGGTCGGATCTGACCCACGGGCCTTGAGTTTGACACCCCTGGCATAAAGTGTAGGTACATAACCTCAAACCAAAAGGTACATAGCCTCAACCCCAAATTTATTTTGGGGGGCATTATCTAGACACATCAAGAACATATATGCAAGAGCATCACAGAGTAGGCATGGTGGTGGCATGCAGACACCAAAATCATCAAAATTTGCAACCTGCAATAATACCTTTGGTTGAATTGCTCCAACGGTTACCTTCAGAATAATGGGATAAAGTCAAGAGATTGACACATGAACCACCGGCGCCAGATCCAAAAACAGTTATTCTCAGCGGGTCGCCCCCAAAGAACCCAATATTTTCACTAGTCCATCTCAAGGCCTGAATGAGATCAAGAAGGCCATAATTCCCTTTAGCTGCTTGATCCCCAGTGCTCAAGAAACCTGCAAGTCAAAAGAGAAGAAAGAAAGAAGGGGAAAAAAAAACACATTAGAGCAAAAAAATTACTGCATATTTCAGATTACGGCTGTGCTGTTTTCATCAGGCCAACCACTTTCAAATGTATCAGGAGTTAAGCAGTACGTAAATATATTTTGTTCTTTATCCACTTTGCCACCATTTACAAGTGACTCATCATTCCCACTACAAATCCTTGGGTATTTATTGTAATAACGCTATGCATGATAAATGACTGCAGGCGCTTTTGAAGAAGGTAGGCTGATTTCCGTGCCGAATGGCACGCTAAACTGACACTTCCCTTGCAATTTGTTTTAGAGCTCAGGGAGGCCATAAGTTGAAGCTCATTCGGTATCATTTACATTTCCCATTGAGAGGACACTGGGAAGACTAGGCTGGCTGAGGTTGTTTTATTTATTTATTTACTTTTAAGATAATAAAGGGAAGGAGCTGGAGGAACAGAACACCAGTGTATCAGGTACAGAAATTCATTTCAATTCCTGACATAAATACAAAAAAAAAAAAAAAAACCTAATACAAAATACAAAAAAAACAGTAGACACAAACAGTCTACTGTTGACCTCACGCCATTCCTAAGAGGTCTGTAAGGGGCGTGTATAAGTGCACCAGGATGCCTTCCGTCCCTGTCCTACTGTCCCCATTTATTCATACCCATTTCCTGCATTAATATCCATGTTTGTATCTATTCCTGTTATCTCGTACATGTTTGACAAACTAAATAAATAAAAATAAATAAAATTCTTGAGACCAACCAGTGGGGGTTTGCTACCAGTTCGCCCCAAGCTGGGTGAACTGGTAGCGGCAGTGAAGGGAGGCTCTGCCCACCTGCCTGGATGCTTCTGCATGCACGAGTGAACCGGTAGCAAACTAAATTGAAAACCACTACTGGGACCAACCCCTGTTGGTTCATACAACATGCTGGATTCAGCCCCAGCTCCCTGGCCATTTTTCTCTTCCCCAAATTGTATGGATTTCTGTAATTTAAAGGCTTCAACTGATGCCATTAGCAAACTTTGTCTAAAAGGCACAGAAAATTGCAAATACTAATCTTTAACCTTACAGTTCATACACTCAAAGCAGAGAACTGGGATTAAATCCTTTAATTTTTCCAGAGGGCAAAAGTCCACAAGTTGCTTTAGAAAGACTAGCACTCCATAAATCTTTCATTAAGATTTCCCCCCCCCCCAAATAACATACTTCTGTTCATAACAGGCTTTAATTACAGAAACTGGGGAAACAACCTTTAATTATGAGGAGAAGGGGAAAAAATCCATTTTATCCGTTAATAAAAAAAAATGAGTTGGCATATCTATAATGCCCTTTGCATAATAGGTGATAAGAATGATATCTTATTAATAATTGTAATAAGAGAGGAAAAAATGAGGTAGTTTAGGGCTTTCTTAAGCTTGGGGAAGAAAATTGCTCTAATAACTTAAGAACTTCAGTGACACATAATTATAGTCTAATGGCCCTAAGCATTTGAACACTTTGGTAAAGTTTGTTTTATGATATTTATATCAAAGCGGCAGATAACACTTGCAAGTAAACAAGTATATATATCTGATACAACCTTTTCAGTCGAACAACAGGAATTCATTTCATGGTTGTAATGCAAATGTCTCCAAAAAACTTATTTTCACACATGTGACAACTAAGAGACATTTGGAAATATCACAAGACACACGGATGAACAAACATTGGTGTTTACTTTCCAAGATGTTCTTTAGTAAACAAAGTTTATTTTTTTAATGGCTCAAATCCTGAAAAATAATTACATCTCTCGTAATTTTTATTTAGCATTTATTTGTTGTGCTATCATATATGTTGCTCCATTTTGGAATTTTCTGAGTGACTTACAAATAATACCATAGAACTTAAGCATAAGAAAATCAGCAAAGTAAGCAGACACCAAGGTTATGAGGTGCCACTCTTCAGACAGCAGAACTTTCAATTGTCTCTAAATCTCTCTCTGAAGAATAACGGAGTTGGAAGGGACCTTGGAGGACTTCTAGTCCAACCCCCTACTCAGGCAGGAAACCCTACACCAAGAGTCAGGAAGGACTTTAACTGCTTGCAGAGCTGTACCGGTCTACTCATTTGCTTTGGAGGCACCAATCTACTCATTTGTTTTTGGAGGCACCGGTCTACCACCACACTGCCTTTTAACACTGATCAGCTGTAAGGCGGTCCTTTGAAATCCCACGGCAAGAGTTTAAAAGTTTTTTTTCCTTCTAGCCGATCAGCTGGGACTCAGGAGGCAGCAATAGATTGGGGGTGGGGCCAAATAAAAGGTAAGAATAATGCGGGGGGGGGTGGAGGGGCAGAACCGGTTCGGTGACATCATATCGTCACCGCTACTGGCTCGGCGGAACCGGGCAGAACCGGGAGGAACCCACCACTGTTCCAGACCCTTAAAGGAAGCAAAATCCTTACTACTAGAATAGTCAAGATCAAAATGGGGACAAACCAGAGGTGGGTTTCAGCAGGTTCTAATCAGATCTAGAGAACCAGTAGTGGAAATTTTGAGTAGTTCAGAGAACCGGTAGTAAAAATTCTGACTGGCCCCACCTCCATCTTTTCTCTGCCTCCCAAGTCCCAGCTGATTGGGAGGAAATGGAGATTTTGCAGTAACCTTCCCCTGGATTGGGGAGGGAATGGAGATTTTACAGTATCCTTCCTCTGGAGTGGGGTGGGAATGGAGATTTTACAGTATCCTTCCCCTGCCATGTCCACCAAGCCACACCCACAGAACCGGTAGTAAAAAAATTTGGAACCCACAATTGGGATAAACACCTCAAAAACGTATTTAGCATTGATATCCCTTATCCAACGAACTGATGCAACGGCTCAGATGTCTAGAAGAAGAATTCTGCTTTGCTGAAATTTTGTAAAGTGAATTTTGTTTTCAGGAAAATGAAGGACTCCTAGAAATGACAGTGCTTTCAACAAACTGATAAAACTCAAATAATAACACACTGGGGGAGATGTCAGTATACATTGTGTCCTTGCATTCTGACACGTGGCAGAAAAACACAGTTCATTGCATTTCTACGATGATGTTGCTATGCATGTTCTTTATTACCTGAAACTACACCTTTACCTACTCCTGGTGGACACCTAACTCTCCAAAGATGTGCATTCCTACTCTTATTATCATTTATTTAGGTGAAGTCTTCCTAACTCTAGAATCCTTGGAGAAAATGACAGATTTCTTTGCATGTAAAATCTGCATAAATTAGAGAGGGAACAAACACCCACTGTTCTAAATGCCAAACTCGAGTTCATTGAGGGCCGCATCAGGGTAATGTTTGATCTTGGGGGCTGGGGTGGGTGCGTGCATGGCCTGGGGCCATGGCTAGCCTGACGTCACTCGAGGCTCTGTTTTTGACTGCGATGGCCTCCTGTAGCCCTCTGCCATCCAAAACGGAGCACGCCGTCTCCCCGGGCCTCCATTTTCGCTGGCAGGGGGCTGCAGGAGGCCATTGTGGCCAGAAATGGAACCCACGCGGCCCTTGTGCGGCTTCCCTGAGCTCCGTTATCACTGGCAGAGGCACTGTGGACCAGTACTTTGCTGTTTCCAGAGCGGCCCCATGGGCCAGATCTAAGCACCCCATGGGCCGGATTAGGCCCCTGGACCTTGAGTTTGACACCCCTGTTCTAGGCACTCAACAGAATTGGCACTGTGCTACAGAAAGTGAAAGCGAAAAAAGATTCAAAATTCCTTTAAATGACAGCCTTCAGTTTCAGTCTCCCCTACATTCTACAATTCAGAATGAATTGGCTGGGTGACGAGCCGAGAGCTGGTTTATTCTGCCATTATAACAGGGGTGCCCAATCCCTGGGCCGTGGCCCCACTACTAGGCCTTGAGCCATTTGGAACTGGGCTGCATCAGTGGCGGGAAAGCGTAGGCATCACCACTTGTGACTTATGACTGTTCTTCACACTTATGACCATTGCAGCATCCCCATGGTCACATGGTCAAAATTCAGATGCTTGGAACTGACTCATATTTATGATGGCCACAGTGCCTTGGGGTCATATGAGAAGCTTCTGCAATCTTCTGGCCTGCCAAGTCAACGGGGAACCAGATTCACTTAACAACCGTGTTACTAATTTAACAGCTGCGGTGATTCACTTAACAACCATGAGAAAACTCACTTAACAAATATTTCACTGAGCAACATAAATGTTGGGCTCAGTTGTGGTCATACTACCTATACTACATGTACATCAATGGTGAAATGTAAAATTTGTTACTACCGGTTCTGTGGGCGTGGCTTGGTGGGGGGGGTTAATATGACTGAGTGGGCGTTGCCGACTTTTTTTTTTTTTTACTTTTAAAACCATTTTTTCTACAACCTCTTCGGCTGAAGAGGTTGTTAAAAAAATGCTTTTAAAGCCTCTGACGATCCCAGCTGACTTGCCTGATCGGCAGAGGCTTTTTTTCCTTTTAAAAACATTTTTTCAATAATCTCTTCGGCCGAAGAGGTTGTAGAAAAAAATGCTTTTAAAAGCCTCTGATGATCCCAGCTGAGCCGCGCGATCATCAGAGGCTTTTTTTTTTAACTTTTAAAAACATTTTTTTTTACTTTTAAAAGCTTTTTTACTTTTAAAAGGTTGTAGAAAAAGGCTTTTAAAAATTAAAAAAAAAAGCCTCTGATGATTGCGCAGCTCAGCTGGGCAATGGGGGTGGGGAGCAGGGATTTTTGCTACCAGTTCTCCGAACCACCTGCCTCCATCGCTACCGGATCAGGCGATCCGGTCCAAACTGGGAGCATTTCACCCCTAATGTACGTCCAAATGTAGAAAGTGGTAACCTCAATAAGATGGACTGTTCCATTAAAACAACAACACTGTTTAGCATATTGCCCGGCTAACACACTAAGAAGAATCCACAATATCAGAATATGAAAGGATATTAAGATACAAAGCTGCGTAGGCTCTTTTGCAGCTGGGTGTGTACTGAAAATAGCATTCGCACTTGTCTTATACTGCCTGCCTCTGGAGGCCCGTCAGTTAACCTTCTCCCCCTGGCTCCACTTAGAACACTCTGAAAGATGTCCTAAGGACAGCCCCACAATCATTATTTTGCTTATCTCCCACAGAGATGAAAGACATATAAAGAAATACATAGTAAAGGTTTAATGCCCACCAAGAGTAAGATAAGCCTCAATAAAAGAAATGAAATAAACTTTGTACAGAAGCCTTAACAATCTGCTGAAAAAAGCATAGAAGAAGAATTATCCAGCAAATGGCCTATTGGACTAGCAGGATGTTTTATTTTGGAAATTCACCCCAGGGGTGAAATCCAGCAGGTTCTGACAGGTTCTGGAGAACTGGTAGTGGAAATTTTGAGTAGTTCGGAGAACTGGTAGTGGAAATTTTGAGTAGTTCGGAGAACTGGCAAATGCTACTTCTGGCTGGCCCCAGAGTGGGGTGGGAATGAAGATTTTGCAATACCCTTCCCCCAGGAGTGGGGAGGGAATGGGGATTTTGCATTATCCTTCTCCTGGAGTGGGGTGGAAATGGACATTTTGCAGTATCCTTCCCCTGCCATGCCCACCAAGCCATGCCCACCAAGCCACACCACACCCACCAAGCCATGCCCACAGAACCGGTAGTAAAAAAAATGGATTTCACCACTGGCCCACTCTTGTTGAAAGAATAAATGAGATTGGTGGCATAAAGTAGCCCTCGGCTTTATTAAATTCATGCATTTATAATTCAATTACAAACAAGGTGTTCAACAATCTACTCTGTGTAGGATATACTCAAATGCAATAGTTTCCAAGTGAATAGACTTACTTAGAGTTATAGAAAGGTATTCCAAGTACAGGTAATTCTCGACTTACAACCGTTTGTTTAGTAACCAAAGTTACAATAGCAGTGTAAAAAGTGACCTTATGGCCAGTTTTCACATTTATGACCATTGCCCAATCACACGATCAAAATTCAGACACTTATCAACTAACTCATATTTATGACAGTTACAGTGTCCTGGGGTCATGTGATCACCTTTTACAACCTTCTGACAAGCAAAGTCAATGGGGAAGCTAAATTCATTAACACCTGTTTTACTAATTTAACAACTGCAGTGATTCCCTTAACAACTGGGGCAAGAAAGGTCATAAAATGAGACAAAACTTACTTAACTCTGTTTCTGCTTAGCAACAGAAATGCTCGGCTCAATTATGGTCATAAATTAAGGACTACCTGTTGTAGAGATTGGCAGGCAGGATAGGAATCAGTAAAAAAGGCAGACATTTTCATAAAAGTGTTATTTTCTGATAATAATAGCAAGAGGAAGAACACTTAGACTTATATACCATTCCATAGTGCTTTACAGCACTCTAAGACTGGTTTACAATGTCAGCATATTGCCCCCAACAATCTGGGTCCTCATTTTACAACTTCAGAAGGATGGAAGGCTGAGTCAACCTCAAGCTCCATCAGGATCGAACTCTAGGCTGTGGGCAGAGGTAGCCTGCAATCCTGCATGCTAACCACTGTGCCACCACAGTAGTGGGCTGTAGGAGTTCGCAGGGGTTCGGGAGAACCTCTAGCTAAGAATCTGTGCAGTTCAGAGAACCCCCAAATCCCACTCCTGGCTGGCCTCACCCACCCAACCCCACCCATACCAGGAGTCCCCACATGGCCCGTTTTGGATATGGGTAAGTGCAAGCGCATGCGGAGCATTGGGGAGGGCAAAAAATGGGCCTACCGGAAGTTTGGGAAGACCAGAAACAGGTCTTCGGGAGCCTGGGGAGGCTGTTTTCGCTCTCCCAGAGGCTCGAAGAAAGCCTCCGGAGCCCAGAAATGTCCCCCCCCAGCATGGTGCAGGAGGCCAACTAGGCCACACCCACCATGGCCACGCCCACACAGCAATCGGTTAGAGAACCCCTTGCTAAAATTTTTGAAGCCCACCCCTGCCTATAAGATTGATCAGGAACACTTCAGCCCAACAATGGAAAGAGGTTCCAAAGTATTTCCCTCACTTTGTATTCAATCGCAACCTCAACAAATCCTACCAAACTTACTTTTCCTACTACCCCCATGGTTTCTCACTCCAGTCTGGAACGAATAGCTTTAAACCATTCTTAGCTCTACTAGGGTTAAACCAGTATTCTTCTCTCATTACATCACTGTTCTGTTGCAGCTTCAAGAGGAAACCAGGCAACTAAATGAAGAGGAATTGTCAGAAGTGAATTTGAAATTTTGTAAACACGATGTACTCCTGAATACTTTTGGATTCTAGCTCCCATTTTTCCCCTAGTCCAGTTACAAATAAAACTGTCAGGCCTGGAAGCCATCTTTTTTGTTGGATCTTCCGGCCTGCCACATTTACTACTGTGGGAACCTGGAAGGAGGGAATTGTGTGGGTACTCCCAGAGCCAGAGTGATATATAGTCATAATAACATTCCTTTCTCAGAGAGTCAAGGACATCTTGCCCTGCACCTGGAAGGATGGAACTGGGAGGCATCTCCAGTTGGGACGGTGCATTGATTGGACCATGTGATGGACTTGTGGGTGCTGGGGCAGGGACTTGAACTTTCCTTTGGGGTGGGGAAAACCTGGAAACTTTCAGATTCAGGTTTTTCCAGATGTGCCAATATGACATCTGTAATAAAAATGGAACTTTGAGGAGCCTCGGAGTCTTATTTGGTGGGGGTGTTACTTGGAACCCTTACAAGAACATTCTCACCTGGAAGCTATGAACAACATAATTCTACAATGAGCATTTTTTCCTTCCGGGTAAGTAGATTTAGGATTACAGCCTCAACCATTATTCCTATGAAATAAGACTTTTGTACCAGAAAAGTGGCACATTGCACTTCTGCCTAGCATTTTGAGAAGAAAACATCTCAAGGAACCAACGTGTATCAGACTGTAGAGGGTTTCTGCACAAATGTAAGTGCACTGTAAATTGAACAGTACGTATAGGTACCTGTTACTTCATCGAAGTACATTCCTTATAACCTTAAAGGCCCTAACAGCGCTTAAGTTTGTAGTTGTATATTATTCTGAACAAAGAGCCTCTCCTGTGCCTCCTCTTCTCTTAAGTAATTTAGGTGAACAAGAACCTGTTTGATGGAGAACCCACATGCTCCTTTACTGCTGAAAACTCTGCAACTTGAATATGAATTTTTTTTTCAGGAGAATCTCATGCTTCATTCCCTTTCATTTTGTGGAGTGCAAAAACACAAAGGTCTGTCCTGAGGTGGCCTTTGAAACTTTTCTTCCTGAAGACCTTCGGATCCTAATGTGCCCTGTGTGCATGTCTTTTCATTATTAATTTTGTTTCTGTGCAGCCAAATAGCGATGTAGACACACCATTTCCAACCCTTCTTGTACAGATCTCATGTCCCAGTACAATTTACATCAATCGTATCGATCTCCCTGGCTTCAGCTGCAAACGTAACCTAGGAGAAACAACCTTGCCTTCGTTTAACATTGGCCAAATTCATTTCCTAGAGGATTGGTTGCTGAGCTTTCTGAACCAGCTGTTTCTCTTTTCTTAAGGGCTTTTCATGGATTGCTTGGGCAGAAAGATTCCCCCACTGCCAAGCTAGAGGACAAAAAAACAAAACAAAACAAAACAAAACAAAATAAAAAAACAGAGATATGGGAGAAGATGGATCAAAAAGATGGTATTTACAATTTGCTTGAATTTGTTGGCAGTTCTATCGGGTCCCGAAATAATCCTACGTTGGCAAATAGACTCAAAGAAGCTGCACATGAAATCAAATAAATAATATTGCACTAGTGACTTGTTGTTGTTAGTTGTGAAGTCATGTCCGACCCATCGCGACCCCATGGACAACGTTCCTCCAGGCCTTTCTGTCCTCTACCATCCTCTGGAGTCCATTTAAGCTCATGCCTACTGCTTCAGTGACTCCATCCAGCCATCTCATTCTCTGCTGTCCCCTTCTTCTTTTGCCTTCAATCTTTCCCAGCAAGGACTCCAGTGAATCCTTCCTTCTCATTAGGTGGCCAAAGTATTTGAGTTTCATCTTCAGGATCTGGCCTTCTAAAGAGCAGTCAGGATTGATCTCCTCTAGGACTGACCAGTTTGATCGCCATGCAGTCCAAGGGACTCGCAGGAGTCTTCTCCAGCACCATAGTTCAAAGGCCTCAATTCTTTGGTGCTCAGCCTTTCTTATGGTCCAACTTTCACAGCCATACATTGCAACTGGGAAAAACCATAGCCTTGACTATACAGCACTAGTGACTAGTGAATATTATCTGATACAACTTTCTTTGAAGAATGCCTTCAGAAAGGGGCAAATTATACCTTTCTTCCTCCAGCTGTTATCTGCTGGATCTCCCTCTCTCTTTCTCTCTTCGTGAGCTTCCAGAGCAGCTCTTCCCACAGGAATACACCTACTTTACAAACATCATAGGTTGATGGTGTTGATGCTATATTAGGCTGAGGTCAAGAATATATCTTCCTTGGCCGAACTACAGTTATTCCCAGAGCTGGATCAACCACAAGCCAACGTTTATGACTTCGAAGAAGGCAACTTTTTACGGGACCGCCTACTACCACAAACAGCCTCCCACCGGCCAGTACGCTCTGATAGAGAGGGGCTCCTCTGGGTGCCGTCAGCCAAACAATGTCAGCTGGTGGCCCCCAGGGGGAGGGCCTTCTCTGTGGGGGCACTCACTATCTGGAATGAGCTCCCCCCAGAGATACGGAGGATCCCAGATCTGTGCACTTTCCGCCGTGCTCTTAAGACCCTCCTATTCTAGCAAGCCAGCCTGGCCTAATTTTCTCCCCTGTTTTAAAATTCTTTTAAATCGAAATTTTAATCTGTTTTAAATTATTGGGATTTTTAATTGTCTCGGGCTAAATTATTTAATCTGGTTTTAATTATGTTTCTAACTTTTGTATCTATGTATTTTATTTTGTGCCTGTTCATCGCCGTGAGTCCTTCAGGAGTAGGGCGGTATATAAATTTAATAAATAAACAAACAAACAAACCATTTGAGGCTAAAAGCCAAAATTTTGCCTGGCAGTATGTAGCAAAGGGTTAAGTCTCAAAATACGAACCTTTGAATCAATCTTCCCCTCTGTCATCCAGGTCAACTCCTTTCCTCCCTGTCTCTAAGTAGCAGAATACAAATGTGTGTTTTTCAGACCCCAGCAAGTTTTCTCTACGTACAGTTGTGTCTGAAAGCCATTCTCTGCTACTTTCAAAACCAGATATAGTTTCAATGTTTATGGAGGTTTTCAATCATCCAGGTCACAGCTGTCTCAAAGGTGGCTTTTCCATAAGGCAACTGATTTTTTTTTTTTTTTTTTGATAATCAAGAAAGTCTATTTGCCATTTGGAAAAGCATCTTTGAGACAGATGTATCTCATAAACTGCACCATTGGTTGACATCTGCCAAATCAGATGTCAGGCCTGGAAGCCATCTCTTTCGTTGGATCTTCAGGCCTGCCATCAGAGTTAGGAACTTCAAAGAAGAAATTGATTGATTGATACTTTGCACTTCTTAACTGCCCATCTCTCTTCCAGATACCAGTCACTGGGATTGGACTGACGTGTTTGTGTGTTGTGTGTATTGCAGTGGTGGGATTCAAATAATTTAACAACCGGTTCTCTGCTCTAATGACCGACTGGGTGGGCGTGGGCATGGTGGGCATGGCCAGGGGGTGTGACAGGCCTCCTGCATCCCCCTGGGAGCAAAAATGGGCTGTGGGGGGGGCACGCTGCACCCCCGTGCCCCATTTTTGGGTTTAGTAGGCCTCCCTGCAGCCCCCTGGGAACAAAAATGGGCCAGGGGGGCATGATGCACCCCCCTGCACTGCATTTTGGGCCTAGTAGGACTCCCTGCACTTACCTGGGAGCCAAAACAGGGTGCGTGGGAACTTCTGGAAGGGGCGGGGCGGGCTGAGCCAATTTAACAGCCAGTTTGGCCGAAGTGGTGCGAACCGGTTGAATCCCACCACTGTGTATATGTGAGAGAGAGATATATGACCTATTAAATCCACATCCATTCTGTCCACACAACTGTGGCAAAATCAGTTGCGGATCAATGATGTATTGTAGTCTTCTTTTGTCCAGTTACAGCCTTTTAGTTTGTATTTAAATAGCTGCTTTAGAAAAGAGGCAGATTGCAAATGTAAATTCACATACCCAATTCAATTGTGTTCAACTCCTAGAGTATTTTTGGATATAAGTCATTCATGCTGACTTATATAGGTTTTCCCAGAGCCACCTGAAAGATATTGCACCATAATGAATGAATACATAAGGGGAGAAAAAATACCCTGTTCCACTGAGCAAATGCTTCAGATACAGTCCATAGCAATATTTCTGTCTCTGTGGATAAAAAGCAGGAGCTCTAACACCCCCCTTCTGTACACACACTTTAAAGAAACTTAGCAACAAATTTGTCTTTTATCAAAAATCTTGCCTTGTTGGTGGTTGCTCAGCTTACGGCTATTTCAATTTTCACTTAAAGAGAATGGGAATCGCTTTTCATAAAGCAGGGGAGTAGATAAAGCATTGATTCAATTTCAACCTCTCTCATTTAAAAAAAAAATCACAGAGATAGAGCTTTATTATAAAAAAAAAAGAAGAAGAAGATTTAACAGAAGTGTGCAATGGATAGAAATCATGCTGCTCATTCCTGTTGTTGCCAAAGAAAAGATACCAGACTCCAAACTCTATCTGGGCTTGAAAAAGTATCTGATCTCATATGAATCTGCATAAGTCTTGAAAAAGCTCCTTCAAGGGGCACCTGCCAGGAGGGGCGTCACCCCAAAAAATCAAGCTGTTGTATGAAACCATATGACTGAAGTCTCATCTTGTTAAATGTGCACTGAACATGACACATGTATGTTAAAAAGGACCAGGGATTTAATTGCGAAGGGTGTAACTTAACTTTTTTTGGCATCTCCTCCACTGATATTTGTTTCTCTTTCTGAGGCCTTGCTTGGTCAGCCCCAGTTTATGAGTTTACAGATTACCTTTTCCCTGATGGTCCACAAATCATAGATAACTTTCCTAGAGACACAGGTGTTTTCCGTCGTTTCTGATGGAAGCGATATGTTCTCTAATGCTTCTCCTGTGGTATCTTATGTGTTGTCATCCTAAATATGTTTACATATAAAGTTATGCATATTCCAAAGATACAGAATAGAATACAGAATAACAAAGTTGGAAGAGAACATGAGGGTTTTCTAATCCAACATCCTACTCGAACAGGAGACCCTATAACTTTCTGGACAAATAGCTATCTTGAACATCTCCAATGATGAAGCACCCACAACTTCCAGAGTAAGCCATTCCACTGTGTTGGTTCAAGGAGATTAAAATTGGGGCTATTCAAATCCCAAGAAGGCATATGCTTCTTGGATCCTATCAGATGACATCCTTTAATCGGTAATGCCTGGACCATGTCACCAGTGAACATGACATGTAAAAACAAAGGGAGGGAGATAATCTCCAATAATTAGGTGCAAAGCCATGTATCATTTTGTAGGTGATAACCAGCACCTTGAACTATATATCCCAGAGCTTCCTGGTATGAGTGAAGTTGGTGAAGCAGGGATATTACATGGATATCCCATAGCATGGCTTGCCCGTTACAGCTTGCACTGAAGCATTGTAGACCATGACTGACTTGTAGAAGTGCCTCTTGGTCCAGGAATTGGAAAAATTGGCCCTTACCACATGGATATGAAAGAATAAGCAACAGGTGGTTGGGGAGTAGAGCCAAGGACCCTCTCTACTTTTTTTATTTTTATTTTTATTTGATTTGATTTATATGCCGCTCTTCTCCGGAGACTCAGGGCGGCTTACAGTGCGTTAAGCAATAGCCTTCCTACTTTTGTATATTTATACAAAGTCAGCTTATTGCCCCCACAAACTGGGTCCTCAATTTACCTACCTTAGAAAGGATGGAAGGTTGAGTCAACCTTGAGCCTGGCGAGATTCGATCTTACTTTAATTGCAGACAGCTGGTGTTAAATTACAGTGCTTCTGTCTGTTGAGCTAAACCAGGCTCTACTTCTTTAGAAGTGACAGAAATAAACACTTCTTAATAAGTGAGCAAGATGGACATAAAATGGACCCTCAGGCACCTCAACTAGATTTGTATAGTCAGAGTTCAAACTCCGAGTAGATCTGTCTGAGCAATTTTATGTGATACCAAGACTATTGATATTCTTGGTGGTGAAGTGGTTAGAGTGCAGAACTGCAAGCTACTTCTGCTGCCTGCCGGCTGCCTGCAATTTGGCAGTTTAAATCTCACTAGGCTCAAGGTTGACTCAGCCTTCCATTCTTCCAAAGTGGGTAAAATGAGGATCCAGATTGTTGGGGGCAATAGGCTGACTTTGTAAACTGCTTAGAGGGGGCTGTAAAGCACTGTGAAGCAGTATATAAGTCTAGGTGCTATTGCTATTCTTCACAGCAGCCCTGTATTCACTCTTTATTTTTCTTCCATGGTGTTCTAGATGTCTCTTCTGCTGTTTCAACTCCTATTGTTATACCTATCTCCTACTAAGAACACTATTCTAAAACAACCTGTTGAAACCAATTTCCTCTCTCTTTCATTTCCTCTCTTAATTCTCCATAATAATTTAAGCAAATACAAGATGTCAAACAGTACTCCCATATTCAGAGAGGAAGGGAGAGAAAACGAGAAAGAAGTGAGGCTGAGAAAGGTTTCAGTTCCATTCCAGTTAATTGAAGTTAGAGTAATTCCTGCTACATGTGTGCGAATTACACATTGGTGCCCTTCAATTAAGGAATAATAGTCATGAAAAGTAATTTATACTCATAGATTAGATCTCGCCTATGAAAAATTACCAGTTAACTCAAAGTAGGCCTCTGGAGTATTAGCATGTAATTTAGGAAGGATTGCATTGGTTTCCTTTTTCTATTTGATTCTTTTCTTCTCTATATCATTGGAGACAACATTCAGATTCTCATAGAAACATTAAGCACCATGAACTATATAGCATCTGTTTTCCAAATAGGCATTGGTTAGGCATTTCTTTGGTTCAAACAAGCAAACAAAAAGCATAATACCGAATTGGAAAACTAACTGCTTAATGGCCAATACATAAAGCAATCAATCATATATCTCAGACTATCGAGAGTAGAGCCAGTTAAGACTGAAACCCTAAACTGACATTCAAGGTGTAGTGGATGCTGTATGTGTGAATGAAATAGAAGTGTTACTTTCTAAAAGTTTTACTTACTCAAATGGCATCACCTGCCCAGCATGGGGCAGAGATGTATAACTGAGTACCATACACACAGTGATGATTCTGCACTGCATGTTGTTAAATGACCTCACTTGTCATAGTCACATACACTCATGTATATGTGAAATAGAAGAGGTGTGAAACCAGAATTCCACAGCACACCCCATATAAGAAGAGCCTAGAGCTGGATCTCTCTGCTTCCCCACTCCCCCAGCACTAGGTGGCATTAGCCACAGAGGAAGGAGAACCACTACAAAAGAGTGCTTCCAACTCCTCAGAGATGGTCCTGAATGATACCATGGTCAATGGTATTGAAAGCTGCCAATAAATTCAGGAGGACTAGGATGAATGTACCTATGATGCTCAAACTCTCCCCCATAGCAGTGCGGGAAAGTTTGGGCAACCCAGAACTTCCCAGCGAGAGGCCTGGATTAAGAAGCTGTGAGAGGCCTGGATTAAGAGGCTGTGAGAGGCCTGGATTAAGAGATTGTGCAATCCTCAAATGGATGAGGGAACAGGGAAGACATCCAGGGTAGCCACACCATAGAAGGATACATCTAGTAGGTTAGAAGGTTATCAGGGGTGGGTTCTGACAGGCTTTACTACCGGTTCTCTTTGTGTGCGTGCTTCATGCGCGATCGCCTCTTCAATCACACGCTTTGCGTGTGATTGCCGCGCGCATGCTTGGTTCGCTCACAGGCACACCAAACGAGTGCTTCGCACAAGCACGTTGCGAATCTGCCCAGCTGAGTTGCGGCAATCCGCTCTGCCGCACCTCTCAGCTGGGCAAAAACAACAGAAATATAAAGTCAGAATAACACAGGGGTGGGCGGGAGGGCCCAGCCCCCAAAGAAAGAGAACCGGTTCGGTGATGTAATAGCGTCACCGCTACCGGCTCACGTGAACCGGGCCGAACCAGGAGGAACTCACCACTGAAGGTTATACCTTTAGTTTGGCAAGATTCTGTCCATTAGGTGTAAGAAAATAAAGGATTGATTGGATTTCACAGTGACATTTCAAGGCTTGGGGCTAACATCCCCATCCTTATCCTGAGCCCTCCAAAGAATAAGAAGAATGATGCATGTTATGTACACTCTATAATGTATTTAGTGAATACTATATGTGATCCAAAAATGCTTTTCTGTAGAGTAGACTATTTGATCAAGATCAAAAGATACAGTGTTTGTAATATGGAAAGTAAGGGTTAGAAATAATATTGGAGATCACCAAGTCCAACCCCTGCCCCCTTGCAAGAATCCATTGCTCCATTTTAAAGACAGAGTTAATTAGCCTTTCTCTACTTTATGATGTGTAAATGAGAATCTACCATCTCCCAAGGCAGTCTGTTCCATTTTTGAACAGCTCTTATCATTAGGAATGACCATGTTCATCTTCCCCATGACTTAAACCTATTGCTTCCTATCTTCCCCTTTAATCAGTTCAGCAATAACAGGCTCTGCCTGACAGCCCTTGAGATGTTTGAAGATTTATATCTTCTATATATATATACACATACATGTACAGTAGAACCTCTGGTCATGACCATAATTCGTTCCATAACTTTGACTGCAACCCAATTTGGTCGTGACCCGAACCTAATTTCCCTGTTGTAAACAAACAACAGGAAATTTGGCACTTCAAAAAAAATGGCACGGAAGGGGAAATCGATCGTGGCCATGTTTGATCGCCACTTGAGTATGTGTTTGTGACCAGATTCAAAATTTTTTGATTGGAACCCAATTTGGTTGTGGTCAGAAGCATTCGTGACCAAAGATTCTACTGTATGTATGTATGTGTATATATATATATATATGTGTGTGTGTGTGTGTGTGTGTGTGTGTGTGTGTGTGTGTCTTTTTATTTGGATTGGTGATAATATACCAACAACAAGCTTTTGCTCATACCTCTTGTATAAACCTGTTTTTCTCTACAACAATGCCTGTAGGAGATGACTAGGCTGAACATGAGGGGTCAAACATGTCATCAGTCTTGAATCCCTTCGTGCTCACAAGAGATATAAGTCCAGTTGACCTTGAATTCTACTGACTCTTATCTACTACAAATTTGCTTTGACCTTCAGATTCTTGTAGAGAGTATAAGCTTGCAATAAACCTTAAAATTCATCTGAACTGCCTGGATTTCCTGATTTCTCACACTTGACACTGCCAAGTTCATTCACTTGGTTTTCTGAGCTGAAAAGGATATTTTTAACATACAGTGCAATTCTTCCTCCCTTCCCGAGGCTTCAGTTCATTTTGAATAAATCCTATTCTTCATCCTTGCTGTAGGTGAATTGTGAGAATCATCCCACTATATATCTGTTATACTTATTAAATCATATTTATCTTCCAATAAGAATTCAAGCTTATCTTATTTCTTTTCCAAACTTCCCTTCTGCCATTTTCACTACATCACAATAGATAGATGAGACTATGTTGTATGTGAGGTGATGACAACTGTAAATAACAAAAAATGTCACAGAAAAAGAATGACACATATACTGGCTATTATCTGGATATCATTGTAAGAAGTAGTTGGATCTATCTTTCAGTTTAGACTACGAATCTTAGAGAAGATTCATCTTGCTGGAAAAAAGCTTTCCACCTATACCTGAAAATATTTCAAAAATGATATGGCCAATATGGTCATGTCAACAGAGCACCCCATATCATGAAAGCTAACTTCATACTGGTTGGTGAATAAATATAAAATTCATTTGTACCAATTTGCCTCAAATAGATAACACACAAATTAAATACCTAATGACAGTTCTGTAGAGGATCTATTGAGTCTTTTCCAAGGTTGGCTTGATTAATTGTCCAGCCTTTACTCCTCCTTGATTATACTAGTGATTGACACAGGTTTTTACATTGCTCCTTCTACAGAAGTTTTACCCATCCCTAATAAAGAAATAAAACTCCTGTTTTGAATTGGAGAACAAGAAATGTGACAGGCACAAACAACCAATAACATGTTTAGAGTTAACCTAGATTCTTTATTGTTCTATACCTATTCCATGGGAGACCTCTCAAATTGGCAGATTTGCCTTACTAGATAAGGCACAAAGTCATTGGGGGGTGTTGTGTCCTGTCAGCGGCCTGTGCGAATTGTAGCTGATTCTGACAGAGAGGAGGCTGGTGTGGTGCTGCGTCAGCAGCCTGGACACCTGGCACTCGAGTCAGACAATGAGGAGGCTGGAGAAGATGTGGTGCCAGAGGCAGGGATTCAGCCAGGGCCTTCAGAACCTCCAGAAGCTCCTTTAAGTTCCTTTAAGTGAAGAGGACAAAGAGGAGGAGCCTCTTCTTGATGCACGGGCACGTAGAGCTGCCCTGAGTCTGAAAGGAGAAGGGCGGTATAGAAGTTTGAATAATAATAATAAAAGACAGGAGTGGCTCCTCAGGAGGAGGTGTCCTCGAGAGTAAGGCTTGGGGCTAATTGGCCTATTTAAGGAGGAACGCCGACTGAAGCAATTTTAGGGAACAACTTTAGTTCATTCTCCTTCGCGTCTGGATTCTCTGCAAATTGCTTCTGGGCTTTCTGCCAACCTTAGTAAGATTGTGATTACTTTATCTTTGGTTTCGTCTTTGTTTGGAAAAGACTATGTTATTTTAGTAAATTTAAGTTTTGTACAGACTTTGTGTGTGCTGTGTTCTTTGGGGTCCGTAGCTGGGGCAGAACAGGTGTGTGTGTGTGTGTGTGTGTGTGTGTGTGTGTGTGTGTGTGAGAGAGAGAGAGAGAGAGAGAGAGAGAGAGAGAGAGAGAGAGAGAGAGAGAGAGAGAGAGAGAGATCTTCGCCTCTTGTGTTTCCATAACAATTCCATTCTAATTCTCTATTTGATCCCTCCACTTGACTGGGACTGTCAGGGTTTCATGTAACACACCCAACGAAACAAAAATCTGAGGCTTGAGTTTCCTCAAAGTTCCATTTTATTAGAGATGTCATATTGGCACATCTGGGAAAATGAATCTGAAAGCTTCTGTGTTTTTCCCATCCAAAAGAAAGTTCAAGTCCCTACCCAGCACCCACATGTCCATCACATTGTCCAATCAATGCACCGTCCCAACTGGTGATGCCTCCCAGTCACACTCCTCCAGGTGCAGGGCAAAGTGGCCTTGACTCCCAGAGAAAGGAATGTTATTTTGACTACATATCTCCCCAGCTCAATACAATCCCCCCTCCCAGTTTCCTACAGCACTAAATGTGGCAGGCCTGAAGATCCAAGGCACAAGATGGTTTCCAGGCCTGACAGATGGTTGTTCTCCAATGGTAGGAGAAGGACAGGCAGAGCCTGGGAATGGAGTTAAGAGAGGAATTAGCCTGGAATCCTTATGCTTCCACAAGTGATCTAAGTCCAACCCTTCTTGAATTCTGTTAATTTTATCTGTCACCAATTTAGTGACAGATTTAGTGACTCACAATTGACTAGATTTTTGTGTATAGGCATGAGCAATCATTTGGCTTAACTGGAATTTAACATGAAGAAACAAAAAGAAGGAATAAAAGATGACAAGAGGAGAGAAATTGAACAGGAATGGGAAAAAGAAAAAAGAAACACACCCACACCCAAAAACCAGATCATTTTAAAGAGATTCCAAAAACAAAACAAAACCCCTGTCTAAAACAAGTTCCCACAAGAAGAAATTGGAATATTAACATGCACGCTACATAATACTAATATTGATTATCAATAGACGTTTGCGTAGTGTAATCCAAAGTATTTACTTTGAAGCACTACACAAATGTCTTGTCAACTCTGAAGTGATTTCTTTTGCCAAAAGTGGCATCTTTTGCTGCCTCATAGTTGCCATGAACTCTGAAAGGGGGAAGGGAAGGGGAAGTAGATAGACTGACTAACAGTAAAAAAAAAAAAGTTTATCAGGTTCTGGCATGCTCCAAGAAAGAAAGCAATTCAAACAGGCTTGCTGTGATGATTCTTTATATAGCACTCCGGCACGCTCCGACAAACACCCGTGAAGATGAAAACATTGTCAGCTCTGTTTGCTCTGTGCTCCCCACCACCTTTTAAAGGTTCCCACTTCCCTTCTCAGCTCCAGCCCATGACCCCGCCCTCCAGCCACCCTCTGCTCCCAGCCTCCTCGAGTCAGCCATCAATGGTGGTTTGCCATCTTCAATTTCCTGTGGCCGTGTCATCAATGTCATTTGCATATTGCACCAAATGCCAGCTGGCCGCCTCCCAACTATGAAGCGGCAGAAGAAATGGCTGTGTGCTGTTTCGGCATGGGTCTGCGGCACTTCACAGCCTAATGAGATGGCATTGGGGTTTCATGGATGATTCCATTCTCATCTGTGGCCTGAATGCAGCGACTACATTGGCGTCGTGCTCTGGGTGGCTTTTCTTGCAGTTGGTTCTTTCCCCCTCCCCCAAATGGCAGCCCGGCAGGACGGAGCTGACAAAGTTTTCTTGTGGGAACTAAGATTATCCTAACAGGTGGCAGTTGAAGGAAGAGAGGAGTGACCAAGTGGCCTGCCAGCTATTTACATTGGACAATGTAACCGGTGACATTTGGAGAGGGAACCATTTGTTCTTTTCATTAGGCTAAAACCGCGGGAACTTTTAGAGTTGGTTTTCACTGACTGTGCCAATATGATGTATCCAATGCACATGTTCTTTGAGGAATCTACCTGCCTTGGAGTTCTGCTTTATGCAGATGCGTTACTTGGAACACTGACATGTCCATTGATATTACATATTTTTTGAGATATAGCCTCTACATCAATCCAATAAATGAAGGTAGGAGATCAAAGAACCTTGTGAGTTGGAAAGGTCAAAGTGCAAATTAAAATAGCCCCCTCAGAGGGACAGGATGGTTTCTGGGGAAGACATCCAGCAAAAGGAAACCACCAGTTTTGCAAACATTGGCTCCCCTGTCCATCTGCTCTTACTATTAGAATATTTTCTGCAAAGTTCAAGCAGAGTTTCCTTCATACAACTTCATGTGTTATCTTGCCTTTAGGATTGATAGACAACAAACTGATAAATAATCTAAAAATACAGTTTTATCTTGTGAAATTCTTTGGCAAAAAAGCCTCAGGTTTCCTTGGAAACTCCAGCTTGTAATTTGTATCTAAGCACCCAATAAATAACAACTGTCAATAATATAAAGTGTTACTCTACTTCTACTTTTTTCAATTATATATTTTTAATATATAGACCTTAACCTTAGTAGTAGATTTTTTTTTGACTATATAACATATTTATTTTAATTATGTCTATCAGTAAAACCTTACAACAAGGAATGTAACAATAATAACCTTGGCCTCTCATCTAAAACTGCGGTTCTCTGCATCAGTTAAAAAGAGGAGGAAAAAACCCCTGAGAGTTGTGATGATGCAAATGGCAGCTAATTGCATTTGATTTTTAAAACAATTATTGTTTTGTATGCTTAAGGCAAAATGTGAAGCTTATTGTTTGAAAACAAACAAACAAACAAACAAACAAACAAACAAACAAACAAACAAACAAACAAGACAGTCCAGTTGCCTTTTGAAAAAGCACCTTTGGGACAACCATGACCTGGATGACTGAGAATCTCTACAGACTTTTAGCTATACAATTTGGGATGGACGCCCTTTGAATGGTGGGAGAGGAGGAATTTTTCTAGAGGAAAAATTGCAGACTACAGGAACCAGAAGCACTATTCAGGTGCCCCTGAGGACACAGATAAACCTCCAAGTGCTTCAAGGACCCTCTAAAAGGATGCAGATGACCAGCTGTCTGCAAGGAATATAAATCCTTCCATTCCCCACTATCCTGTCAGAGCTGAAGAAGCTTTTTGGATGAGAAGCAAAATGTCTTCAAAAGAAAAAAAAACAAGAAAGTCCACTTGCCTCCTGAAAAAGCATCTTTGGGACAACCATGACCTGGATGACTGAGAATCTCTACAGACTTTTATTGTTTGAAATAAAAACCATTTGAAGTTGTAATCTGACAAATTATGCAGAGTGTTAATGTCAGCCTTACCAGGTAGACCAGTCAGGAAACATGGACGGATGAGCTAATTCTACTTGTAAAGTAATTGTAAAGCTACATTAACAGAATCTTGCAAATTTGAAACTACAATTCTTCCATCATTATCTTTATAGCCCAATAATTTAGGGAGGGTCCTTTCTGTGTCTCTTGCTCTGCTCACTGAGCAGTGGTGGGCTATATTTCCTTTTATATATTTCCTATATTTCCTAAGCAGCATCTCGTTGTCCCATCTCTCAGGTCATTCCCTCATAACATTACATTTAAAGAAGCTCTTTGGGCTTATTGGTTTTAATTAAAAAAAATCTTCCTAATTTTAATTTATGCAGTATAATGTAATTATTTACGGTCGATGGAGGGTGGGAAGGAAGGATAGACTTAATTGAAACTCTTTTATGTAGCAGGAACACGTAGCTAAGAGCTATGTGTAAGTAAAATAATAGCTCAGCACTTATTTATTTATTTAGCCTGTGGCATCTACACAGGTCATGCAATCACTGATATACAAATTCAGTTTAAACAAAGCATCAACAAATAGATAGATGATAAACAGATAGACAGACAGATAGATAGATGATAGGCAATACAATACAATACAATACAATACAATACAATACAATACAATAGATAAAATATTAAATTAAGATAAAACCATAATGAAATCACTATAATATGGAGCCATAAAATTGCAATGGGATGGAAGTGGTATCTAAGGAAGCTAACCATCTAATTACCCAGAATTAAATAATCATAATAATTTAAAATATATTTTCTCTCAAAATACACATTTTAAATCTGCAGTTCTGTGCCTCTGCAGAAGCATTTTGTTACTTTTCTGGTAACTCACTGAGAACTATTGTGAAGCATATTTCAGATTTTCATTTTGGAAGGAGATAAGCAATTTGGTCTGGAATTAATTCACAAATCTCAAATTAATCACACCTTGCCAGCCTGACATTTGTTGGTCTCATTAGGCTAACCTTTAGTGGAACCAAAGATTCAGCTTGCGATAGGCACACTGCTGGAGACCTCTTTAAAATATGTCATTTAACCTAAAGTCTGTTTCCAAAACTTGTACATCTCAGGTTTTTTTTTTTATGTTATGGAGTTATGGAGTGGGGATTAGCATCTAACCAATTTTGGCTAACCTCTAAAGATTAAGCAATTTGGACCTTATTCAATGTCTTATCCAAGTTTGAATAAGAGATTGTAGAGCTACTAGATTCTAGATTAAAGTGGGAAATTGAAAGAAAAAAAAATCCCAGAAAAAGATAATGACAAATCATGTAGATATAGTTGCGTAGAAAACAATGTAGCATGTACTGTAGGGGTTAAATTTATATGTATACTAGCTGGACGCCTGTGCTTCGCTATAAAACTATGTGATTGGGTGTGATAAATTGACACTTAAAGCCTGAAACTTAATGCAGAATGTGTAACTCCATAGCATCAGAGCATGTTAATATAAGGCAACTGGCAGTTGGGACAGAGTTCCTTTCAGGTGGGGAGGGGGAGTAGAATATCTAACACCTTAGCATCAGAGCATGTAAATATAATATTGTATATGAAATACTAATGATCTGATGATCATTTCAAAAAATATCTTTGAAACTTGGTCATTCAGATAAATCCATCATCACATTCAATATAGGGTAGCTTCCAATATTCCAGACTTTGTCAATTCAAGGCTATTTTTTTGCTTGAGATTTTCTATATACAGTATATTCACTACAAGAATTTTGATATCACTGCTACTAACTCTAGTTCCTGCTTTAAGATATCCTCAATCACTGGTTATATTAACTTGAAAGTGGTGAGGTTGACAAAGCATGGAGTTTTACTTGTAATTTGTTGGATTCCCCATACAAAATGAGATAAATGAAGTTTCATTAGCTGGGTCTGATGGTGTGCTGTTGTCAGGATGCAGGATCCTAACAAATTACCCAACTATACAATCTTTTAATTTGGCTCAAATGTTTGAAACACAATTCAGAAATGTCGATTAATAACATTTGACCTCAATATACAGGCTAGTTAATTTTGGCAACAAGTGATTTTATATTTTTAAAAGAAAACAAAAACCTATCACAAATTTGCTATTGCTGAAACTGATTGTGTGAGTGATTCTTAGTGGCACTTAGCATAAAACAAAGCCTCATATTTTAGAACACCCATGTGACTTAAAAAGAACAGAATCTTTTTGCTTGGGATCCATTGTAATTTTATTAAATTGTTCCATAAATATTTGTTCTATACATTTTGTACCAGAATCCTTCAGCATTTCATTTCAGCGGGATTAAAGGTTTAAGGAGAAGTGGGTACTTGTTTGAAAATAAATCATTTATTATTTCCAATTCAATCTTCCTGCACATGTTTATGGCATCAAATTATGCAGAGGTGCTAAAAAGGTGATGAATTCATCAAGGCAATGGTCTGATTCATCCATTTTTAAATATTTGTAACAGTGGCCTTTGGTATTAACTAAATAAAAACGAATGCTTTCATCTACACATACTTTTATATTAAATCTATTCTGTTCCCTAGAAATACAAGGTATAGGAATAAAGGGGACGCAGTGGCTCAGTGGCTAAGACGCTGAGCTTGTCGATCAGAAAGATTGGCAGTTTGGCAGTTCGAATCCCTAACGCCGCATAATGGAGTGAGCTCCCGTTACTTATCCCAGCTTCTGCCAACCTAGCAGTTCTAAAGCATGTAAAAGTGCAAGTAGAAAAATAGGGACCACCTTGGTGGGAAGGTAACAGTATTTCATGCGCCTTCGGCGTTTAGTCATGCTGGCCACATGACCATGGAATTGTCATCAGACAGTGCTGTCTCTTCGGCTTAGAAACAGAGATGAGCACCGTCCCCTAGAGTTGGGAATGACTAGCACGTATGTGTGAGGAGAATCTTTACCTTTACCTTTATAGGAATAAAAATCTCCCAATAGTTAGACATAATATGATTTCACAAAGTGTATTGGCATTCTCACGGATGATGTGTTTTTTAAAAATCCCAAATCTTTGGATTGTAGAAATATTTTAAATAAGATCCTTGAGGAAGCTTATTTAAAATATTTAAATAAGGGTCTTATTTAAGGAAGGCCCAAATCTTAAGGTAATAGGCTTTCAGATTATTTTAGAGCTAAATAAAAAGCATTTGGATGGAGAAATAGCATTTCAAATGAAGTGTTGGTTACTAAGTACTTGTTGAATATAAGATGAAATACAATAAATCATAGCAAGTCAAAACATTTAGTTCTGGTTAATTTTCTCCCTTCCTTTCCTACTCTTTGTGTTAGAAGATTGTGTATTAACTAATGAAAACCAACTTTGTCAAAGGTTAAAATTGGACAATTAATCCCCACCTCCCGTTGACAATCCAGTAAGGCACCATGGTTGATGGGATCAAAAAGCCATCAAGGGGTTCCAAAGGACAATAATGAGTGCTTTATTATGAGATCTGTGCTTACATCCAAGAGGTTAATAGTGTGCATGGGATCGGGGCTGTACAAATAACAAAATATATATCACATATTCTTCATTGTCATTTTTTGCCATTGATTTTACTTCTATTACAAAAGTAGTGAAATGGTTGTCCATGTGCCATCAGAAGCATAGACATGGATAATAAATGACAATCAGGAAGATAGTGGGAGTGCTTAGGGTTGAATTTCAAGGCTAAAGATTTGGGACTCAGCACTCAAAAGGACTTCAAAAAGAGCAACAAAAACTGTTAAGAACACCCTACATCTGCAGATCTCGGTAGAACCAATTGGTAGAACCAATCTTACAAGCAGCCAAACACCTATATATCTACACAATATATACATTATCCCCTTCAACTACAACAAAATGGCTTTTATTCCCAACTCAGTATATCAGCATCAAGGCAGCAGAAGGCAACTCCAATTTTACTGCTACAGTTATTATGGGGTTATGATTTATAGACCAGGACTACACATGCTTGGATTGTTCAAAATAAATTCTGGAATGGCAAACGACTTTTAGTTAGTCCTATTCTGTGTTCTTATGGAGCAGGAGCGTAGAGGCTACTATGAAGGAGGAAAGATAGTAGTTTAAAAAAATGTTAATAAAACTCCCACTCCCCCAAGACTATGATGAATGGGGCTCAACTGACCTGATATGTTCTATCTTGAAGGGAACCTATGTTTAAGATAATAAACAATGAAATAGATAGTCTTGGTAGAACTAAATCAATCCAGGAGACTGGAAAAGGTGAGCTAAATCCTGAGTGTATCAAAATTCATATTCCATAGTTCAAAAGTCATTAGACTAAGGGTAAAACACTTAATATTCCTACCCCTGATACCCTTGAGCTGTTGTGGCCTGCCAGCGGCCAACAGAACTGGCAGCAGATTCAGACAGTGAGGAGGTTGGGGAGGAATGTGGGCCAGTCCTGGAGTCTGGGAAGGCTTGGACGAGGGCTCTGAGTTGGAGGCAGAGAGGGGGCCAAGGCCATCTGGTAGTCCTTTGCTGCCTCTGGAGTCTCAGGAGTCTGACATCAGTGAGGCAGAAGAACAGTGTCAGCCTGTTCCCAGTGTGCGCATGCGCAGAGCTGCCAGAAGACAGGAACAATTAAGAAAAAAGGGTCGATTTGGGAGTAAGGCTTGGAGATAAGCCTCCCATAAGACATAAAAGAGAAGCAAACAGGACTGGAGCTTTTGCAGGAAGCAATTAGTTCATCTGGTCCGTAAAAGCTTGGGAAAAGCTCTGTTTAACTCTGTGCTAAGTTTGGTCTTGCCCTGCATTTGGCAATTAGTTCTCTGGCAGCATTCCAAGGGAGATAAGATAAGTGTTTGTAAACACTCCCCTGATAGACTGTTTAAAGAAGCCTTTCGGACTGGGAATGACAATAATTCACAGCCACTGGAATTAAAGAGGTTTGCCGGGGGTAAGTTTGTGCTGTATACTTTCTAAGGAAGCCTAGGTCAGAACATGGGGTTGCCAAAAGAGTAGGGTCAAATTATACTAACAGATAAGGCTGAGTTGGGACAGTCATGTTTTTAAATTTTCCTAGCTTTTGTTCTCTCTTGTGAAATGTGCATTTCAAAGCTACAACAGCTATCTTAATCTGTTCCCCATGTCAGACTGGAGAGAAACTGTGCTGTCAGTTTTCATCAGTCATGTTGCAAAAAAAAAAAAAAAAAAAAGTGGGGGAGAGTGGGGACTTGAGAACTACCTGGGGAGAATCATTTATTTATTTACAGTTTAATGTGAATCACATTTGGATAAATTTGTTCTGATAAAACATAGGCCTATACAAAAATTGCATATTTTTCCCCCTGGATTTTGTATTAGGAAAAAAAAAGGTAAAATTGCTCACAAAATTGGATATATTAAGAAGACTGTGTATGAAAAAAGTATATTATGGGTAATTGAGTAAAGATTGAGATATTACTGGGAAATACGGCATAAAATGCATACATTTTATGGCAGAGTTTATTAACTTTAAAACCACCAGCTGATGGGGAAACAAGAGAGAATGAACTTAGATTGACAATATGAGACACTGAACAAAACTGAACTCACAATAATCAACCTGACTTGAAAATTCAGGGACTGAATCTAGAACCAACTGAGTAGTTCAACCACTAAATCTTCCAGCTTTCTCCGCCTGTATACCCTGTATTCTGCCTGTATTCCCAAATATATTGCACTGCATAGATCAGAGATGGCTAACCTTTTCCGGACCGAGTGCCCAAATTGTGCAGGCGTGGATGCAAATCCACGCATGCATGCCCGAACCCCCCAAATGAATGCGTGTGTGGCCCCCTGCATGCGTCCTGCCACCCACGCATGCACGTGAGGCCTGCCCATGTGCACCCCACCCCCTGTGCATGCGTGTGTGGCCCCCCTGCACATGCCCCACCCCCAATGCATGCATGGCAGAGACCCAAAGACCAGCTGGCTGGTGGGAGGTGTGCAAGCATGTGTGGCGGAACTGAACTGGGGTGACGGCTTGCGTGCCCGCAGAGTGGGTACTGCATGCCACCTCTGGCACACATGCCATAGGTTCGCCATCATGGGCATAGATCGATAGCTCATTTGAAACACAGGCAACCCCCCCCCAATAACAAAGACAAGCAGGAAGAAAAGGAGGGGATGACAAATAAACTGAGGTTGTGTAACCTGAAGATCTCCACAGCCAATTATCAGAATAAGTAGTAATACAACAGTTACTGATATAATATTAAATATTTATTTTGTTCCCATTTGAAAATGAAAACTAGGGTTGAAGGAAGGAGAGAAGATATTTAGTTCCATCTTCAGCCTAATGTAATTTTGAAAGGGGCATAGAGGAATGAACATTGAACAAAAAAGTCAAGAAATGAAAATTCAATGAAAAATTTCAATATCTGTTGAAAAAAGATAATTTCTTTATTTTTTCTCCCTTTTTTTCTTGTACTTTTTCCATTTCTTTTTTTTTCCTCATTTCCTCATTACTTTTTGTTTGTTTTTTGTTGTATGAAATAAATCTTAATAAATATAATAACATTCAATTTGGCATCTCTAATCTCCCATTTAAAGAAAATGTTTCATTCTTTTTACCAGTAGGTAATAAATTTTGAGCGTTATGATATTTATATTTTAATCATGTCATGAACAGAACATTTAGGTAGATGAGATGTTGATTATGTAAAAAGAAAACTTTCTTAGGTCCATGAAGTTGGAAGGGATCTTGAGGTCTTTTAATTAATTAATTTATTGATTGATTTATATGCCGCCCTGAGTCTCCGGAGAAGGGCGGCATATAAATCAAATTAAAAAAAAAATCAATTCCAAGGGAGAAATCTTCATACAGTTAGTCCTCAACATACAACTGTAATGGAACTTGCCCATTATGGTCATAAGTGGTGATGGTGGGTCACCCACATTTTATATTTTTTTACACAATTTAACTGAATCACTCCAGTTGTTAAGCAAATGTCGCAGTCATTAAGGAAATCCATTGTTCACTACAGGGTGATCTTACTGAAAACTGAAAATAAAACATTTTTTTGGCAAAAATGTCATAAATTACAGTCATGTGGGTGCAAATGACCATAAATATTGGCTAGTTCTGAGTCACACACTCACACATTCAAAAATCAGGCTGATCCTGTCAGGCACAAGAAATCAGGAACCAAGGTTACTCAAATGAGTACAAGTATATTCCGTGCTATCTCTCTAAAAAAATCTGAACTAATAATAATAATCAAGGAAAATTGGCAGTAAATAAGGACCAACGGATTCAAGGTGGGCTGGACTTAGATCTCTATAGACTCCAAACTAATGACACACTTGACCTCTCCTTCAGAATCAGCCTGGTCATCTCCTACAATACTATATGAATTTCAAACAATTCTACAGGATCAGTGCAGTGGTGAAATCTGAACCGGTCTGCCACCAGTTTGCTGGCCGCACATGCATGCTGCATGCCAAATGCGTGCTGAATGCGCATGAGCAGTGCGCATCAAATGTGCGCTGCATGCACATACACAGTACGCACCAAAAGGAGGCTTGGGAAGGTAAGTAGAGTAGCGAGGGGGGTGGATCAGCTGTGCCGTGCGATTTAGATTCATTAGAAAGCAGGATTTCCTGCTTTCTAACTATTTTAAATCCCGCGGCACAGCTGATTCAGAGGAACTGGTAGCTTTTTTTAAACTTCCGGTTCAGCTGAACCAGTAGTTTTTATCACTACCGGTTTGCCCGAACCAGTGTATAGACTGTATAGTATAGTTTATTGAATAGCCCGAAGTGCAAACCAGTGCAAACCGGTAGCATTTCACCACTGGATCAGTGTAATCACAAAAATGATTTTCAAATAATATCTTCGTGGCCTTTTCTCCTTAACATATTGAGATCCTTTCTGGATCAATCACTACAAGTTTAGAAATTGTGTCCAGATGCAGGAATGAATAAATTTGAAGTTAGTATCCAGGGTAAAATATGCTGAGAGTTAATTTGAATTTTAATTGTTTTTTTTAAAAAAAGAAATACAGACTTCAAAATTTTGAAAGTTTTTAAAAGTTGAAAGTGGACCACCTTGAAAAGCTCTATTATATTTGAAAATGTGTAAACGTAAAAGAAAGCTAAAGATGTTTCTCTTCATCAAAACAGTGACAGTTGGGCAAATACTATAATTTACATAACTGAAAAAATACAAAATATTTTTTTTAAATTGTAGTATATGTGCCGTCTTTCAGATCTTCTCTTTTCATACATATGATAAAGGAGCATCTCCTTTTTTTACCTTTTTTGGTTCACTGGCAGCTTTTATAATTATAATGAGATGTGTTAATTGTCATGGAATATAGGATGGGTTCCTGCAATTCACTGACAGTTCTGTATTCTGCAGAAGTTTAAATGGTTTTGTAAAGGAATTTCTTAATGATTGCATTTATATAAATTCTATCTAGTCTGTCCGAAGGCCTAAGTATATGTTTCATAGATTTCAATTCTAATCCATTTTGGAATTGGAGAAATATAGAACAGAGGAACAATGGGCAAAATCCATTTAGAGCAGGGGGTAGACTTCAAAAATTTTAGCAAGGGGTTCTCTGCCCAGTTGCTGGGTGGCCGTGACCATGGTGGGCATGGCCTAGTTGGCCTCCTGCACCACGGGGGGTGGGGGTGGGGTGGGGGTTGTCCTCCCTGGGCTCTGGAGGCTTTCCTCAAACCTCTGGGAGGGTGAAAACAGCCTCCCCAGGCTCCAGAGGCCCTCTGGAGGCTGGAAATGGGCCCATTTCTGGCCTTCACGAACTTCCAGTAGGCCTATTTTTCGCCCTCCCTGAGCCTCCGTGCATGCCCTACACTTACCTGCATCCAGAATGTGCCACGTGGGGACTCCTGGGAGGGGTGGGGTGGGCAGGGCCAGTCAGAAGTGGGATTTGGGGTTCTCCAAACTGCACAGATTTTAGCTATAGGTTTTTCCTGTGAACTCCCAGCAGCCCACCCCTGATTCAGAGTACAATATATGTTGTACTGTTGACAAAACAGAGGCAATAATATGCTGGATTGCAAGGAAGTCTATAGATTGGAGATCCTAATTTATATAGGGTGGTATGAAAAATATATACTGTACTTGCACATGTAACATACTTCCAAAATGTACTAAAGATGCACTGCTGCATTTGGCACGGTTATTATAACTTCTGCTGGGAAGTAGTCCACATTTTCTCTATCTTATTAAATACAATTTTGTGAAAGCTTCAATTGATCAAAGCCATGATGGGCAGTGGAGATTAATAGCTGTCAGACCTGGCATATTAAAGATTGAAGCTCGGAAGGTAAGAGGGGTAAATGGAAAGAGCATGAATTAATGGATGAAATAAATAATAAAAATCGGAAAATATTGCATGTTGTTATGAAACCAAGAAAGGCTAAGGATATGATAAATCTGAATGAGGCTGATTCAGGATGTTGTAGGATTGATGAAAATCTACAGGAAAGTAAAGCTATATTCTTAATAATGAATGGAATGGCTTGAATGTATGTCAAAAATTATGAATTAGTCTCTGTTAGTGTATATGAAAATAGGAATCCATATTTCAGTGATGGTTGCATGTTATCTTCCTGTGAATGGAGATAATGGAAGATCCAGAGAAGAATTGGGAGGTGCTGCTGAAAGTGTGTGATTTATGAGGAAAGTAACATTCTGCTAAATAACATGAACAAGATAAGGCAACAAAAATGTTTGGGCCATTTTGAAATTCAAAAAAGAATGTTAGCGGTGACTGATGGGCATCTGCTTAGGAAAGAAAAGTCTGTCTCAAATACATAGCTGAAGCATAAGATTTATGTACACAGAGAAAAAGAATCTGTACATATCTAAAATGTGGTTTGATTGTTTATGGTGAAAGACAGAGAACCAGTGAAGAATATATAGACAATGAGTTTGGAATTAGAGATGAACAAGTTTTGAACAAGAAGAGAACTTGGAAAAAATAAACATGGAACAAAGGAAAGATATGAAAAAAAAATGAGAAAAAAAGTACAATGGCTATTGGTAGGGGGGGAAAATAAGTCCTGCATGAAAAAAATACAGGAAGATTGATCCATTTCCCAGAAGATGAAATTGTGTTCTTTCATAGAATATATACTAGGTAAAGGAAAATGTTTCCCTTCTCCAGTCATGTTCGACTCTAGGGGGCAGTGGTTACTCCATTTCTTAGCCGAGGGAGTCAGCATGGTCCAAAGACATTTGAATGATCATGTGGCCATGACTACATGCTAATGGTGCATGGAACGTTATTACCTTCTCACCAAAGTGGTACATATTTATTTATTTATTTTTTTATTGAAAAAGTTTTTCAAATACAAATTTTTCCCCCTTTTTTCTCCCCCCTCCTCCCTAACCCCCCTCACCACCCGTCCCCCTGTGACTTCTTCAAAATAAAATCCTAATTCATAACAGATTATATAATATTTTACCATCCCCTTACTCCATCCCCCAAATACTGACCCTTTCTTTCTAATAATATTATTACATCCCCCTTTTACCATACATTTCAAAATAACATTCTACTATAACATTGTATAATAACTTCTAATTTAGCGTAGTAATATTATTATGACTCCCAATTTAGCAATAATCTGCCCTTTTTCTCCTCCCCCATACATATATCTATATATTAATATAACATTTCAAAACAACCTTCCAGAAAGTGGTACATATTTATTTACTCGCATTTGCATGCTTTCGAACTGCTAGGTGGGCAGGAGCTGGATCAAGGAACAGGAACTCACCCATAGTGCAGGGCTCGGGTCTTGAACCCAGGCTGCCAGCTTTCCAGCTGACAAGCTCAGCATAGGTAAATGGGAAAGCTCCCAGACAAAGAGAACCGGTTCGGTGATATCATATCGTCACCTCTACCGGCTCGGCCAAACCGGGCCGAACCGGGAGGGACCCACCACTGTTCTGCTTCCTTGTGGCTTAAACGAAACACAAAATTTGACCAGGTGAACTACAGCTTGCAACTCTGGAGGAAGGAAGAATGAATGGATCAAAAGAAAGAGGTGAGCAAAAGACAATGAATAGGGCATTGGTTAGATGTTTGCCATGATTGAAAAGCATGGAAAGGTATTGTGATGGTGTTGGTATAACTTAGTTGTAGCTTTTTCTTATTTCATGACTTTTAGATACAGGTACTCCTCGACTTACAACTGTTCATTTAGTGGCCATTCAATGTTTACAATGACACTGAAAAAGTGACTTATGACAATTTTTCACACTTACAACCATTGCAGCATCCCCGTGGTCGCATGATCAAAATTCAGATGCTTGGCAACTGATTCGTATTTATGACTGTGCAGTTCCCCGAAGTCATGTGATCCACTTTTGCGACCTTCCGACAAGCGACGTCAATGGGGAAGCCAGATTCATTTAACAACCATGTTACTGACTTAACAGCACTTAACAACTGTGGCAAGAAATGGAGCAAAACTCACTTAACAAATGTCTCACTTAGCAATAGAAATGTTGGGCTCAATTGTGGTTGTAAGTCCTGGACTACTTGGGTAGCTCTTTTTTCTTTTCAGCACCCTGTATAACACTGCTTGAAGGTTAAAAAAAACCCCCAATGTGTTAAGCATGCATTCATGTATGTAGTAAAATTGTTCAGGGATAAGATTTAGGGATAAGATTAGATTTAGGATTAATTTTTTGCATTACTCTAAGAAATTCTGACAGCCTCCTTTCCTCTGGAACAAGAAATTTGTGAAGGAAATTTTAGGTTTTGGAGATAGAGCCGAGGTGGCGCAGTGGTTAGAGTGCAGTACTGCAGCTACTTCAGCTGACTGCTAGTTCAGCAGATCAGTGGATCAAATCTCACCGGCTCAAGGTTGACTCAGCCTTTCATCCTTCCGAGGTGGGTAAAATGGGGGCAATATGCTATTTAGTATACTGTCTTCAGTGTAAGCCGCCCAGAGTCCTCGGAGAGTGGGCGGCATAGAAATATGAATAATAAAATAAATAAAATAAAATAAAAATAATTTTTGGCATCTTTATTAAAATCTAAGGAAAAACCCAAGGCACCAGGAAATATTATGTTGCAGTAAAACAGAAAAAAACTGTACTGGAAATTGTAACCAAATAAACTTATCCTGCATCAATAACATGAGAATTTTTGTACGTATTTATTGCTAGAAAAGGTTTGTGTAGTTCTGTCATAAACTTGTTATCTTTAAGTGAGCATAAAAATTATTCTCGCAGATGCCTTTTTAAAAATGGATTTTTTTCCGCGAATGTGGGTTTTTTTTGCAAGACATGATTTCGGAATGCTATTTTCTCTTAATGTATTAATTTCTGAATGTACTTTGTATGCATTTTATGGCTGCATCACAAAATTGAGAACAAAATGGAAAGGTAATTTAATTCTACTTCATTTATTGGTTAGGGAATGCAAATTAGTATGATGTAATATGTAGCCAACACATTTCTCCACCAGAGCCTGACATTTTGGGAAATGTTGTAGTGCAAAAATATGTTTACGTATTAAGACACTGATGCCTTAACTTTTGATCCAACTTATGCCCATACTGTTTACAAAATTGTTTAAACAGTATAATAAAAGCTATTAAAACAAAGCACAGCTACAAAAATAATCAGATATGACAATCCAAATGAAAAGAAAGCTGACAAGTGGGACTTGATGAAAATGACAAAAGAAATTACAATTACAGTTAAAAATTAGGAAGTCCCTAAACTCCTTTTGAATATCTAAGCATAACCCAGAAAATAATCCGAGTTCAGTCACTGCTTCTCCAAATAAGAAAAAGAAACCTACTAAAGAAACACTGTAAATCAGTATTCATACATTATGTAGAAGGAACAACTGTTATGCTCAAAAAAATTCTATATTTCTATGAACTTGTTTTACCAGCTACCTAAAAATCAAGACAGAAGGTACAAAGTGAAGCTCCTTAGCTATAAAGTTTTATAAATTTGGTATTCTTTCTAAAATGACTCTGCCTGATGATGTCCAATCAGTGATCTGAGGACCACCAGTGCCCAGAATATATGGTATGTCAAAAATCACAGATCATGCAAACATGATATTTCCTTTAACATACTGATTTTTATTTAATTTTGGACTCCTATGAATGGCACCTAAGGGGGATGGCACATATGCCATGAATTCATGGTGTCAATCCTTGGCTGATATGCTGGTCCCAAACATATGGAGATTGTCAACCTTTTTTAGCTTAAATCAAATGACCAAAAACTTTTGCTGAATCTGAGTCCTTGGTGCTCACTTGAGATTGGTAGTTTGTTCACAACGTTTCATAATTCAACTAGTATCATCATTAATTGGAGCCATCAGTTGTTGAATGTCACTCACCTATTCACCATGATTGAGTTTTAGTAGCATTCTAGGTCATTGGCTCCAGAGGTGGGTTTCAGCCAGTTGTGGAGAACCGGTAGCGGAAATTTTGAGTAGTTCGGACAACTGGTAAATACCACCTCTGACTGGCCCTGCCCCCATCTATTCTCTGCCTCCCGAGTCCCAGCTTATCGGAAGGAAATGGGGATTTTGCAGTAACCTTCCCCTGGAGTGAGGAGGGAATGGAGATTTTATAGTATCCTTCACCTGGAGTGGGGTGGGAATAGAGATTTTACAGTATCCTTTCCCTGCCATGCCCACCAAGCCACACCCACCAAGCCACACCATGCCCACCAAGCCACACCCACAGAACTGGTAGTAAAAAATTTGGAAACCCACCACTGATTGGCTCACTTCTAAAAGGGGATCTCTATAAAGGGCTGGACCAGAAAGAGGAGAACTTAGTAAATATGTTACAATTGATTCATCTAGCAAGTGAAGCAAGAGTTCATATTTTGGGGTAAATGAAGCAACTCACATTCAGTTGACCTGTTAGAGAGGGCTGTAAACACTATGAAGCAGTATATAAGTCTAAGTGCTATTGCTATTATCACAATAATTTGCATGTTGCATTTATTTATTTATTTATTTATTTATTTAGATAGATAGATAGATAGATAGATAGATAGATAGATAGACAGATAGATATAGATATAGATATAGATATAGATATAGATATAGATATAGATATAGATATAGATATAGATATAGATAGATGCTGCCTCAATAATCACAACATGTTGCAATTAATATATTTGTAGCATAGATTCACTGGAGATCATGTGCATATGGATATTCTTCAAATGAAGAAAATACACACAAATTCTATCATGAAGTTCTGGATGGTCCAATTGCAGTGCTACTTAATATTAATTGAGGGACCATGTGCACAGTGGTTTTAAGTTTGCATTCTCTCCACCATAATCATATTAACTACACCATATCTAGAATGACTGACATAGAAGAACAAAAGACCTATCACCTATACTTTATAGCCAATATTTTATGATGCAATTCAAAAATTGAATTACAATTCTATGGTCAGATGCACATAACATTCCTGACCCAGACAATGTTCCGGAAACTGTAATAATTCCATTTACTAAATTCCCTTGATCTAAATTGATCTAAATTTACTAAAGTCACCTAACTCTAAATTGGTTACTCTCCAAACGTTTTATTTATTTATTTATTTAGAGGCCACCTTATGAAAATGTAGGGAACTGACCCAAAATGGATTCATGACAGCAGGTCAGCAATTTCATTAGCTCCACTTTCTGCATCATACCTTTTCATACCCTTTCTATTTTTTTTTTTTTACATTCAAATGATTCTGGAATACTAATCACCCTTTCTTTATCTCTTTTTTTAATCTCTTTAACAAATTTGCTATTGCTTATTGATCAAGAAAGCAAATGAGAACAAACTGCGTAGGAGCAGGTGGAGGATGTGGCCAGGAAGGGCTTGCACAGGTCCATCCTGTGTGGCCATTCCAGGATCAAAAAGCTCTTATGATGATCACTTATACCCTAGTCTCATGATGGCGAACCTATGGCATGTGTGCCACAGGTGGCACACAGAGCCCTCTCTGATGGCATGGGAGTCGTCACCCTAGTTCAGCTCTGCTGTGCATGCACATGCGCCTCCTGCTAGTCAGCTGGTCTTTGGGTCTCTGTGGTTCATGCACATGGGCATGCGTGGGGGCATGCAGGGAGCACCCACGCATTGCATTTTGGAGGTTTGGGCACGTGCACGCTTTGGGCACTCGGTCCAGAAAAGGTTAGCCATCACTGCCCTAGTCATTTCTCATTCACCCTATGTGGAGCTGCCCATGAAAAGTATTTAGAACTGTAACTCTTCCAGGAAGATTAAGAAGAGAGGCCCAGTCAGGGGTGAAATGCTCCCGGATCGGACCGGATCGCCTGATCTGGTAGCAATTTTTCCCTGTGGTTCGGCGATCTGGTAGTGATCGCTGCCCAGGTGTCATTACTTCCTGGTTTTAACCAGGAAGTAACCAGCAAGTAATGTTTTTTTACCTTCTGCGCATGCACAGAAGGTTTTGTGCATGCACACAAGGTGTGCGTGCGCTTCTGAATTGGTAAGGAAGGTAAGTAGATTTCACCCCTGGGCCCTGACTCCTATGGTATTTGGCACTCAAAGCAAGCCATATCAGCAGGGAGCTTTCTCTCTCACATCTGAACTATAAGAGAGAAAGCTTAACCCATCTCTAACTGTAATTCCAGATTACTGTTCTGTATTAATCTCCATTCCCTCCCCACTCCTGGGGGAAGGATCTTGCAAAATCTCCATTCCCACCCCACTCTGGGGCCAGCCAGAGGTGGTATTTGCCAGTTCTCTGAACTACTGAAACTTTCCACTACCGGTTCTCCGAACTGCTCAAAATTTCCGCTACCGGTTCTCCAGAACCTGTCAGAACCTGCTGGATTTCACCCCTGCTTTCCGCTACATTTTTTTTCTAACAATGGAGAAATAACAACAAGAAATAGATACTGCATTGTTTCTGCGATACCTATTTTACAAACAGATAACTTTTGAGTAAAAAATGTTATCTCCTCCTCCTCCTCCTCTTCGTTAAAGTATCAAGTTATGTTGAAAGTGTCAATGGCATTATAATAAACTTTTATACTTACTGGTCATGCTGAGTTAGAGCTATAGCCATCAGTGACCACATACTGTTTTCTAAAATCACTTTTATATGACAAGGAGGTTATCTATCTATCTATATATATAAATGCAAAACACCATTCACTCATGAAATCTCCAGAACGGTACAGCCTACAAACTTGAAATTTGGCATGTATGTTCCTCTTGACTTCTAGGTGCTCACTAAGAAAGGCTTTTTCGAAATGACCATCAGATCATTGGTATTTCATATACAGTATTATATTCATATGCTCTGATGCTAAGGAGTTAGATATTCTACTCCCCCTCCCCACCTTAAAAGAACTCTGTTCCAACTGCCAGTTGCCTTATATTAACATGCTTTGATGTTACCCCTTCGCTAAACTGGGCATGGGTGTGGCCAGCATGTGACTCATGTAGCCTGTGGGCTGGGACATTCTACTCCTCCCCCTCTGTTCCAACTGCCAGTTGCCTTATGTTAACACACTCTGATGCTACATTCTACATTAAGTTTCAGGCTTTAAGTGTCCATTTGTCACATCTGATTACATAGTTTCATAGCGAAGCACGGGTGTCCAGCTAGTAGTATATGTTTCCTTTGTTTGGAAACCCTCCAAATAGGAGAAAAAGATGGGAATAGTGAAGTACATATATACTGAAACTTAATGTATCATCATATGTCTATCAGTTCAGAAATAAGCCCTATTGAGACATAGTCTTGGTTAAGTGTTTATAGCCTTGCAATTCTAAGATAAGTCTTCACTGAGATTTTGAACTCCCCCCCCAAAAAAAAAGAGATTGGAAATCCTAGAATGTATTGTAAAGAGAACCATATATAATTATGTTGTGTCTTCTATATAAAAATGCTTGAGCATGCGGAAAAACAACAGAGAACAAAAGATAACAGGACAGAAGTTAACCAAAGCGACCCTTGCATTCCTTTGTGGCTATTGTCCCTCAGTGCCTCCATTTCAACCTCAGCTTTACTGGCATCAGAAACAAGTAGAAAGAAGCCAGATTTATCCATTAAATATCTAAGCTCTCAGCCTGACAGAAGAGGGCTACATCTGATTAAAACGTGGAGATCTTTCAGAACTTACAAAATTTCAATCTTAGGGCTCACCACATAGCCTAGAAAAGCCTTTAACTCATGAAGTAGAGGACAAATATATTAGGCCTTAAACCCAGTGTGTTGATGATCCCCATCTTTCCCTTTTCCTAGTTACTGGACTGGACTGAGGCTGGCATTGGTTGCTATATTGGTTGCTAATTTTGAATATTAGCTGGTGAGGAGGAGGAGGAGGTGGAGAAGCAGATAAAGTCAATAAAAGTTCTGTCTGAGAGGGAATGGAAGGAATGGAGAAATAGCAATAGCACTTAGACTTATATACTGCTTCACAGTGCTTTGTAGCCCTCTCTAAGTGGTTTACAGAGTCAGTGTATTGCCCCCAACAATCTGGGTCCTCATTTTACCAATCTCAGAAGGATTGAAGGCTGAGTCAACCTTGAACTGGTCAGAATTGAACTCTTGGAGGAGTGAGCAGTGAGTTAGCCTGCAGTACTGCATTCTAACTACTGTGCCACCATGGCTCTTAGCCACAGCTTCAGACTCCTGAGTTCAGATGGGAGAAAGTAACCCTGAATTGAGTCAATAGGAGACTCACACGAGGGTGACTTTCTGAAGAAGACTCTACAAGAGGCACAGAATTTTTCCATAGGAAATCTGGGTCCACTTTCTGATAAAAAATACTGCTGCCTTAGCAATAGCAATAGCACTTGGACTTATATATTGTTTCATAGTGCTTTACAGCCCTCTCTAAGCAGTTTACAAATTTCAGCTTATTGCCCCCAACAATCTGGGTCCTCATTATACCAACTTTGGAAGGATGGAAGTCTGAGTCAACCTTGAGCCAGTGAGACTTGAACTGCCAAATTGCAGCCGGCAGTCAGCAGAAGTAGCTTGCAGTGCTGCATTCTAACCACTGCACCATCAAGGCTCAGGGTCTAACTGCTCTAATATAGCATAATATAGAACCCAAAATATGGGTTCCTCTGTGAGGACATAAAAAAAAAAAGCATACTGGAGCTGGGGCAAGGAGAATGTATATATATACAAAAAAACCTTGGCTAGAGGGAAAACCTGGCTAGAAGAAACACACACACACACACACACACACACACACACACACACACACACACACACACACATATATATATATATATATATATATATATATATATATATATATATATATATATATATATATATAATTTTTATTACCGCAACACAACAACACAACATACAAAACACAAACACATAATATGTGTTTCTTTTTACATATCATTTTCGTTCCTTTTACTTTCTACTATATACATTCCCCATTTTTTCCATCCTTTATTATCATTATCTTTATCATCCCTTTATTTTTAATTTTCTTCATTTACAATATTTTGCACATTTGTCACCTTCTTCTCTGTTTTTGATTAAGCCCTTGGAATTTTGCAATAAATAAATGTTGTTTGCTAATTTATTCCTACTGCTAATCAATTTTTTTTTAGTAAAATAAAGCAGACCAAAGAAAAGAAAAACCAAACAAGCCCATTTTTCTGAGAGGAAACCTTTCTTAAATCACATAGGTAAACTTTCAAGCAAAGGCACTCTGTCTAAACAATTTCATAAACAAAACAGAAAAAATAACTAAGGGACCAACTCCCTGCACCTATGAAGAAAACTCTGGAGTATTGTTTTGATAAAACAGCCTGAATATTGAATTTTAGAGAAATGCAATTGATACAAATCATTGTGGACAGAATTAGTCATATTTCTCTTGGAATAAACTTTTGCCCTGAATACCTTTTTTTAAAAAAATCTTATTAAAGACAAATTGCTCACTCTGTTTCCAATTCCTGAAATCCTTTTCATGACATTGACATCAATACACACAGCAACTTCCCTTTCTTTGAAGATACTCCCAACAGATTCTACTAGACGCTCATCTCTCTTTATCAGCCCCTGTCAATAAGACAATAGATTATTCCAGGCCAAGGAACTTGATGATGAAGCTTGGTTATAGAAAGCAGCTGTATTCTCTGCAGTACGCATTCCACGTGTTATCTTGTCGAGGATTTGCTTGATCAGCATGTGAGTTCATATAACAGATGTTACCCTCTGAGTGTTAGTTAGCCATAAGGTGCTTCTTAGCATAAACTAGAGCAGGGGTCAACAACCTGCGGCTCTGGAGCAGCAGGTGGCTCTTTCATCCCTCTGCTGTGGCTCCCTATTGCTGGTCGGCTCCACAATTGATAGGGCTTTCGGTAAGGACAGGTAGAGGAAAAAGGATGCCATGCTAGAAGGAGACTCTATGGTGGGGGAGGGGGGACCAGACTTCTGGTTGACATAGGAAAAAGGACGCTGTGCTAGGAGGAAACTCTATGGTGGGGGAACCGGACTTCCGGTCGGCTCCAAAATTGAATGGGGCTTCCGGTTAGGACCTTTGTGGCTCTTTGAGTGTTTAAGGTTGCCGACTCCTGAATTAGAGGAATACTCCTAATCAGAAAGAGCTACAGTGACCAGGAAAGTACATAATTGAAGGCAGATTTTACAATCCCACTGAAAAGAAATTACATTTTGTCAGCTCCTGTGGGCTGGATACAAAGGAGCAATATATTTTAAATATTACTAATTATTAAAACAAGTTCCCACATTCAAAATTAGTTCAATTAAATGCCATTATATTATGTTGCCCTTGCTTGGCCATATAGGAAGCTTAGGAAGATAGCTGAGAGCAGGAAAAAGTCCCTCTTAATGGTCTTCATTATGGGGAAAATATACACTGATAGGAAAAGGCAGGTGTGTTGACACACGTACACAAATAAGTGCATATGCGCTTATAAATGTACATGAAAACATACTTCCCATTAAATTGGCTCTAGGAATCTAGCTTCAGTAAAAACATATACTGCAAGGAATAAATTCTTTAACAGATCAGGAACATCTCCTGGATGGAGCTGTCAAATATCTTCTCAAAGCAGAATTGTATCAGTCTCCCTAGAGGAAAGAATTCTTGGTTGGGGCAGAGGTAGAATGCAAGCACACACCAAAAGGCAAATAAACAAAAGGGTTTTCATTTTCATTCGCATGGAAATTTAACAAGGAATAGTGGGTTTCAAAACAATCTACTGTATTATTTTGTAAAACATATTTTTATCTGCTTTCATATCTGTTCTGAACTTGAGGATCTTGAATCTTCTTCTTCTTCTTCTTCTTCTTCTTCTTCTTCTTCTTCTTCTTCTTCTTCTTCTTCTTCTTCTTCTTCTTCTTCTTCTTCTTCTTCTTCTTCTTCTTCTTCCTCTCCTTGTCCTCCTCTTCCTTCATCATCATCATCCGACATGCACACTTATAACAAAGCATCTAGGTAGCTAGTTCCTTGCATGTTCTAGTTTAGTTACTTTAGTTTATTATATTTATATACCGCCCTTCTCCCGAGGGACTCAGGGCGGTGAACAGCCATGGTAAAAACAATATACAACAAAAATTAAAAGCTTATTAAAATAATTCAATCATTCGGCCAAATTTAAAATATCCAACTAAAATCATTTTAAAACCCCTATCAAAACCCAATTTAAAAACCCTTGCAACCCTTTATCCTAGAGCAGGAGTCCCCAACAACTGGGCTGCAGATCACTACCAGTGCACGGTCTGTTTGGAACCGGGTCACTGAAGCAATGGGCAAGTGCACGAAGTTTCATTTGCGCATGTGCAGGATTTAGGTTGCAAGTGCAAAACCACCCTCACCCAGGGGTGAAATCCAGCAGGTTCTGACAGGTTCTGGAGAACCGGTAGCGGAAATTTTGAGTAGTTCAGAGAACCGGCAAATACCACCTCTGGCTGGCCCCAGAGTGAGATGGGAATGGAGATTTTGCAATATCCTTCCCCCAGGAGTGGGGAGGGAATGGGGATTTTGCAGTATCCTTCCCCTGGAGTGGGGTGGGAGTAGAGATTTTGCAGTATCCTTCCCCTGCCATGCCCACCAAGCCACGCCCACAGAACCGTTCGTAAAAAAATTTGGATTTCACCACAACCCCCACCTTTGCCAAAACCCACTGAAGCTGGTGCCACTGGTCCATAAAACCAAAAAAGTTGGGGATTCTAGAGAATCTGTTCTCTAGAGAATGGAGGAAAACCCTCTAGCAATCTGCTTTAAGCATCTTCCCCCCTTATTCAATGTTTGATTAGGGCTTGCCCTCGTCCCAAAGTAAAAACCAGCTTCATTTTCATTCAGCTACGCTTAGAATCCTATTGATTTCAAATCTAATTTAAGCGGACAAATCTTATTCCTGCATGAAAAGAAATGAAGGTTCCTTCTTGTGTGCTGTACTGGGTTAAAGGATGTTCGGTCTAGAAGTGAATGTGAACACGATCGTTGCTTCATACTTCATTTCCTCCTCTTTTACCCGGCAGTTGTCCATCACTTTGAATGGTGTGTATTCACCTGTGCAGATCTTCAGGACTATGAATGTAGCAGCTCTTTACACCTTCTGAAAGCAGGGTTAACTTTTACCAGGCTGCTTTAAAGAAAAGAAGGGGGATGTCTACTTTGTTTTTGAAGAATTGGGAACTGGAATAATTTTAGGCCTCCATGGAAAGGACTATGGTGATGAAGACAATAACAACAATGATGATGGAGTCAGTATATTGCCCCCAACAATCTGGGTCCTCATTTTACAGACCTCGGAAGGATGGAAGGCTGAGGCAACCTTGAGCCTGGTGAGGCTCAAACTGCTCGCAGTCAGCAGAATTAGCCTGCAATACTGCACTCTAACCACTGTGCCACCACAGCTCGATGTCAACTCTCAAAACGACTCTAGCTGAAGCCATATTTTTCTTGCTTGATGATGATGATGATGAGGAGGAGGAGGAGGAGGAGGAGGACAATGATTTTTGTAGGGCTTCAGTCAGAATCAGTGATTCTATCAGAACTTAAATTCAAAGAGGTCAGGTGGCAGCATGCAGCTTGTACCATCATCACCCCTTTAATATTACGTCTTATGTCAATATTTTCTCTCTTTTTTTTATCTATGAAGTAATTGGCCCAGTAAGTGTAAATCGGGGACATGCTGATTTTTATGTTAACTGACTCATTTTATTGACACCTTGAATGAAAAATATGGATCTATCTACTCTTTTCAAATATTGAACCAATATTTGAATGGACTACATCCAAGAAGAGAACCTAAGACAATTCTGTCCATTGCAATGCATTAGCTATAAGTCTGTCTGTCTATCTAACTATCTTATTTAGTTTCTATGTTTGTTATCAAGAGTGTCTTGATAAAACAATAAAAACAGATAAAATCATCTAAAAGATCAAACACAATAAAAGCAGAGAGACATATAATTGCCCAGTCTTGAATAAAAGAAAATGATAAAAGAAGAAAAAGTGAGGAGTAAGAACAATGAAAACAGAGGTGGGATTTGCTTACCTTCCCTACCGGTTTGCAAATGTGAGTGCGCGTGCGAGGGCGCTCGCTTCACTAGCACACACCTCCTCTGCGCATGCGCATGGCCTTCCGTGCATGCTTTTTGCTTGTGCATTACATCTGGGCAGGTGGGCGGAGCCTCCCACAATCGCCACAATCGAACCGGACAGAACCGGCTGAATCCCACCACTGAATGAAAGACAGTACAAGTCGAACTGAGGGTGTGGATGGAAAGATGACTTTTTTTGTTAGTACTAGCTGCAATTGATTACCGAGGGAGATCCCAAATGAAGCACCATCACTAAGAAACCCTCTCTTGCCTGACTGAACTAAGGACTCATATCCAGAGAAAGACTTATCAGCAGTCAGGAGTCCCTGGACACTACCAGAAGAATGACCGATCAATAGAAGAGAATACATGTAGCTGAGAGTGGAGTTCTTGATGCTCTTTGGGCTTGTTTGATTGCTTGTAGATGTTTTATTAGCCAGCCAGATGACATCACTCACACTGAACTCCACAACAAGGGATCAGCTAGCAAAGATAAGGCCAGAAAATTCAGTCCACAGCCTCAACGTTTGACACTCACCAGATGCATTTAGGAGTTCAAGGATTTAGTTTATATTACAGAGAGTATATAGTAACACAAGACTGACAACACTACAAAGCCTTTATGGAGACACTGATGTAATACATTCCTGAAAGGAAGTAGAGGAAACAGCCCCCATCCCTTCAGAAGCATGTCTTGGTTTAATGAAACTGATAGGAGTGAAATAAAATGTGCAACTCGGAAAGCTGCCCCTTTGTGAGAGAGGAAAAAAAAACACATTACATTTCTTAAACCTTTTTCCAATCCAGTGCACAATAAAAGAGTTTAAGGGCAACATTTACACTTACCCAATTTGGTATCTTCCAGCTATAATTATAAAGCAGTGGAGACAAACATACTGCTTTGGTGATAGCCTTTTTTCCCCTTTTTTTTACATGGCTGTTTGGTTTTTTCCCCAGTTTAGTAGCGAAAACTGTGAATGTGTCTTTACACAGGGGGTGAGAGGGATCAAATGCAAAGAAAGAAAGACTTTTCACAGCACAATCATTCTATCCTCAGTACATAATGCTTTTGATTTTCTCTCAGAAGGCTGAGATTAAAAGAAACTTTAAGAAAACTAGCATATGTTTGAAAGCCAACATTAACAATCACGCATCATATTGTTCCGTGGTTAGGGCCGCCTCAAAAACCTTATCAACTTTACCATCTCTATTCTCTATCTAAGAATAGAAAACAACAGCCAATGACTTAATAGCCAGTCATCAACACCTGTGGGAAAAGTGAACTAAGCACATTAAATTCAACCACAGGTCTGGGACTGCGGTTTTACAGGAAATGGCCTGAATTATGTGATGAAGATTGCTATAAATAACCATGGATGACAATTATTTCAATTTACCAGGTGACAATGAGAACAAGAATTAAATCTGATGGTTTACAGAATTTTACATGAACTAGAAATGGGACAGCAATTCTGCTGTTGTTGTCTACCCTGCTGGCTCACTGAAATTTAAAAATCAATGTTACTGCATTCCTATAGATCAGGGGTGTCAAACTCAAGGCCTGTGGGCCAAATCCGGCCTGTGGGGTGCTTAGAATGGGCCTGTGGGGCTGCCCTGTAAACAGCGAAGGACCGGCCTGCGGTGCCTCTGCCAGAAAAAACAGAGCTTGGGAGGGCTGCGCATGTCCTTCCCGGACTCTGTTTTTGGCCGTGACGGTCTCCTATAGCCCTCCGTCAGCAAAAATGGAGCTCGGAGGGGGGGGGGTTGCTCTCTAAGCAGTTTACAGAGTCAGCATATTGCCCCCAACAGTCTGGGTCCTCATTTTACTGACCTCAGAAGGATAAAAAGCTAAGTCAACCTTGAGCCTTAAGTCAAGTCAACCTTGAGCCTGGGGAGATTCAATCTGCCAAACTGCTGGCAGCTGGTGATCAGCAGAAGTAGCCTGCAATACTGCACTCTAACCACTGCGCCACCGACAATATTGTCAGTATAAAAGGGTTCATGAATTGGAATAGACATGGTAACAGGTCAGCCAATGAGGACTGTTTGGTGACCCAGACAGCATGGAGCCTGGGCGTGGCTTAAGTTCACTGATCTGTATATATTTGAGTGCTTCTGTTGTTCTGTGCTTCTGTGCTTATTGATTCTGTACTTCTGGATTTTGGTTCTGGTTCTGGCTTCTGCTGTATGGTATTGTATATAAAGAAGTTTCTTATATAAATCAATCCTGCTGAATTATTTACTTGTATGTTGGTTAGATTGCTGCAACCTCTAACATATATGCTGTGTGTATTGATCAAAGCAAAGTTAAGATCTGTCTACTTTTCTGGAAAATATCAAGGGCAGCTGGCTTTTATTAAGCTTATGAAATATCTCAACATCTTTTGAAAGCATAAACTTTGAGTTCTCAATGGAGAAACTTTGGCTCACATTTTCCATTATTTTTCCTGTGTAAGCCTCACTGCAATTGTGCAGATTTCATCAAATGTATCTTTCTCTAATACTTTGCACAAATCTGGCTGCTATAGAATAAGGGAATTACAACAATCTCGAAGGACAATGCAAAGCTTACCAATTTCCATGTGTACCATAGTCCTCGGAGCAGAACAGGAAAATCTTTAAAACATTTGTCTTTTTAACCAATAAGCAGGGATGGTTTTTAATTGAGTCTCCTACAACACCACAGGCGTCCCCATAATGAAACCATAATGGGCCAGTTGTGCTTTTAATGACACCAACATAAATCTCAAGCCATTTCATAGACTTCATATGAGTTGTTCTAATTCATACCAAGGGAAATGAAATACGGTCATTATACTTCAATGTGTATAAATATAATTGCTAACGCTGAGATTGAATTGGGGGTGGGGAAAAGTCACCAGCCACCAAGAATATTTTGTTTCATTTTTTTCTTGCCCTTAAGTACAAGCATATTTGTTGCACGGAGTGTTGAGCACCAGTAAATTGATATGCAATGTTTGATTTTATATGATGATGAAGATTAGTTTACCCCAAGACCTGGGCTAAAGATCCCTCCCAATTCCTTTCTGATTCAAAGTAGCAGCACTATAACGCTAACTTAAAACATAAAGCTTATAACCTGTAAAGAAATGCAGAGTTGACCTTGGAGAAGATATGAGACAGTCATTAAGGGGGAAAGCATAGTAGAAGGAAGGATTGGGACATTAAGGAGAGCCTTGGATATAATTTTACAAAGTCCAGAGACTGAAGCAAGTATGAAAAAGAAACTGGAAATATTTCCACCTTGATTTTGTTTAGCATAGATAGGACAGAGAGAAACTAGGACAAGTTTTCAAGATCTTCTTGGAACAGACTAGACTAGACTAGACTAGACTAGACTAGACTAGACTAGACTAGACTAGACTAGAATAGACTAGACTAGAATAGAATAGAATAGAATAGAATAGAATAGAATAGAATAGAATAAAATAGAATAACAGAGTTGGAAAGGACCTTGGAGGTCTTCTAGTCCAACCCCCTGCTTAGGCAGGAAACCCTACACCATTTCAGACAAATGTTTATCCAATCTCTTCTTAAAAACTTCCAGTGTTGGAGCATTTACAACTTCTGTTGTTCCACTGATTAATTGTCATAACTGTCAGGAAATTTCTCCTTAGTTCTAAGTTGCTTCTCTCCTTGATTAGTTTCCACCCATTGCTTCCTGTCCTGCCTTCAGGTGCTTTAGAGAATAGCTTGACTCCCTCTTCTTTGTGGCAGCCCCTGAGATATTGGAACACTGCTATCATGTCTCCCCTAGTCCTTCTTTTCATTAAACTAGACATAGCCAGTTCCTGCAATCGTTCTTCATATGTTTTAGTCTCCAGTCCCCTAATCATCTTTGTTGCTCTTCTCTGGACTCTTTCTAGAGTCTCAACATTTTTTTTACATCGTGGCAACCAAAACTGAATGCAGTATTCCAAGTGTATCATCATCTTCTTCTTCTTCTTCTTCTTCTTCTTCTTCTTCTTCTTCTTCTTCTTCTTCTTCTTCTTCTTCTTCTTCTTCTTCCTCCTCCTCCTCCTCCTCCTCCTCCTCCTCCTCCTCCTCCTCCTCCTCCTCCTCCTCCTCTTTCTTCTACAATAAACAGCATTCCTGAAATCCCTATGTGCCCATTACTTGACTTGGCCTACCTTGAAGACCAGGCAAAACCTTACAATCCCTGTAATGAGAAATATTCCAGGAATCATAGGTCATTTCTGGTCTTCTACTCCAAGGGTCGTTAGAAAATGATGTCACTTATGTTCCAGAAGCCATTGAAATAGGTATTTTTACCTATTTCAAGCACAACCTTGTCCTAACTATCGCTTCCAAGGCTGAGCAAGTGGTCCATCATAAGAAAGCCTTCATTCTACTGTTCTACTGACAGTGAAGTTTTGAGATCCACAGGGCAAAACCAAGATGTTGTAGGGTGCACTGAGGAAAGATTAGTGGAAAGCTGTACATCCATAATGAACACTGTTTTTCTCGTTCCAACTAGTACAAGTTTTGAAAAGAAGATAAAAAAATAACAAAAAGAAAGAAAATAAAAAAGAGAAAGAAAAAAAGAGAAAGGGAGGGAGGGAGGGAGGGAAAAGATAAAAGGGCAAAGACAAAAATAAAAACATAGAAAAAACAACAACATTCAACTTTCTTTGCAGCAAATACAATCTAATTACAAAATGATATCCATGGTTACAAAAAGCTCTCCTTTTTCTACTGCCTAATGTTTTAGAATCATCAAATCAAAATTTTATTTTTTTTCCTGTTACATGCAAACCATTTGTAAGGGATCCTGCCTCATCTGACTATTCTTAAAAGACTTGGGTTTTTTGGGGTGGGGGGCTGAGGGGTTAGAGTTCTTTCTCTGTTTGGTGGAAGCAGACTTTTTGTTCTATTTCCTTGTGCTTTCGGGTAGGAGAAAACCTCTAAGAAATAGCTAAGCTGCAATTATTATTATTTAGTTATTATTTAGTTATTTATTCAAATTCTACAGCCACCCATCTAAGTCAATGACTCTGGGTGGCTTACTATTCAACACGTTTCTTTGTACTACAGTTAAAAATACTAAAATATTTTTAAACAAGAAAAACACTAAAAATATCCACTTCAACATACACAAGAGCAAGTTAGTAATACAGCTAGGAAAGGGGGCCCTTGACATATTTAGCTCCTGAGGCACCTGAGGGAGGTTTTTAGGGCTTTACCAAAGGGTAACAGGATTGGGGCCATTTTTATCTCCAAAGGGAGGATGTTCCATTGAGCAGGGGGCCACTGTGGAAACAGCTTGCCTTCTGCCAGCCGACAATCCTTGGCTAATGGGATCTGCAGTAGGCCCATTCTGCTCAACCTGATTGGATGGGTAGAGACTTTTGGAAAACTAAACTTGGTACCAAACTATCTTGGTTTGGTACCAAGATAGAACTTGGCAGTGTCTCAGATAGAAAGTCCATTAAAAGAATGGTAAGGACAGCCAAGACGATTATAGGAAGCTCGCTTCCTGTCATTCAGGATACTGCTTATAAGTGCTATGTGCTTAGAGCTCAAAGCATTGTTAGAGATCCCACACACCCACTTCACGGTCTGTTTCTGTTGCTCCCCTCTGGGAGGAGGTTTCAAAGTATCTATAGCAGGACTACCAGATTCTATAACAGCTTTGTTCCCTATGCCATCCATCTGGTAAACTTGCAAGATTTGTTTCTCTTGGCATGTACATGCATACATTCAAACTAGACTGTGTTGTTTCTCTGTGCCATATAATATATGTGGGTGTATGCATAATTTTGTATTTATTTATTTATCTTATCATCTTTGTGTTTATATTAGAGGTGGAGACCCTTTGAGAGCCATGGTGGTGCAGTGATTAGAGTGCAGTACTGCAGGCTGCCTGCAATTTGGCAGTTCAAATCTCATCAAGCTCAAGGTTGACTCAGCCTTCCAACCTTCCGAGGTGGGTAAAATGAGGGCCCAAATTTTGGGGGGCAATATGCTGACTCTCTAAACTGCTTAGAGAGAGCTGTAAAGCACTGTGAAACGGTATATAAGTCTAAGTGCTATTGCTATTTATGCAATGCAATTTCATTTTAATTTATGCTGATTAGTGTACATTCAAAGTGACAACAAAGTATCCTATTCCTATTCCTAAAGGTGATCCCTCAGGTATTCCAGTCCCATGTAGGGCTTTAAAGGTAACTAACAAGCACCTTGAATTGCATCCAGAAACTGGTCACCAACGCAGCTTAAACAGAAGTGGTATTATTACTTAAGGGCTGTGAATAATGTACTTATTTTAAAAATGTCTTATAGGACAATGGGAAAAAGAAGCTCATTACTCAAGGTAGTTTAACATTAGGCTAAATTCACAGAGGAAAAATAGTAAGATTTTCAGAGACAGCTGCAATCCCGTGCAATCTAAAACCAATCAACACTTGCGATGGGTTACCACAGAGAGCAAACTATGAAACAGCCTCCTTGTATTAAAAGAAACATAACATATGATCAAATAAATGGTCAATTTCCTCCACTTGATGAGGATTATCAAGAAAGCCAGCATTATGTCAGCCAATAAAAATGGTGGGCAATATAATAACATTTGGGATAAACATAGATAATCTTAATTTCAGTAGAGCATTAAATTGCCTTTTCATAATGAAAATGACTAAATAAATATCTTCTATGATTAATCAGGGCATTTAAGAATGTATAGCTCCACTCAAAAAGATGTTTTGAGTAGGGCTCATCACAATACTAATAACAATTCCCTAATTGGAATTCCTAGCTGGAATTATCTTAACTACGTTAAAGGAGATACTACTGTTAGAGACATAAGATGGATAAGAACCAAGGTGGGAAGCACAAAAAAAGCTGGATGTCAGCATTCCAAGTAATGCACCCATTGAAAGTAGAACTCCAAGGCAGTCAGAACAGGTCTATTGGATACATCATATTGGTACAACTGGTGAAAACTGACTCTAAAAATTCCAGCGGTTTTTCACTTAATTAAAAAGTGAACCTCCTTCCCCAGGTCATCGGTCACATTGTCTAATGAGGTGCTGGCTGGTCGCTTGGTTACTCCACTCCTCCTCTCTCAGCCACTTGTTGAAATGACCTTGGTTCCCACAAGAAACCATTTTGTTTTGACAGCCAAGCCAGGCTATCTCCTTCCCCCCTCCCTTTCCCCCTTATGCCTTGTGGCAACCACGATGCAGCAAAAGATGGCTCCTGCCAGATTTGCTTCAGGGTTGACACTGGAATTAAAATGAGAGTTTCAAGGAATCATGTGCAACAACAGTGTTGCTCCAGGTTAAACTGCTGAGTGAAAAGAAAAGCTAAGATTGAGAGTAAGAAACAGGGGTCAAAACTCTAATAATTGACCAAATAGAAATAATTTTTCCTCGACTTGTAAAAAAAGAAGGAGGGAAAGAAGGAAGGAAGGTATGCCAGTCCAAATTTGAGTAACAAACTTTCCTCAGTAGATGCATAAATGCTCCACACATCCCTCTCCAACATCCTTACAGATGATAAGCTTCTCTGATGCTTATCCTGATAGCAAGTATAGTCCAATGGAAGAACATACTGTTTGTATGCAGAAGGTCTCAGGTTCAGTTCAAAGGGTTTCAATTAAATCAAAATATTAGGAAGCTTCATATGCTTTTAAGAACAACGGTGGAGATGGTTGTCCATTGATAAGTCCACTGGCCCTCTGGAAGGAAAGCTGTGCATATTTTGGACTGCTTTCCTGTTTCATAATAAAAAAATAACAGAATAACAGAGGCTGAGAGGAGTTTGGAGGTCTTCTAGTCCAACCCCCTACTCAAGCAGCAGACTCTATATCATTTCAGACAAGTGGTTATCCAAAATAAAAGGAAAAAAGAATGACATTGTCGTAAGTATATACTACAGGCCACCCAACCAAACAGAGGAAATAGATGAAAGTTTTGATAATCAGTTAATTAAGGCATGTAGGAAGCACACCCCAATAATAATGGGGGACCTTAACTACCCTGACATCAACTGGGAGACAAACTCTGCAAAATCAAAACAGATTCCTGACAAATCTAGCAGACAATTTTTTCCCCCAAATGTTAGAGAAGGGAACTATAGGGTCAGTCAAATTGGACTTAATTATCACTAACAGAGATGAAATGATAGAAGTTGCAGCAACTGGGTATGTCTAGTTTAATTAAAAGAAGGACTAGGGGAGACATGATAGCAGTGTTCCTCAGGGGCTGCCACAAAGAAGAGGGAGTCAAACTATTCTCCAAAGCACCTGAAGGCAGGACAAGAAGCAATGGGTGGAAACTAATCAAGGAGAGAAGCAACTTAGAACTAAGGAGAAATTTCCTGACAGTTAGGACAATTAATCAGTGGAACACCTTGCCTCCAGAAGTTGTGAATGCTCCAACCCTGGAAGTTTTTAAGAAGATGTTGGATAACCATTTGTCTGAAGTGGTGTAGGGTTTCCTGCCTAAGCAGGGGGTTGGACTAGAAGACCTCCAAGGTCCCTTCCAACTCTGTTATTCTATTCTAAGTGGCTGAAGTTACAGAAACCTTGGAAGGGAGTGGCCATGCAATATTGAAATCCAACATAATACAAGCACAAGGAATAGTAAAAAGTCAAACTTAACAGAAGTGCTTGCGAAGGAATTAGAAAATAATCTAATGGGATTCTCAGTTTTAAGCTTATAGTCTAAATGAACTAAAAAAATAGAACTTGTTGCTTAGCCCTTAGTGTCAGGGATTGTAAGATTCAGTTGAGACCCTCAAATGGCTACAAAACATAGAATTTTTTAAAAATGCATATTAAATGTTGGAAAACCTTGCATCAACATATTTTGGTAGCCTACAGCAAGCTATTCTCTCTGTAATCAGTCCATCATTTTTAACATGGGAATAACTTAACTCAAAATCCTCTTGAAAAGATTACTGAACTAAAGTACATAAGCCAGTCTTTAGTACAGAAAACCATATTGTATAAATGGTACTCATCATTATTTTCCTTGCTTATTGGCCTTGTAGAAGAGATGAGTTAAAGCTAGAAGAAACTCTGAAAATACACATTTTCAGGATCTCATTCAGAGGCCGAGAAAGTGGATCTGATTATTTATGTGTGAAGAAAGGGATTGTTCCTTCATGGTTACTGCTTCTACCACAGCCCATTTTTAATTTCTGACAAAAACTACCCTCCTGAATGAAAGATAACGGCACCTCATGATGAGGCATCATTTTGATGATCATTCCAGAGGAAATGATGAAATGTGGACATTTCAGGGCTTTCTAGCAGATTAAAAATTCTGACAAGCATATACATCCCTCTGCTTCAGCCATCAAAATTATTCCTTCTGAAAAATCTCTTAAAAAATGAGAAACGTGTCTTTTTACCAACACACAGCTATCGGCAACTTGATTTGAATTTGATTTGACAAAACATTACAAAAATATAAAGTTATGAAATTTTTATGTATGTTTTAATGTCTAGAAGAAAACCTAGACTTCACACTGGCACCTACTAATATAGATGATCATGATGATAAAAAGAGAGGGATTTTTTAAGTTTTAGGACCTTCTAAATGTTAAGAAAAACTCTGCTGGCTCATGCAAAAGGCCCTTTCAATCTAGCATTTAGTTTCTCATGGGACTAACCCAGTTTCTTGAGTGGCCAGAAGCAGAATTTGGTTATCTGGATAACAGATTATACCCACCTAGAAATAAATGGAGAAAAATAGCTCTTCATAGATTTACCTTCCATATATTTTCCCAAATACTTTTTTAAAGTTATCCAAGCAGATGGCCATTAAATAATGAATCATACAAGTTAATTACATGCTATGTCAAGAACTGTCCTCTTCTGCCTGTTAAAGTTAATCCTTGATTTATGACCATAAGTGAGCCTTGAATAACCATCTTAAATTGTTGCAGTCAAAAGTCAAGGCAGCACATGACTGGATTCAAATCTACAAATCTTTTTGTAAGTTTTTGTGACAGTAGTTAAGTGAAGACAGCAGTTGTTAAGTGAGCGTAGTGGTCATTAAGCAAATCCATTTTTCCCAATGGGTGTTTTTGCCAGGAAACCAGCAAAAAACATCAGAAATAACAGTTATATGACCACAATCAACCATAAAGGTGAGCTGGTTGCCAAGCACCAAAATGTGATCATGTGACTGTGTGTGTGTGTGTGTGTGTGTCCATCATAATTCCAAAAGTTATGTTGTACATAGATCTGAGGAGGTCAATCGTAACTTGAAATGGTTGTTATGCGAACGGTTGTACCCTGAGGAGATCCTGTAGTGTTAATTAATTATTTACTTTTGAAAACTTACTTTATTTACTTTGGAAAAGTAAAACAGACAATATTCAATATCTAGGTACAACTTTGAAAATCCACAGATTAAATAAATAAGCATAAACTAGAAATTATATAAACAAAATCTTCTTAAGACCCAACCAAGTTTTTATCTGCTTTCAGAAGGTAGTCATAGTTGGAGCCAATTGATACTGAATGCTTTTTTTAAAATCAGTGCTGATAGTTATGTTCTTGAAAAAACTAAGGATTGTATCTATTTAGTCCGAAATTACAAAGAAATATTCAGACAAGACTAGATTAGGGCAGGAAGTTGAAAAATTACATTCCAACGATGTCCAAACCAGCCAGTCCTAGAGGAGATCAACCCTGACTGTGTCAAGTTTTGAGGTCGTCTCAAATAAATTGCATTTCAAACAAAGTCTTTGATGAAAAACTCCCATTTATTAAGCACGACATTCTAACTCTGACTCCATCGTAGCCAACACTGACTTCCTGACCCAAAACCCTCCCTTTCCTTTCCCCACTCCTCTGCACTCATTGGCCATCTTCCAAGTCACTCTACCCCTAATCTACTGCTCCAGTTCAAAGGAATTTCCCCCCTCCCATCCCATCTCCTAGGGGATATTATCTCCAGGGAAAATAAGTAGGTGAAAAGTCAAATGTCCCTTTCCAGATGCCTCCTCTTCTCCTTCTTATGTCAGCACTAGAGTAAATGCAGCTTGAAGTGCTGACAGACTGCTCTTTAGAAGGCCAGATCCTGAAGATGAAACTCAAATACTTTGGCCACCTAATGAGAAGGAAGGACTCACTGGAGAAGAGCCTAATGCTGGGAAAGGTTGAGGGCAGAAGAAGAAGGGGACAACAGAGAACGAGGTGGCTGGATGGAGTCACTGAAGGCGTGAACTTAAATGGAGTCCAGAGGATGGTAGAGGATAGGAAGGCCTGGAGGAACGTTGTCCATGGGATCACGATGGGTCAGACACGACTTAACAACTAACAACAAAAAAGCTCAGTTTAAGTCGAAAGTCCTTTATAAAGGAGATAGTCCATTCACTGGGGAAACCCAGCACACAATAGGTGTTTAATGTTTATATCCCTATCAATTTCCATAACAGCCAGAAATGGCCTAGTTTAACACAGAAGCCCAGTACCAGCACAGTTGAATACTAGCACAGTGAATACTTACATTAAAATGACAAGAACACAATTCTTTACTAGTACAATGATTCCCTTAGGGAAAGACATAAAAAAAAATAAATTCTCGAGCAGGGTAAATAGGGACAACTGGAACTTAGAAAATAACGTTGCTGGGATCAATGCCAGTTGATGGGGCCAAATTAAATCATCAGACGCAGCATTCACTCATTCTGAGAATGCTACAAACACACCAGCCTCACACACCAAAAGAGAGAGAGGTTTACTGCCAACCACTTCTGTTAATTGGAATTTGGTGACATTGCTTTTAAAGATTTCTACCATTCTATTACAGAACTGCAGCTGAAAAACCCTGGAGAAAGAAAGTCTGATATTTGAAGTGCTTTAAATTTATAATACAGACATATCCAAAGATTTTGTTGGTTTCCCATAAGACTTATCCAAGGCAACACTTGGACAAAGAGAGCTTAACCTAGAAATGTAGGGCAAATGTATTTCTATTGTGGTTGTCCAAGTATCTATATATTTCATTGAATTTTGTCATATATTTTGCAATACATAGGAGCTTCAATCACTTATGTCCTACTATCTATGGACTTTTTTAATGCAAGAGGGACATGGTGAAGCAGTGGCTTAATGACACTGGAACTACCGGCCAGAAATGGTCTGCACTCCAATGGTTCGAGCCCAGCTTTGTGAGATGGGGTGAGCTCCCACCACTTGGTCCCTGGCTCCTGCTCCAGCAGATTGAAAGCATGCAATATTGTGAGTACATAAATGGGTACCACTTTGGTGGGAAAAACCTGGCTGTGTATGTGGAGATGTGATGCAACACAACACAAGGCAAGTGAGGAGAGACTGGTGGAGGAGTATTGAAGAGTCAGCAACCTGAGCACTTGTAGTCAGCTGGTGTAAGCTAGTTCACCCCTTGCGGTGCACCAAGGATAGGCACATACACAATTGCTGAACATGATGAACTAGCAAATTAAGCTGTCAGGACTGTATTGTGTCTAGCATTTGTAGTCCCAAAGGTGCTTTTTTCGGAGGCAACTGGACTTTCTTGTTTTTTCTTTTGAAGATGTTTCACTTCTCATCCAAAAAAAAAAAAAAAAAAAAAAACCAAAAACCAAAAACCAAAAAAAATAAATAAAATAAAACCCAAGGAAGTCCAGTTGCCTCCAGAAAAAGCACCTTTGGGACAACCATGACCTGGATGACTGAGAATCTCTACAGACTTCTAGCATTTTTAGATTTCCCTGACATTATAGGCCATGTGCTAAATAAATAAACAATCTCAATGTAAGGATTTGGTGTGCCATTTTTTTGTATCAAAGCTATTCTCCCACGTGGAAGGAAGCTGAACATGAACTATACTGAATCAAAATAAGCTTATCACACAATTTGTTTTAGATCTTTTTTTGGTTCACCTGCATGAGTGGTATTCTTTCAGTCTCACCCAGGGACATGTACAAAATGGGTATGTTACTCCGCTATAAAGAAGGTGCTGAATAATTTTGCTCATATTCCAGCCTTAATTTTCTATGCTCTGCACAATTCATTTTTTGTTCAACAGGATTGTTGAAAGATGTGTATAGAATCTGCATAGAAACTTAATATTCTTACTACTGCTCTAATTATAAATAATATAAAATACAGGTAGTCCTCAATTTACAACAGTTTGTTTAGGGACTGTTCAGCATTACAACGGCACTGAAAAAAGTGACTTATGACCACTTTTCACACTTACGACCATTGCAGCATCCCCAGGATCAACTGATCAAAATTAAGACTCTTGACAACTCACTCATATTTATAATAGTTGCAGTATCCTGGGGTCATGCAATTCCCTTTTGTGACCTTCTGACAAGCAAAGTCAGTGGGAAAACCAGATTAATTTAACAATTGTGTTACTAATTTAACAACTGCAGTGATTCACTTAACAACTATAGCAGGAAAGGTTCATAAAAATGGAGCAAAACTCACTCAACTACTGTCACTTAGCAACAGAAATTTGGGATTCAATCATGGTCGTAATTTTGGACTCAATCGTGGTCATAAGTCAAGGACTAGCTGTAAACATCTATAACAACTTTCTAAATTGTTTATTCCCTTCATAATCTCAAGGATGCAATCAGAGTTTATACCCAAATATATTCCATATTTAGAATAGAATAGAATAACAGAGTTGGAAGGGACCTTGGAGGTTTTCTAGTCCAACCCCCTGCTTAGGCAGGAAACCCTACGCCACTTCAGACAAATGGTTGTCCAACATCTTCTTAAAAACTTCCAGTGTTGGAGCATTCACAACCTCTGGAGGCAAGTTGTTTCACTGATTCATTGTTCTAACTGTCAGGAAATTTCTCCTTAGTTCTAAGTTGCTTCTCTCCTTGATTAGTTTCTACCCATTGCTTCTTCTCCTGCCCTCAGGTGCTTTGGAGAAAAGCTTGACTCCCTCTTCTTTGTGGCAGTTCCTGAGATATTGGAACACTGCTATCATGTCTCCCCTAGTCCTTCTTTTCATTAAACTAGACATACCCAGTTCCTGCAATTGTTTTTCATATGTTTTAGCCTCCAGTCCCCTAATCATCTTTATTGTTCTTCCCTGCACTCTTTCTAGAGCCTCCACATCTTTTTTACATTGTGGTGACCAAAACTGGATGCAATATTCCAAGTGTGGCCTTTCCAAGGCCTTATAAAGTGGTATTAAGACTTCACGTGCTCTTGATTCTATCCCTCTGTTTATGCAGCAGTGTTGGCTTTTTTGGCAGCTGCTGCAACATTTATTTTAGTGGAAAGGATTCGTACTTTTTTTCCTAGGTAACTTTATACATACATTCACATTTTTTTCCAACGGTGAGATGAAATAAATTGAAGTATTTTTCTTTTAAAGCATTGGTAGCAAAGAACAAAACTGACAGGCTTTCATCCTTAGATAAAATAAGTCATCCCACAGGTATTTTCAGACCATGAAAAAAAAAAAAAAAGGGAGGGGGGAAGGAACGGTTAGAGAAGGCCAGAGAAAGAGATGGAAACGGGGAAGGTGTCTCTACCATCTTCCCAGATGTGTGTCAACTTTAAAATCAGCGGAGGAATTTTTGAAATGCACAGAGAACAAGACACACTAATCTTAAAGTCTCTTTCAAAGGGATGGAAACTTGTAAGAAAATAGAAGTGTGAACATTGCAGGCTCTCAAATGAAAGCAGTTTTGTCTACCCTCAGCAGGGTTCAATAATTCAGGTTTTAAAGAATAGATGTTTCAACATCACATTTTTGTGAACTTTCGAATGTTGGCTGGAATCCATAACCTGGAATGCAGATAATAGGATTAGTGCAGTGCTTGAGGTCATCAGAAAATCACGGGAATATCTTTTATAGACATGAAATAGAGCATTCCTGCCAAGTCTGGTCTGCACTCACATGCAACAATACTCTACACACTTGAAGATATGTCATTCCCTGCCCTGATACACAAGATTCACATTGCCAATATTGGTTGAGATGGTATCAAGAAGCTTTTACATAATGGTATGATCAAGATAGATAGATAGATAGATAGATAGATAGATAGATAGATAGATAGATAGATAGATAGATAATATTAATTACTATTATTATAGTAAATAATAGGCCCATTCTTCAGAACAAGCTATTCCCAGAGGGAACAGAGCAACACAGATATGTATACAATCATACCATGAAACATGTTCAAAACTTAATGAAGTTGCATATGAAATGTTTTGTGTTTAAAAAACACACATACACACAAATTTTGTCACAGAAGTTTGGTCTTGCCAATATTGCATTGAGTAAATAACTGGATGAATAATCATCTCTTAAACTGCCACTTGAAATTAAAAGGATAGATGCCAGTTATGTTTATCCCAAGATCTATAAAAGGTGTCTCATAATAATTAATATGCTATAAACTGAGCTAACCAGTAAAAACACGAACCAGTCACCTGCTCAATTGCCTTAACCCATTATTAATTGTTTCAGGTTTGGTTTTAAGTACTGCCTTTGTGTTTGTTTGGGGGGAGCGGGGTTTGGAACCTTTAAATAAATAAATATAACTAACATAACCTCTGATTTAAACTTAAGGCTAAATGGTATTTTTGATTAAGTATCATCAAATCCTCAAGGATTCTTAACAACTTCAGATTTTGAGGGTGTTGAGGATGGGGATATTTTAAGTGTTTAGGATCTAGCAATGGGAGGAGCATTGAACATTGCTAAAAAATAAGATGGAATAGAGGGTGAAAAACTGCCACAGAGTCTTGTCAATTTGCAAAGCATCCCTGGCCTGCTCTCGAGTTGCCATAGGCCAGCGGGATGGGAAATTGGCAAAACTGCACAGCAGCAAAAAACAGATGTACATTCCACCTTATCTCCCTCAAGGCTGTATCCCAGGGATACCTGCAGCAGTCGAAGGGGAGTGACCTCTACAACCCGCGAAATTACTCCATTGCCGAATGTGATTCTGGGGGGAGGGGGGAAACAGGGTCATAATTGGAGCGTAAATTACATAAGGACTTCCATGGCTTCACATGGGAATGTGCCGACATGAAACTCCTAATAAATACCTGGATTTCTTTTAAGTTTGGCTCAAGACTCATGATTTAATTAGGGCATCCATCGGAACCCTGACACTCATTTCTGTCTTGGAGGGTCTGATTCCTGAGAATCGTATAACAATTAAAACCAGCATCTTGTGTTAAGTCAGACTTAGATGGCCATTACCAGGAAAGAAGATAAACGTGGACATAATTTGCATAAAATATTCATATGCTAGAAAACTCTTCTCCAAAGGATAATTTTGACAAGGATCATATTACTATGGAAAAGATAAAACATTCTGATTCCATATTATCAGCAGAAGATACAGTCAAGAATAGATTTAAATATTTGTTTCTTGGAAAATGTACTCTTATTATATGATTGTGAAGTCCTTGGTGCTCTCTTGGTCATTAGCTTGCAGTCATTTCTTACCTAGTTAGGAAATGAAACATCTGAAAGCAAACAATCAAGCTCAGAAAGCACCAAGAGCTCCATAATTCAACCCTGAGCTATGATACTGTATATTCTCTTCTGCTATTATTTGAATGTGTTCAGTCCCAAAGGTGTTTTTTTTCAAGAGGCAACTGGACTTTCTGGTTTTTTCTTTGAAGACATTTCGCTTCTCATCCAAGAAGCTTCTTCAGAGCTTCTTCTTCAGAAGCTTCTTGGATGAGAAGCAAAATGTCTTCAAAGAAAAACCAGAAAGTCCAGTTGCCTCTTGAAAAAGCACCTCTGGGACAACCATGACCTGGATGTCTGAGAATCTCCACAGACTGTGTCCAATATTCTTTTCAGTCCAGTCCTAACCTACTATCACACAGTCAGAATATCCTTCATTAAAATCATTATCCTCCTTTGTATTATTTTTTGAGATGATATTTCTTTAAATCAAATGAAATTTACAAAGTTCTTAAATTGTTGAATTCAGATACACCATGCTAGCATGGATAGCACTTGAAAGAATGTTAAGCCTGTCCTAGATTTGGAAATAATTGTTCTATAGGCAGGACACTCAGCCGCAAAGTATCACTTTTGTAACGAAAATGATAGGAATGTTGCTTCCATCTACAGAAATAGTGATATAGATAGAACAGAACAGAACAGAACAGAACAGAACAGAACAGAACAGAACAGAACAGAACAGAATTGAATTCTTTATTGGTCAAGTGTGATTGGACACACAAGGAATTTGTCTTCAGTGAATAGGTGCATGAGCTCTCGGGCTGCATAAAAACTATAAGTGATAATTCATAGATGATAGATAGATAGATGATAAATAGGTAGGTAGGTAGGTAGGTAGGTAGGAAGGTAGGTAGGTAGGTAGATAGATAGATAGATAGATAGATAGATAGATAGATAGATAGATAGATAGAGTGTGTCCCATTGGATTTGACAAAAAGCACAACTATCTCCATGCTTCCAAAAATTTCATCCAAACAGAATACAATAACAGAGTTGGAAGGGACCTTGGAGGTCTTCTAGTCCAACCCCCTGCTTAGGCAGGAAACCCTACACCACTTCAGACAAATGGTTATCCAACATCTTCTTAAAAACTTCCAGTGTTGGAACATTCATAATTTCGGGAGGCATGTTGTTCCACTGATTCATTGTTCTAACTGTCAGGAATTTTCTCCTTAGTTCTAAGTTGCTTCTCTCCTTGATTAGTTTCCACCAGAGGTGGTATTCAGCAGATTCTGACCAGTTCTGGAGAACTGGTAGTGGAAATTTTGAGTAGTTCAGAGAACCAGTAAATACCACCTCTGCCCCTGCCCCATCTATTCTCTGCCTCCCGAGTCCCAGCTGATTGGGAGGAAATGGGGATTTTGCAGTAACCTTCCCCTGGAGTTCCCCTGGACTTTCCCTGGAGTGGGGAGGGAATGGAGATTTTCCTTCCCCTGCCATGCCCACCAAGCCATGCCACGCCCACCAAGCCACAGAACCGGTAGTAAAAAAATTTGAATCTCACCACTGGTTTCCACCCATTACTTCTTGTCCTGCCCTCAGGTACTTTGAAGAATAGCTTGACTCCCTCTTCTTTGTGGCAGCCCCTGAGATATTGGAACACTGGTATCATGTCTCCCCTAGTCCTTTTCATTAAACTAGACATACCCAGTTCCTGCAACCATTCTGCATATGTTTTAGCCAACAGCCCCCTAACCTTCTTTGCTGCTCTTCTCTGCACCCTTTCTAGAGTCTCCACATCTTTTTTACATTGTGGTGACAAAAACTGAACTGAATGCCTCACCAAGGCATTATAAAGTGGTATTAACACTTCATGTGATCTTGATTCTGTCTCTCTATTTATGCAGCCTAGAACTGTATTGCCTTTTTTGGCAGCTGCTGCACACTGCTGGCTCATATTAAATGATTGTCCACTAGGACTCCAAGATCCTTTCTCACAGTTACTACTATTGAACAAGGTACCACATATACTGTACCTGTGAATTTTTTTTCTTGCCTAAATGTAGAGCCTTACTTTTTTCTATCTGAATGTTCTAACTGAAAGATGAGAAAGAAGATTGGGATAAAAGTATCTTACACAATCAAAAGTAAATAACCAGCTAGGAGGTCAGTTATCAAAACAAAGAACAGATGGGAAATGTATCTTCCATTGAAAAGACAATTGCTTCTAACCCTTCATGTAGAACAGGCAAGAAAAAGAAGTTAAGAAAATGAAATTGACTGCAATATAAACAGCTCATATTTGATACCCAGCAATTTTCAGAATTACTTCATAATGACCACATAGTGTAGCTATTATAAATCTACAAAGCCTTTGTCTGGTGATGTCAGATATTGCCTGCATATGATGCACCAGAGACTAGAAGGGGTTAAGTCTTTACAGACATCACATGTGACTATATCAGCCAATGAACTCTCTTATTGGACTCTTACCTAGAAACCACTTGGATATCTTCCCCTTTTTTTCTCTCTCTCTCATCTATCTCTCAGCGAGACAACACGTGAACTTCTCTCTCCTCTCAACATCTGAGTCATACAGTTAGGGTAAAAATGCAACAGGACACCCTGTTCATTATTGTATGCATGTATATATTTGTAAATAATAAAACAACCTTTTGAACCTGAAGCTGTATTGACCAAATAACTTCCTCATAGAACCAAATGAGCATGGCCATCAATATATATCTGATAGGTGAGAAATATACACTTGCAGTATTATGCCTTGTTAATAGAGAATGGCCAGACATATGGTGTTTTTCTGAATTTTGAAGGTCCATACCTATCAAAACTGAATAGATATTGATTGGGAAATATGATTGTAAGTTTAAATTCTTTCTCTCTTGTTCCACCTGTTTAGAAGACAGAATCCATTTAAGAATCACCTTGATAGTAAAGAATCAATTTAAATCCCATTTATCTATAATACTATCTAATCTTTAATGCTAATATAATTTCCTTGTATCCTTACACCTCAATTAAATCCCAAAGGAAAATATTTTAAGAGAAATCCTCCCATGAAAGTTTTGTAGAATATAGGATAATAAAAGCAATAGATAAGAATAAATAAATTACAGTAGCATTGTCTATCAACTCTAAGACTCAAAGAAATTCAGAAAATTCACAAGGAAAAATTTCAGACACATCTGAATGATTTGGATTACTTAGACAAATTGCAATTGGCATTTCAACTGGTATGTGGTACTAAGAACCTCCAAGAATCAAAGAGGGTTGGGCTGCATATAAATTCAATTAATTAATTAATTAATTAATTAATTAATTAATTAATAACAATAGTAACTGTTCTGGGGTAGGATAAGGTGTGACAAAATCTGGGAGGGCAATCAAAAGAGGAATCAGCCTAGAATTGCTATGTAGTCACAAATGTATGAAGTCCAGCTCTTATTTGTAATGCCTTGATAAGGCGTACCTGGAATACTGCATCCAGTTTTGATTGCCACAATATAAAAAAATGTTGAGACTCTGGAAAGTGAAGAGCAACAAAGATGATTAGAAGACTGGAGGCTAAAACATATGATGAAGAATTGCAGGAATTGGGTATGGCACAGTGGTTAGAATGCAGTATTGACTTCCAGCAGTTTGATTCTCACTGGCTCAAGGTTGACTCAGCCTTTCATCCTTCCAAGGTTGATAAAATGAGGACCCAGATTGTTGGGAGAAATATGCTGACTTTGTAAACCACTTAGAAAGGGCTGTAAACCACTGTAAAGTGATATATAAGTCTAAGTGTTATTATTATTGCTATGTCTATTTAATGAAAAGAAGGACCAGGAGGAATATCATAGCAGTGTTCCAATATTTAAGTGGCTGCCAGAAAGAAAAGGAGGTAAACTTATTCTCCAAAGCACCTGAAGGCAAAACAAGAAGCAATGGATGGAAACTAATCAAGGAGAGAAACAACTTAGAACTAAAGAGAAATTTCCTAACAATTATAACAATTAATTAAGCTTGCCTCCAGAAGTTGTGGGTGCTCCAACACTGGAGGTTTTTAAGAAGAGATTGGACAACCATTTGTCTGAAATGATATAAAGTCTCTTGCTTCAGCAAGGGTTGTTTTAGAAGACCTCCAAGATCCCTTCCAACTCTGCTATTGTGTTATTCTTGAATTCCCTTAGCCCTTATCTAGCACCAAATTAGTGCTAACCATTAGTTGAGTAGATTTCTGTGCCAGGCATGAGTAGTAATAAATCAGTTTAATTGGAACTCCATGTGTGGTCCTGGTCTTTTGTGCTCAACATCTGGTTGTCTTTAAAATTGTTTATGGGGGAAAAATTTCTAGTTAGTTCTCCTGGACCTCTTACTTGCTTACAGTAGCATAAACAATGGCATTGTCCTAGAGGATGAGACATTGGGAGCTCTGCTGTTGGCTGTTGACAATATCCCACAAGACCCATGCTGTTCAAAATCTATATGAGACTGCAGGAGAGAGTAAATGGAGCGTGAGGGTGGGATATCATCAATATTGTGATTATACTAATCTCTATACTTTGTACCATTCAACTCCAAGAAAGCAATGGGTGTTCTCTGAATCCTGCCAAAATTCAATAATGGTATGATGGAGAACAAGATGAAATTAAATCCAGACAAGACAGAGAAGCTGTTGGAAAATAGGCAACCTGTACAGTATGTAGAGTCATTATGTTCTCCAAAGATTGCACACCCATGAAGATGGCAAAACATAGTTTAGAAGTGCTGTCTGATCCACAGTTATCGCCTGATTCACATTTGTCAGTTATGGCAAAAAATATGTTGATAACCATGCCTGAATAATCAGATCCACATATGAAGTGTTCAATAAGTTATTTCATTGCTCATTCTTATAACACAGAAATCTTCTCAGGCTGGCGATTTCCACCTATGCCAGACTAGATAAGGTTCAACAGCAATCAAGACTGTGTGCATCAAACTTTGCCCTCTTGTGTCTACATAGCTATTCCAGACTAATTCCCTGCTTAACTCTTCCCTGTGGCTCAGCCAGTCTCTCTCCTACAGCTTGATGTCAGCTGTGGCTGTTCATAAACCAGTCATACTTTGTGACAATTGTTCCTGCCATAGTTATATCTCATTTTCACTACTGAAAAGCACTCCATGTGGATCTATGTTGGCTTGAAAACTGCTCCAAAACCTGCAATTGTGCAAAATGCTGCAGCTTAGTGAATAACTCTTGCCAAGTTACAAGAATTATGTGATACCTATCCTGAAAGAGCTACAATGGTTTTTGGTTGGTTATTGGGCAAAATCATATTGACTTGAATGATTTAGGATTGGATTATTGAAGAGATTGCTTCTTTCATTACAATCCCATTAAGATCTTCAGGAAGGGTTGTTCTGAAGATGCCCCAGGAGCAGGTGGAAAGGACTTATCTAACACTGCCTGTAAAAATACATCTCTTTTCTAGGATTCAATTTGTTAATTTTAATATAATTTTAGTATTAATTTCAATGTATGGTTATAAGTGTTTTTCTATTGAGACACCTGGTCTACCCCAGCATGTGGGAGGGAGCATACTGCATCCCTTTCGCCTTTCAGCTCCAATCCAGGAGCCCTCAAGCAGTCGCATTCACGACAAACCATTTTATACCAAATTTATATTATATATAATTATAATATATATGCAAGTCTTGGCGTATTCAGGTCTTTTCCCATGTAAGATTGAGAGTATCTTGGTGACGTTTCGACGAGGTCGCACTCGTCATCTTCAGGCCGGTGTCTTCGGCTTCATGCTTGTGCAAGCAAAGCGTGATCGGAGATGCCGTCTCTCGATAAATACTGGTGGGGAGGTGTGGAGTGCTGGCTTTGTTGTTGTAAGCGGGTTGGTTGGCTGTGTTGTTACATCTTGATTAGTAGATGGAGTTGATGTTTGCAGATTAGTCGGCTGTTTCGTAACATCCTGTGTGGGCGAGGTCCTAGCTGTGTGCCCATTAGCCTTTTGTGTTGTAACGACCTGGGTAATGGGTTGTGTGGTAGCATCCTGAGCTCTAGTGTTGTGACATCCTGAGTCCTGTGCTGCAACATCCTGGGTAGTTGGCTGTGTTGTAACATCCCGAGCTTTAGTGTTGTAACATCCTGAGTTCTGTGATGTATTGTCTTGAGCAGATGGCTGTGATGCAACATCCCGGGCTTTGGTTTGATTCCGAGTCTGAGGTCTTGTCATGTGTTCATGGCATGTGCCAGTTTGCTTTGTGTGAGGATCGGGTGGGGGTTCAGCAACTGGCGATGTCGCTGTGGTCTGGCCCCTGGTGGTTGCATTTTGTCTATGGGATGGGATTGGGTTTGAATCTGGTGAGGATGATTGGTGGTGGTGTCATGTGTTATCCTGGCTCTAGTGTCAATGTTTGTGGCTGGGGCTGGTTTGTTGACTAGGGCTAGTTTCCAGATGTCTGGTAGGTGGGAGGCATCATCACGTTTATTCATGTTATGGAGGTGTTTCTCTATTTTGATGGCTTCCATAATTATTCTCTTGTTGAACAGAATATATATATTCTGTTTTCTTTAAGAAGTATTCACTGGAGTAGATGGGGTATTCCTCAAATCAATTAATAATAAAGAAATTAATAATAAAGAAAAATAAAGAAATTTATGGAAAATAGACTTAGAGGTAGTTTTACCAATAGTTTTTGCAATAGGATAACCAGATAATAAGAACAGATTAATTAACAGATTAATTGCCATTTTGTGTTGTTCCTTATATGCAAATCCTCTGACCTTTTCAATTTCACTCCTTAGTTTGTATATTAGGTGTTTTTAATTTTACATTACCTGCTTAATATCAGCTTTATTTTGTCTCCACTCTGTAGGTTTAATTAATTCTTTTTCTCATTAAGGTAAGTTGAAACTCCTTGCAAGATTTGCATGCTAAATATATTATGGTATAGTATTACTTTTAGCTGAAGAAGCAAAACTGTTCTCTTAAAATATTTAGGTCATTCAGTGAGCAAGGACAGCTGATAAAACATCGTCCTTGCCTTTCTTCATGAACATTAATGATTGTCCATATGAAATGTTAAAAAAAACAACAACACAGAAGTTCCATTGCTTTGAGAGGTATATCCCTTATAATCACTGAAATCAAAGTCATTGACAAAGCCCAGATAATAAATTGGCCTAGATTAATCTTAGAAATTGTATTAATTCTATTTCTCCATTCTTTTTAGTACAGAAAGGATGCCAAGCAACAATGAAGTGTTATCAACATGGAGATTAAAAATAATAATCAATAATAGACTGACAAAAATGCAGCATTCCTGCGAGTGTTCATTTTCTCAGTTCTATCCCTTAGGTGAATGAATTCTAATTCTAACAAAATAAATTCTTATAAAGAGGAACAATGGAATGGAGGTACATCTAGACTGCAAAAATGCTCTTTCTTGAAGGAACCTGATGGGATGTACTTCTGGGTAGAAAAATACAGAGTTGTACTCAAGGGTGAAATCCAGCAGGTTCTGACAGGTTCTGGAGAACCAATAGTGGAAATTTTGAGTAGTTCGGAGAACTGGTAGCGGAAATTTTGAGTAGTCTGGAGAACCAGCAAATGACACCTCTGGCTGGCCCCAGAATGGGGTGGGAATGGGGATTTTGCAGTACCCTTCCCCTGCCAAGGCCACCAAGCCATGGCCACCAAGCCACACCATGCCCATCAAGCCACGCCCACAAAACCAGTAGGGCCTTGGTAGTACAGTGGTTTAATGCACCCTGTTATTAACACAGCTGCCTGCAATTACTGCAGGTTCGAATCTCACCAGGCTCAAGGTTGACTCAGCCTTCCATCCTTTCTAAGGTAGGTTAAATGAGGACCCAGTTTGTGGGGGCAATAAGCTGACTTTGTATAAATATACAAAAGTATGAAGGCTATTGCTTAACACATTGTAAGCCGCCCTGAGTCTCCGGAGAAGGGCGGCATATAAATCAATTTTTTTTTTAAAAAAAATTTAGATTTCACCACTGGTTGTGCTGTGAACCAGTTTTGTACTACAGGTAGTCCTTGACTTATAACCAGTCACTTAGCAATGGTTCTATATTATGATTGAACTTATGAAAGAGGGACTTCTAACCTGGATTCAAGTTCTGATGGTCACGCTCACTCACAATGACCATGTTTTACAATAGTTTTGCTAAAAACCAGCACTTATTTCCAGTTTTCAACAAAGCTGCAGCCGAAGTGAACCATTTGTTCACTTAACAACTGCTGTATTTGCTTCAGGTCAACTCTCAAAGTCCAAGTCAACTTTAAGTTAAAAATATTTAAAGGGATGTTTCAGTCCATTTGAAATCAACCAGTCTCTGAAGACCGTCCCAAATCTCCAATTACTCCCTCTGTCAGCATTCCAGAAAACCCCAACTCCAATTAAAAACTCCGAAGCAAGCATTTTCTCAAAGTTCCATTTATTAAAGTAGGTATACTGACACATCTGGGAAAACCCGAATCTGAGAGTTCCACGTTTTCCCTCAGTAAATCAAAAAACCCCAAACCATCCCCTCACTCATCAGTCCATCACATGCTTCAATCAGCATCTGTCCCATCTCGAGAGATCACTCCAACCACTCCTTCTTCAGATGCAGGATTATCTTGACCTTGACCGAAAGGAAGAATGCTATTTTGTCTAAATACATTCCCTCTACTAAATCCCCCCTTCTACTTTCCCACACGTGAGAAGGTGGCAGCGTGGAAGCTTCCGGGGGCTAATATGGCTTCCAAAGCTGACACCCTCCTTATCAAAGTGCTCATGAAGGTCAGAGAAATTATCACTAGATGGGCTGTATGCAAATAAAGAGTTATATTAGTAATCATGTTATCTTGATAATGTCAAATTCCAAGCTAGGACAGGAATTTGGAGTAAGCAGAAGAATTCTGCTTGCTAGTTTTTTGTAAAGCCCATCACTGTGGAAATTCTAAAACACAGAAATTAGACATTCAATAAAAATAATAAATGTAACTACTTTTGTTTCCTCATGGAAACCGCTTCTGAACTTCGTGCTAGATGTGGAAAAGAATGTAACTCTTACAGATTAGACTGATGGATCTTTATAGAAATGACTTGTTCGTACTATTATGGAAAAGCAAAAAGATGTGATTTGATGTTGATGCCTTATTTTACTGTAAGTCAATGCTTCTTTTTCTTTTTTCCCTTACCTTTCTTCACTTCACTTCCCCCTTTTCCCTCCCCCCCTTACTGTTTTTCTATTTACTTTTCTATTTTGTATTATATAATACTCTATAACAGTGGTGAAATCCAATTTTTTTTTACTACCAGTTCTGTAGGCGTGACTTGGTGGGCATGTCGTGGCTTGGTGGGCGTGGTAGGGGAAGGATACTGCAAAATCTCCATTCCCACCCCATTCCAGGGGGAAGATACTGCAAAATCCCCATTCCCACCCAACTCTGGGGCCAGCCAGAGGTGGTATTTGCCAGTTCTCCAAACTACTCAAAATTTCCGCAACTGGTTTTCTGAACTGCTCAAAATTTCTGCTACTGGTTCTCCAGAATCTGTCAGAACCTGCTGGATTTCACCCCTGCTCTATATATCATCATCATCATCATCATCATCATCATCATCATCATCATCATCATCCCGAGTTGCTAAATTAGTCCACTGGTCATTATGTAAAAAATATGACATACCTGTATCCGAAAAGTCATGGGAGCACAAAGTGGAAAAAGCTATCGAAAATGAGACAGTGAAGTCTTGTGGGACTTTCGAATACAGACAGATTGTCATTTGGAGCATAACATGCCAAAGTGAACAGTTTATTGATATTGAGGTACCAGGAGATGCTAGAGTCGAAGAAAAAGAACTGAAAAAAAAATCATGAAATATTGCGACCTGGCCATCGAAACTATGCAGCTATGGATGAAACATGTAACAGTGATACCCATTGTCATTGGGGCACTTGGTACCATATCCAAGAATTTTACAAAACACATCAAGAATTTGCAGCTTCCTGCAATAACATCAGTGGAACTGCAAAAAAACTGTGCTACACGGAACATCTATATTTTGAGAAGATACTCGGTTGATACCTAGGACGCTGACAGCAGCCTGTATCAACCTTTAATACCAGTCACTCGTATTTGTGACACATTTTTAAATGTTCAGTTGACTGAGTTTCATGTTTAATGAGTAAAAGAGATAATAATAATAAATGTATATTAAAGGGACATGTATATTTACCTTCATTCATGAAAAATAATTAATCTCTTTCTCCCCCCCCCCACTTTTCATACAAACACATTAGGACAAGATTGTGTTAACGGAGTTCCAGAGAAGCAATGGCAAATTAAAGACTGCTCCACGGAGAACAGAACTGGTGACTGCAACAGAATAAGGAGTCAGCAAATGGATCGGAATTCCTCTACGGACAAGTAAGAGAATCACATTCCATATAGCACCTACCCATGAGGAGGCAATTGTAAAGCAACTGTCTCCAGAGGTTTAGAGTGGTAGGAGCTAAGGGATCACATCTTGCCCAAGATATGATGCCTGCTTTCAAACAGGGATGCAAACTTTTAAGTTTGCATACTTCTCTCTCAATCACTTCTGGAAATTGCTTGTTAATGTTTTATTTTTTATATTAAGAAACTTCAGAAAGGCATGTTTCATCACACCGAGTGCTTCATCCTTCTTGATGAAAAAAGTTTTATGAAAGTTTTGAGGACTTAAAAGATATTTATTTTGGAATAAACAGCAAAAGGGTGATTAGAACATTGATTTTGGAAAATTATAAACAGATTAAGGGGCCAGATAAGACTTTGAAATTAATTACAAGAATTCTTCTTCTGGGTTGTTTTGAATTTTACATTTAAAAAATGAAGACTTTGAAATCAATTATAAGAAGCCTTCCCATGGGAAAGTGTTGATTAGAGAAAAAAACATGATAAGAGGGGATTTTGAAGGTTGGACTCTAGAGGGAACCAGAAAGAACTAGAGATTAAAATTAAAGGAGAATAGAACATTAATATGGATTGAAACAAAATACTCTGTGAAAGCTTCAAGGATATTTGAAAACAACGCAGGCAGATGTTTCTCTCAATATTGTCTGCTACTATAAAAGTGGGACTTTAGGAGGTTATAGAAGAGGAACAGATTTCACTGGTCAAAACTGAGACAGATGCTGATTTAAATGTGGATATAAAATAACAGGCTGTAAGGATGATGTGGAACAAGATGCTACACTGGACGTATAAATGAAAGCAGTTCATGTATTAATAATTTAAAGGGATATACAAATAATGAACCAGAAGGGTGACTTGGATAACCTGTTTGTTTTAGATTTACAAATGAGACCTATTAAAGTTTTGAAGGAGTATTTGAGAAGAGATTAAGAAAAAAATGAAAAGAAATCAAGCACCCGGACATTATTTAAAGGAATTAAAAATTAAGGTTATTAAAAACAGAGGTAAAGTATATAAAGTTGGGTTATTTGATCAAGTTTGAAATATTTACATTATTGTCTCTGGTATCTCTTAATGGATTTTTGCTAATGGGGCCGAATGACAAGGCTTCAAAGATTTGTTCACAAATAAGAGATATTGGAAGAAGAGATTTTGATAGATTTTTAGAGAAAATGATAAATAATTACATTAAAAGTAAAGGAATATAAAATTGGTTCATTTGATTAAGGTTAGTGTCTGTCTGTCTGTCTGTATACATATAGATAGTTATTGACTTACAACAGTTCATTTAATGACAGTTCAAAATTACAACAGCACTGAAAAAAAATGATTTATGATTGTTTTTCACACTTTCAACCATTGCAGCATCCCTATGGTCATGTGACCAAAATTCAGAGGCTTGGCAACTGACTCATGTTTATGATGGTTGCAGCGTTCCAGGGTCATGTGATCACTTTACAACCTTCTTACAAGCGAAGTCGATAGGGAAGCCTGATTCACTTAACAACCATGTAACTAACTTAACAATTGTAGTGATTCACTTAACAACTGTGTCATGAATGTTCGTAAAGTGGAGCAAAATTCACGTAAGAAATGTTTGCTTAGCAACAGAAATTTTAGGCTTATTTATTTATTTTTTTATTTATTTATTTATTTATTTATTTATTTATTTAAATTTGTATACCGCCCTTCTCCTAGTGGACTCAGGGCGGTGAACAGCCAGAGCTAAAACACATGCAGATACAAAATTTAAAATTGTTAAAAGAATTATATAACTGGCCCAATTTAAAACAGTTCAATTTAAAACCCCATGACAATTTAAAACTAAAAAACTAAAAAGACTAAAAAAGGGGGAGGGGGTTCACGCCAGCCCTGCTTGATGGAAAAGAAAAGTTTTCAGGGCACGGCGAAAGACCCGGAGATCCGATATCCTTCGTATCTCCAGGGGCAAATCGTTCCAGAGGGCAGGAGCTGCCACAGAGAAGGCCCTCCCCCTGGGGGTCGCCAGCTGACATTGCCTGGCTGACGGCACCCTGAGGAGTCCTTCTCTGTGGGCGCATACTGGTCGGTGGGAGGCTATCGGCGGCAGAAGGCGGTCCTGCAAATACCCAGGTCCTACGCCATGGAGCGCTTTAAAGGTGGTAACCAACACCTTGAAGCGCACCCGGAAGACATCTGGAAGCCAATGCAGCTCACGCAGGAGAGGTGTCACATGGGAGCACCCCCTGGCTCCCATAATCCCCCACGCAGCCGCATTCTGCACCAGTTGGAGCCTCCGGGTGCTCCTCAAGGGGAGCCCCATGTAGAGAGCATTGCAGTAGTCCAGGCGGGAAGTGACGAGTGCCTCAGTGACTGTGCGTAAGGAATCCCGATCCAGAAAGGGACGCAACTGGCGAATCAGGCGGACCTGATGAAAAGCCCCCCTGGCCACGGCCGTCATCTGCTCTTCTAAAGACAGCCGTGCATCCAGAAGGACGCCCAAGTTGCGAGACCTATCCGTGGGGGCCAATAACTCGCCCCAATAGCCAGCGATGGCACCAGCTGGCTATATCGGGACGCCGGAAGCCACAGCCACTCGGTCTTGGAAGGGTTGAGATGAAGCCTGTTACTCCCCATCCAGATCCGCATGGCCTCCAGGCACCGGGACTCACTTCAAGGGCATCGTTGGGATGGCCTGGGGTGGAGATGTACAGCTGAGTGTCATCAGCGTACTGATGGAACTCCACCCCAAAGCCACGGATGATCTCACCCAGCAGCTTCACATAAATGTTGAACAGAAGGGGCAAGATGACCGACCCCTGAGGCACCCCACAAACAAGGCGCCTCGGGGTTGACCTCTGCCCCCCTGCCAACACCGACTGCGACCGGTCGGAGAGATAGGAGGAGAACCACCGCAAGACGGTGCCCCCCACTCCCAACCCCTCCAACCGGCGCAGCAGGATACCATGGTCGATGGTATCAAAAGCCGCTGAGAGATCTAACAGGACCAGGATAGAGGAACAACCCCTATCCCGAGCCCTCCAGAGATCATCCACCAACGCGACCAATGCCGTTTCCGTGCTGTGCCCAGGCCTGAAGCTGGACTGGAGCGGATCCAGATAGACAGCTTCATCCAGGTACCCAGGAAGGTGTCACGCCACCACACCCTCAACAACCTTCGCCAAGAAGGGAAGGTTGGAGACCGGACGATAGTTAGCCAAAACAGCCGGATCCAGACCAGGCTTCTTGAGGAGGGGCCTCACCACCGCCTCTTTCAAGGAGGATGGCAAGACACCCTCACTCAAAGAAGTGTTGATAATCCCCTGGAGCCAGCCTCGCGTAACCTCGCGTAATTTATCGTCATAAGTCAATGAATACCTGTATATTCATTGGTAACTTAATGGATTTTTGCTGATTGGAATTGAATGACAGGGCTTTAAGAATTTGGTGATTGATAAGAGATGAGATATGGAAAGAAAAGATCCTTTGTTGTAGTAGAGGTGACAAATTATTAAAATTATTTGTACTTGTCTTGAAGGGAGAAATCATTTCTTTTTTTCTTACCACATGTTTTTGCATATTTTGTACTGTTTAACATTGTTTTTAGTTTGTAATAAATTTTTTAATCTTTGCATTAGTAAACTGTAATAAGAATTATTATGAAAAAAAAAATAAGATAGTCTCATCAACTTTGGAATCTTTGGAAATAGCAGAGAGTATTATTTTTATGTTTCCCTGCCATGATCTGGCATCTAATAAAACAGCCTTTGGCAGACTGACTTTTCACTTAACCCATGGGGCAGACTTCAGGGTTGGCTGAATTTATTTTAAAAGGGGAGAATTTGGATTCAATCTCAGGCCTTCTCAAAATGTCCTTAAGGTTCTTATTTGCTAGTTCCCCTATTAGACACCTGACAGGCTTTAGTGTCGATCGGTTTATTTTTTACAAGGTTGATTGATGCTCTCCACTACTTCAGCAGCCACCTGGAGATCTAGAGTTTACCTTAATTTTTCACAAGGTAGTGAAGTTAGAACAACATTTAGGACTTGACCTCTTTCGTGATAAAGTTGGTTAGTGGCATTGTGACAGCTAGACATCCTCAAGAATCTGAGTCCCAAATAAAACTAATATCAGAATATGATTGTTGAGATTATATCTCTGAAGCCACTGTGGGACATTTGAAAGTGAGCTCTGAAAGCCTGGAGATCCATTGTGATTTCTAGAAGAACAGTTGACTATTCAACAGTCAGAGGTTGTTGCAGCACACACAATCAGACAATTCAGCAAGATTCAAAACTTCTTTATATACATAGTAATACATAATACAGCATCCTTGTAGGTTTTTCCACATTGTAGAGAAGAGAAATAGCAAGTTCAAACACAGCACAAAATGGAAGCACAAAATGGAGAAGGCAAAATGGAGAGGAGAGAAGCTAGTGCCCTCAAGCTTATATACCGAACAGTTAAGCCACACCCAGGCTCCAAACTGTCTCTCATGGCCCCATACAACAAATATTATGTTTCAGTTACCAAACAGTCCCCCATTGGCTGACTTGTTGCTATGCCTATTCCAGTTCATGAATATACTGACAGACTAGCAAAAATTGAAATGAGCAAAAATAAAATAAAAATTGGGACATTTTTAAAAACATTTTTCTGAAGTGTTTCCATGTTGTGATATGAGATGAGTTAATCCACATTTTTACCAAGCTATCCCAACCAAGTTATTTGTCACATTTGACTGTTCTCCAAATGGGATGTGACAACATGGAAGCCAAAAGGTGTTCTTCTGGGATTGTTACTCTCTTTTCAGTCTGGCCAACTGTTTGATGAGTTCTCATTCAAGTAATAACTAGATCAGTCTCTGCTGTAATTTGGTGAGGTTGAGAGTGTCATTTAAAATAATATCTATTGTTTCAGAGCCACGGTAGCCTAGCAGTTAAAATGCTGAGCTTGTTGACTGGAAGTCTGGCAGTTCGAGACCTGAGTATTGTGTGATGGGATTAGCTCCCGTTCTTGCCTCAGCTCCTGCTAACCTGGTAGCAATTCAAAAGCATGCAAATGAAAGTAGATAAATAGGTACCACTTAAGTAGGAAGGTAACACTGTTCTGCATGCTTTAGTATATAGTCATCCCAGACACATGACCACAGAAATATCTTTGGACAACACTGGCTCCCTTGGCTAAGAAACAAAGGTGAACACCATTCCCTAGAGTCAGATATGCCTAGAGTTACCATTGTTTACATTTTCTCTACCATGGCTTATTTTTATTCTAAACCTCAAAACCTATTTTATTTTATTTATTTTATTATTTTATTTGCCATAGGATCATCTAGAGGTAACCCTGTATATGATAGCATCATTTATTTTCCTGCTTTGGGGTGGGGCATAAAATAGGTTCCCCTCATCCTGAAATTTAGACAATGTCCTATGTCTAATTAAAGCAGCCAATTTAGCATCTCAGCAAGTTCCATCATCTCCACTATCCATTCCTCCTCCATTTTGAATAAAATTGAATGTTTTCACTTTTGTGCATATAATAGTCTCACTGCAGTTGTCATATATAAAAACAAAATTCCCCAATTCTTTCCAGCTGTTTATCTCAAAAGAAAAGTCTCTGGTTTCAATTGTATACAAATCTTTAAAATCGTCTATATTATTGTATGTAATTGAATCCAAAAATCCCTGCCTTTTTTACATTTCCACCGAACATAATAAAATGTCCCTTCGTGTTGATTACAGTTGCAGCACATATTTGAAGAGCTTTAGGTATTTAATATCATTAATACTTAATTAGGGTGTAAGTATTAGTCTTAAGTGAATAACACCTCATTAACAGAACTTTGAAAATTTTTAGTTTCTGGAGACAATGCACAGCCCCTTTTTCTTTGACATCCTAAAAAAAAAAAAGTTCAGAATTTAATATAAAACAGACAGCCATGTAGTGTGCTGACTTCAAATCATTCTTGCTACTTGATATTCAGCATATTTATCAGAATGCTAATGCAGATGACATCAAACAAATCACATACACTGTACACCGGACTGGAAAAACCTTCAAAATGAAATATATGATGTGATTGACAGAAGTTTAATCCCCAAAGAAGAAAAGGGTCTCTCTCTCTCTCTCTCTCTCTCTCTCTTTTTTTTTTTTGGTTTAATAAACACACATACAACCATTTTAATTTTCTCTGCGGCTGTGATCAGATTCAATCCAAGTTAAGGTATAGTCCTTTTAATCTATTAAACGTGGTGATATTGTTACTTGTAGGATATCAATTTTAATTTTAATTGATAATTGATAATGCTATTAATATTAGTATTATTTTAGTTTTGGTTACCATCTCTTTTTTTTTTCCCCATGAAAAGAGAGATCTACTACAAATCATAAGGAATCTCTGAAGAAAAATATATGGGGGCATTGAAATCTTAATTCACTTATCTGCCCGGATAACTGACTGGGCCAAAGCAGTGGTGGGCCAACCCGTGGTGGCGGCAATGGGAGGCTCCGCCCACTTGCCCGGACATTATCACGGATGGTCTGCACATGTGCAGAAACGCTGCACACAAGCGAAGCGAACACCCGCATACGCTCCTGGTTTCGAACCGGTAGCGAAGGTAAGTGGAACCCAATACTAGGCCAAAGTGCTGTGCATAACCACAAGGGCAGTTCAGAAAACAGGAGGCATCTGCTACCATTTGTTCCAGGTCCAATTAAAGAATGCAGCACCTAGGAAGTATATTTACTAAATTGCCACACCTACCCTCTGGAATTATCTCCCTCCAGAAATTGGTGCAATTCCAGCCTTATGTCACCCAGGAAACTATTGAAAGATGGGGAAAGGGTGATTGTAGCACCGACTTTTATCCTTTTACCTTTGATCTTTTTGAATATTTTGCCCTTCAAGGCACTTATATCTTTTATATGTAACATCTCCTTCTCTCTCTCTCTTTCACTCTCTCTCTCTCTATCCCTCTCTCTCTTTCACTTTCTCTGTGTACCTCTCTCTTTCACTTTCTCTCTGTATCCTTCTCTCTGTTTCTCCTTCTATCTCTTTCCTTCTCTCTCTCTCTCTCTCTCTCTCTCTCTTTCCTTGTTTTTCTCTCTCCTTCTCTCTCTTTCCTTCTGTCTCTTTTTTCCCTCTCTCTCTCCTTCTCTCTTTCATTGTCTCTCTGTCCTCTTGTCTCTTTTCTTGTGTGTCCAATTACACTTGGCCAATAAAGAATTCTAATTCTAATCCAATAAAAAGAGCATACCGAAAAGAACTGATGAAGTGACTGATGGCCAATTTTTGGTCTTATGAACACTGCAGTATCCATGGTTGTGTGATCAAAATTTGGGTGCTTGACAAATTGAGTGTATTTATGGCAGTTGCAGTATCCCAGGATCATGTAATCATAATTTGTAAACTTCCCAGCTGGCTTTTGACAAGCAAAGTCAGTGAAAGAAGCCAGATTCATTTAACGACTGGACGATTCATTTAACAACTGCAGTGATTCGTCTAACTCAGGGGTCTGGTCTGCAACCTTAAATACTCGAAGAGGCATTTGGACTCGTTTCCCACAGAAAAGAAAACACAGGGAGCCACAAAACCTGGGTGGGCATGGCCAACTGGATGTCACTCACTTCCACCAGTCACATGACACCCTCCCTAGCCCTGCCTCCCCAGCCGATCATTAGGGCAGAGAACCAACCACAAAATTCTTTTGACCTCTCTCTCTCTCTCTCCCTCCCTCCCTCCCTCCCTCCCTCCCTCCCTCTCTCTCTCTCTCTCTCTCTCTCTCTCTCTCTCTCTCTCTCATAATTGTGTTATTTGTTTGGGAATGACAAGTGATGTAAGCAGACAAGCGATGTGTTTTGTCATTCTATGTTTTGGGTTAGCTAGTCATATAAGGCCTAGACAATACATTATAAACTTGATCAGTAGTCCCAGAAAGTTAAGATTCCTCTAGAAAAGAAAATCAGAGGGAGGAATGGGATGATAAAAGGAAGGAGATATTATAACATTAAGTTGAAGGCCCCATTTGTATGTACTTAACGAGCCATTTCCCAATACCTCTTTAGGGAGCTGGATTGAATGCTGCAGTTGTAAAGGGCTACAATTTTTCTGATATCTCACCCAGCACACTATTTGGCTGGATTGGGAGAAGATGAGGGCAATGCATCTAAAAAGCAATTCCCAGTTTTCTCTTTTGGGGACTGTGTTGAATGAGGCAGAAATGGGAAAGCAGACGGTGAATTTCAAATCTTTCTCTATACCCACCAAATCTATTACTTGGCTGTGGCAGAGCTAAGAAAAGAAAATGGCAGCGTACCAACCCCAGTTCAGGGAATGAAACAATCTATTGTGTGATGTCCTTTGGGGAAAAGAGTAACCAAAATAATGGAGCTGAACCACTCACTCGCCATGAAATTTTACGAGCTTTTAGCAACAAAGACATTAAAACAGTATTTGCCATTAAGAAATATATGATTCTCATGGCATTGTTTGCCTTCGGTCTCTTCAAATGTATTATCCTGAAGTAAAATTCAAGGGCAGAAGAAGAAAAGAAGAAGAAATCTTTCCCGAATGGATCTGGATTGCTGCCAGCGTTCCAAGAATGCTGCACATGCCACAGCTCTAATAAAAGGAATTGCATTAAGCATCACCTACAAAGAGCTTCCAAAGATTTAGCTCAATACACTGCCCCTCCTTGTCTGATGCATAGCACAATAGATGGCATTCAGGGCTATATGCATTTCGATAAGCATAATGAGATGGAATTTATTACTCTCTATGCAAATTGGTGAAGTCTTGAAAATTGTATAGCTGGTTTTGGTGAGCTATCAAGAAATTCACTCCCCTCTTTCTTTCCTGCTTCCTTCATTCTCTTTTGAACTGAAGAACTCCAACTGGAATATAACCTAAATTTAAGGACTGATATATCTCTTGACATAATACTACTGCCCTGCTGAAATGAATTAATATTTGAAAATGCTGCAATCATACAATAGCAATAGCAATAGACTTATATACCGCTTCATGATGCTTTACAGCCCACTATATCGCTTTACAGTGGTTTACAGCCCTTTCTAAGAGGTTTACAAAGTCAGCTCCCAACAATCTGGGTCCTCATTTTACAGACCTTGGAAGGATGGAAGGCTGAGTCAGCCTTGAGCAGGTGAGAATCGAACTGCTGGCAGTCAGCAGAATTAACCCACCATACTGCATTCTAACCACTGTGCCACCATAGTTCTTATAATACAATGTTGAGCATGTGCCTTCACTATAATGAATTAACTGTAATTATACTCTTCTGAACAGGATTACTTAGAGGTATAAGAAGGGAGTGATCTTTGGGAGAAATCCAAGTTCTCTTAGCCCAGAAAGCAATTGAGGATGGTAATAATGGCAGAAATCAAGCCTAATAGGAACTGGTTTGATTAACTGGAATTAGCATCCTTCCTTCCTTCCTTCCTTCCCTCCTTCCTTCCTTCCTTCCTTCCTTCCTTCCTTCCTTCCTTCCTTCCTTCCTTCCTTCCTTCCTCCCTCCCTCCCTCCCTCCCTCCTTCCTTTGGTAGGGAGCAATCATCCTTAAATGTACAAATATTTCTTATTTTGACTTTTCACATATATTACCTGTTTAAAATGAAGTAGTGATTTCTAAATATATGTGTTTATAAATGAAAGCAAACCTCTATCTTACTCCTACAGTTATGGCAGGGCTTTTATTTGAGGATAGATGAGGAGAGAGGAAGGGATGTTAATTTTATTAAATATTTAAACTTAAATGTTATTTTTTTTTACCCAATCTGTGTCTTTTTATTTTATTTTCTTCTTTTTTGTAGTTATTTATTTTGTTCCTTCAAATATTTTAATAAATAAATTATAGCTAAAAGCCCACCCCCACTGCTATCTATCTACTGCATAAACCTCTGGCCCCTGATTCTTCAGAATTCCCTTGAATTGATCAAAAATGACATTTGTGGTGAAGATGAAGTCTTGAATGAGAAAACCAAAGGTAGCTAAGATAAGTGTTTATCCCAATATCATTGTGTTTATGTTCTACCTTTTCTCTAAGGGTACCACGGCAACAACCGTGTGAGGTAAACGGCACTGAGAGAGATTGACTGGCCTTATGTCACCCTGTAAACTCTGCAGTATAAGTGAAGTTAAGTTGAATTAAAGTCTCCCTAATCCATTATAATTCACTAACTGGGAAATGTTCGGAAATCTGATGGGAAAATACGTTTCCTCAAATTTTCTCCTGCTTTGTAGCTATGAAGAATTATCAAAGCTAGCTATGGGTCAAGGGTTGGTATCCTTAGAGACTAAGAATGGGTGTCCTAGGTTTATTGGCTTATCTCAACTGTTTCCCTGTGTAATATAAAATGACAAATTTGGCAAGGGAAAGAGTCAGGGTTAACACACCCGTCAGGAGCAGAGAGACCAAGCCTGAAGTAAACCTCAAATCAAGTTGTAACCTCTTTTAATGTAGGCCGGCTTGAACTACAGCCTGAAGTGGAAGCAAGTAACAGAAGAGATTATACATTGTAAGTGGGCATATATTTTTTTTTATAATGAAAAGATGAAATTCTAGATATAAACTCCAGTAAAATGCAATACTCAGTAGAATTGAATTTAATACCTTCAGAATACAGAAGAATTTCAAGTACAGAGAAACCATCTGAGACAGTATTTATGACTTCAGAAAAAGCAGCATTAAGATGATCATGCAAATTCATCAGACCTATATTTATATATTCAGAGAAAAAGAGGTGCCCAGTAATGCCAAGATGTCTACGTAAAGCCAAGGGTATAATCAGTGATCTTTCCCACATACCAAAACAGGTCCCAACCCTATTGGGGCAGGATGAATGGTATTCCTGTCTCAAGGGGATGGGGATGGGATGATATGAACCTGAGTTCCTGCTTCCTATGCTTATTTGGACTTTTAATTGTTTAGCTTGTTCTGTTTTGGGGGTAATTCCTTGCCCAGTTTCAGTGTTTGGCAGCCATGCAAATTGTTTCATTAACTTAAGTGACTCCGTTTTTATGACCCTGTAATCCCTTAATTCAGGGATAGAGTTGGGATGACTGAATGACGCCGAGCATTTACTGGCTGGATGCCTTTCCTGATACCACATGGAGTTTGCAGCAGATATTTTTTTTTCTTTTCAACCTATGAGAAAAACATCTCCTGCTACCTAGGATTGAACTCTCAATCTTCCAAGTGGGCAGTGAGCATTTTCTTCATTATGTCACCACGCTGCTCATTCATTAACCAAACAGACATACTAAAAAGAGGCATAGTAGACTATTGTGATTCTTAATTTATTTTATATATAGTTTTCAGAAGAGACTATAAGTATACAGAATAGAATACAGAATAACAGAGTTAGATGGGACCTCGTAGGTTGACAAGTCCAACCCCCTGCTCAAGCAGGAGACCTTATGCCATTTCTGACAAGTGGCTGTCCAGTCTGTTCTTGAAAACCTCCAGTGAGGAAGCACCCACAACTTCTGAAGGCAACCTATTCCATGGGTAGATTGTTCTCACTGTCAGAAAATTTCTCCTTAGTTCTAGGTTGAATCTCTCCTTGATCAATTTCCATCCATTGTTCCTTGTCTGGCCTTTAGGTGCCTTGGAAAATAGATTGTCTCCCTCCTCTTTGTGACAGCGCCTCAAATATTAGAACACTGCTATCATGTCACCCAGTCCTTCTCTTCACTAGACTATCCATGCCCAGTTCTTGTAACCGTTCTTCATATGTTTTAGCCTCCAGGCCCCTAACCATCTTTGTTGCTCTTCTCTTCACTCTTTCTAGGGACTCAACATTTTTTTAAAAATATGGTGACCAAAACTGGATGCAGTTTTTGTCACCACACCACACACATTCTAGGTGTGGTCTTACTAAGGCTTTATAGAGTGGTATAACAAAGTCATTCATAACCATAATGTTATATTAAAAATATTTCTTATTCCTACTGAGTTAATATACCTCAAGTGTCCTCCAGAAGTGGGTTTCATATAATTTTACCACCGGTTCGCCACACACCAAAAATGTGAACGTGGCTAAATAGGACGCCATAGCGTTATATTCATGATATTTTATGCAATTTTGCATGTCTTATTGAGCAGTTTACTGACACCCTTAGAATGCATCTTTAAAACAAACGCAAATATCCATATTGAGAACTTTGCTTCTCATAATCTGGGTGTTGAACTGACTATACAAGGATATGAGATTTATGCTTCCCCATCTAAGTTTATTTTATGGCAGCCATGTGAGATTTCATTTCACGGAAAAAGCTGGATTGATAAAGAGATTTAATTGTCTGTCAGCATACCTTATGGCGGGGTTGCTACATTTATTTCAAGACAGAGAATCTCATTACTATTACAATTCTCCAGGCAATCCTCAATCTTAAAAGCAATGTTTAATTAATGCAGCCTCAGTAGTACAAAGAAAACTGCTGCTTTCTCTTTCAGGTCTTCCTATGAATTTAATAGATTGTTGATTTTCCATCCCCAAAGAGATCAGATTTCCCCTTCACTCTTCAGTCATCAATTTAGCTGAATTATCTTGAATTCCTTGTATCACTTAAAACTGTCCAATGAGCCGATCAAGGTACAGTTAATAACTTCAATTATCTTCTCTCTCTTCATGAAAACCTTAAGAAAGGCGATTTCTCCCACCCTCTCCTATATGTGTATATATTGTCATGTCTCTCCCACGAAATTTCTATTTGTGCTTTCATTTTTCTCCATGTTTAGCATCTGAAAAGCCCTTTCATTTCTTAACAACTACACTTGAAAGGATGTATATGCTTGTGATTGAAAGTTGGATTGGATTATCTGTTGGCAAGGCATAATTTTGTGCAAAGCCATTACTGCTTCTTTTCTGCACCTGTAATATTTGGAATTAAGATGACATTATAAACATTTGGTGCCTGTCAAAGCAAACACATTCATCATGTTGTAGAAAGTTCTTTATGAAATTTGGCTATGCAAGTTTTCTACTCTGTGTGTGTGTGTGTGTGTGTCTGTCTGTCTGTCTCTCTCTCTCTCTCTCTGTGTGTGTGTGTGTGTGAGAGAGAGAGAGAGAGAGGGAGGGAGGGAGGGAGGGAGGAAGTCAGTCAGTCAGAGGTGTTTCATTCATTTTTAAAGATAAATAAATAAATAATATAGAATTACAGTATTGGAAGAAAAGAAATAGGAGTCATAGACACTTATATCAGTTTGTGCAAAAAGGTAACAAATAAAAGAATAAAAATGCATGCATTTAACTGTTTTTGTGTATTTTGTAAGCTGCCCAGAATCTAATGGAGTGGCTGGCTATAATACATTTAAATACAGAAACAACAACTGCAAATATCCTCAGAGGGAAAGATTCGTGATAGGTTTGCATAATTAAAACCCTGTTAGATGTAAATGTACCAAAGTCTATGTTTTGTTTAGTTCTAAAGAGCAATGGAGTATTTCTGTCTCCTCTACTTGAGTTTCTAAATAAACATACTGAATTGTACCTTAACCCAGGCAAATGAATAGAGCTGAAATTAACTAGAATTTAATTAGCAATAGACCAGCTGGAACTGCCTGCCTTCTTTCAAACTACTAACAGAAAAGATTAGCCAGCCTGAAAATCACCAGATTGCTTTTTCCTTTTTTTGAGATTTGTTTTTCAGGGCTTCTTAGGTTCACAAAGAACAGTTAGAAGTTTCCAATCCATAGAAATAGCAGGAGTTATTGAGATTTTGCACGAGTGCAAACCCAAGACCAAACAACATGATGTCATGTGATCAGTGGTGGGCTGCTGCTGGTTCAGACCGGTTCGGGTGAATCGGTAGTTGCGACCTGCAGGTGAGAACTGGTAGTTGCGACCTGTGGGTGGCCACCCACCTGGGCACAATCCCATCCTATATTGCTTTGTTTTTGATGCTGCACACATGTGTGGATGGCACGCAAGAGCCAATTGCCGTGTTTTGTGACGCCACACACATTTCCAGTTCCTAGGCAAACCGGTTGTTACAGTATGTGATGCCCACCTCTGTATGTGATCCTCAAAAGTAGTGTTTCTCAACCTTGGCAATTTTAATGTTGCATGTTGGCTGGGGAATTCTGGGAGTTGAAGTCCACACATCTTAAAGTTGCAAGATTGGAAAACACTGTTAGGAGGTTCATCCTGTGTCCAAACTGAGAGTGTGCTTTTGACTGGCAACACCGTTATTGATTTGAGTTGGGTCTTGGTTCCACACTGGCATAACAGATTTATTTAACATCCACATGAGCTCTCTAAGAAATCCCAGGAAGAGATTTCTTCATGTATTCTCTCATTTTGAGTCCAATTGATGGCCATCACTAAAGAGTTTTCTCTCTGATGGGACCCAGAATGTGGAACTTGTTTTCTTGTTACTTTAAATTAAATTGACAGTTTTTAATGCATGTTGTGTTGCTTTTCTAATTTTTTCCTTGTTTTTATCTGTGATTGGCTAATCTGAGAACTAAACAGAAAAGTACACCATGAATTCAATTAATTCTTGCTACTGTCTCCTATGTGGCCATTTATCAAGATAGATAAAACTTACTAGTGTCACTCTAGTTAGACTACTTAGACTCCACTAATGATGTTACCTAGTTTGGTAATAAAATGTCTACAAGAAAACCACCAAGCTCAAAGAATGCCAAGGTACCCCTCTGTACAACAGTACCGGAACATAGAGTGTATTCAAGTCTAGCTTTCATGTAACATGACATATGCCTCCATCCTGAACCCTGAAATATTCTCTTCTATTGGTGGTGCCACTCTTTTAGAGGTGATGTTTTCAAAACCTCGTGGAAACTTGTTCTATCCCACAAAATCACACTGAACATATCAAAGCATCTATTCGTTATCTGTATTGCAACTCCTTTTATAGTAGTCTCAACATCTCTTAAAACGCATAGCTGTTCCATTTATAGAAAGCTTTTGGGGTTCGGATAGGAGAGGAGAAAAACAAATTCCTTCCATAATTTGAATGAATTTTAGGGAAAAGTATTTGTAATGCCTGTTCATTCTCGTGTGCTTTTTTTTTTTTTAATATTACCTTTTATAAAAATGGTAGGTTGGTACCATTTGGAAATTTATGTCGGGCATACTTTATACTTTCATTAAAAGATTAGATGACATACAGTAGGGAGTCTTTTATTCATAATATGCTACTAGGCTTGAAATTCTTGATTTGGATAGTTTAGAACTGTGACACTTGTGGTCAGATTTAGGTATTGTATACAAAATTGTACATAGTAATGTTTTACCTGTAAATGACTTTAGTTTTATTCGTAAATGTAATGCATGTGAACAACCTCTTTAAACTTAATGTAAACTGCTTTAAGTTTGATTATATATATAAAAAATTGTAACAGAATTGTCTGGAATATATTATCTGATCCAGTTGTCTCAGCTAATAACTTCCATAGTTTTAATTCCAACTGAATCTCTGTAGACCCCATCATCCATATTTAAGAGGTTTCTAAGGGGACATGTGTAAGATGCCTATGTGTAATAGGCACTAAGATGCCTATTGTCCCTGTCACATTTTATTTATTTATTTTTAAATTTTGTTTGTTCAAAATTGTAATTTTTGTTTGATGAATAAAGCAAATAAATAAACTAACTAACTAATACCTTGTAAATTAATTGTAAATTAATCCTGCCATTACACATGGTAGACAAGAATGTAATTTTGATTTCAGAAACTCATAGATCATAAGATTATGATGTTCCCTGCAAGAAAATAGGCCTGATTCTTCTACACCTATCATTATGAACAGCACAAAATCTGCCAACTCACTTAGATACCAGGTTGGAGGCTAAAAGGCTCAGTAGAGATCATCTCTTTTATTTCCACCAGGCCTTTAGAGAGCAAATTTTCCCTGCATGTGATTTCCCTCTGGTCTGTGATTCTGAATGACCCGGGTTTCCTTGTAATAAGGCATCAATCTTCAGTTTTTCTGACTCTGTGTGTGTGTGTGTGTGTGTGTGTGTGCATGCATTTCTCTAAGTATTTTGTTTAAATCTCTACACAATTTGCTGCAATTTCAAGTCAGCTGGCTCATTGAATCAAATATAAGTGCTCTTAATAAGACACAGGACAAGGCAGGAGTCTGTGACAGTATCAAGTATCCTTTTTACCCTATGATTTAATCCACTTAGGTAGCCAGGACTGAATCTTCTTTTCATAGTGAAATAGTAAATATTTCACCATATCAAAACTCCAGGAAGAAGTCTCAACTCTCCCCTTAAAAAGAAAAAAAAGAAAAAAAAATGCTAATTTCTCTTTGGGTTAAAATAATTTTTATTTCTATGTAGTTTTGTCCATACTGTTTTTAATTTGACCATAGGGAAAATGGCTCTCTTTCTATTATTAGAAATTATGCTTATTTGCAAGCCCAGTCTCTGGCTACCATAAGCTATTTCAAGTATTCTCTTCAGAGATTTGTTTTAGACCCCTAATTAATTGGCATGGCTTTGGCCAGTCTTGCCAATTTCAGCTTATCCTTCATAGTTTTACGATGACCCTGTATGCACTTGATCCATCACCTCCAAAGATCCTTCATAACTTCCCGTTAGGATTTGTGCCAATAATTTTAAGATTAATTTGTCTTTAATGTCATGCCCTGTTCAAGCGCCTCTTAAAGCTGTTATCTGCACCTTTTGCTAAAAAAAAATAAAAGGCCAATGTCATCCCTTGATCAACCTGTAAATTAATGGCCTACCTCTCCCTCCCCCTGGCTTTTTGATCGTAGGGAATAAAGCAGTACTTCGCCACCTATTGTTGAAAGGTCTCCCTTTTCACCTTCTCTTCTAAATTTTCTGCAAGTGTAATGATAGCCTAGCTATTGAATGTGTGTGTCGTTATATGCCACATTGCTGAAAAGATTTTAGGGACTTGCTTATGATTGGGCGCACTTCAGGGGTGAAATCCAGCAGGTTCTGATGGTTCTGGAGAACCGGTAGCAGAAATTTTGAGCAGTTTGGAGAACCGGTAGTGGAAAGGTTGAGTAGTTCAGAGAACTGGCAATACCACCTCTGGCTGGCCCCAGAGTGGGGTGGGAATGGAGATTTTCACATATCCTTCCTCCAGGAGTGGGGAGGAAATGGGGATTTTGCAGTGTTCTTCCCCTTCCACACCCACCAAGCCACGCCCACAGAACTGCCCACAGAACCGGTAGTAAAAAAAATTGGATTTCATCACTGGCGCACTTGATTTGATCTCCTCCTTCAGTTAGAATCCTTTTACTGGAATCAGGTGAAAGTGGTTCAAAGTGAAATTTGAATTGGCTTTTACATTTCAAGAACCCTGATGAAAATACAATTACAGTACTAAAGAGTTACAATACCTGAGTTACAAATCAGAAAGTTTAACAGCCTAATTTCTAATTTGAAAGGGGAGCAAACTATTATCGTAGTTAATAGCAGTAGTGGCAACAGCAGCAGCAGCAGCAGCAGTAATCGTACAGTAGTAGTAGAAAAGGGCCAGATTGGTTCAAATTTTGCAGTTGTCTCCTGATATGTTACAAGTATCTTTGGGAAGTTCAATAGAACCAAATGAAGATTAGAAATGAAGTTATGCGCAGTGCAATGTGGCATTTCAGTGAGCTTATAAATGAAGTTACTTCCTTGTTTTTGGTATAGTTGTGCTTGTTGGATACAGTGACAGAAAAAAAATCCAATCCTTAGGGACAATGATTAGACCTTAGGAGTGTCCTGCTTCTTCCAATTAAGCTTCCTATATGCAGGAATAGATGTTATATATTTATGCCCAGGGATGTGTAAATAAGGACTGAAGAAATCTTTGTTGCATAGCAGCTCTTAAAGTCAAATTATTTATTTTATTGCAGAACACTAAACTTTTTCTTTTTTATGGCCTAAAGTTAAATGGATGCCACTCATGGTCTGGGAATAGACTACTATACATTTATATTAAAAATTCAGAAAGTGCAGTATACACCAAGGTGCAATGTATTGCCTATGCCCATAATTGCATCTTTTTCTCTTTTTTCTTCTTGTAGCAGAAGCCAATGCATTTATTATGAGTGACACCTCAGCCTTTGCTAATCTCACTGAAAACATTGGCTTGGTTTGACATGATGAGAATGACAATGATGAGAATACAATATTTTTTAAATTCCTCTTGGCTCTTTCTTTTGAATTTCTCCATAAAGAAAGATACCGACCAAACACTGGTGAGGTCTCATATTAAGACCTACCTAGTGGCAATAAAAGCGGCAAAATTTAACTATTTTTCCGCTCTTATTGCGTCATCAGATAACTGCCCAGTCGCCCTGTTTAGGGTGACCCGCTCCCTGCTCCATCTGGGAGCGTGGGAGGATCCCTTGGAGGGTAGGGCCGAGGACTTTGTGCAGTATCTGTATGACAAAATTGCTCAAATTTGGGAAGACTTGGACTCTGAATGGGTAGATTCGGGAGGGGTGATGGAGGCAGGTCTTGAGAATGTTATATGGGAGGAGTTTGACCCTGTGACTTCCGGAGACGTGGACAGGATTCTGGGTAGATTTAGCGCGGCCACATGTTTATTGGACCCGTGTCCCTCCTGGTTGGTGCTGGCTTCTCGGGAGGTTACACGAGCTGGAGGGCTCGGGACAGGGGTTGTTCCTCTGTCCTGGTCCTATTAAACCTCTCAGCGGCTTTTGATACCATCGACCATAGTATCATGCTGCGCCGGGCGGAAGAGTTGGGGGTGGGGGGTATCGTGTTGTGGTGGTTCTCCTCCTTTCTCTCTGACTGGTTGCAGTCTGTGTTGGCAGGGGGCAGAGGTCGACCCCGAGGCGCCTTGTGTGCAGGGTGCCACAAGGGTCGGTCCTCTCGCCCCTTCTGTTCAACATTTATGTGAAGCCACTGGGTGAGATCATCCGTGGTTTCGGGGTGAAGTACCACCAGTACGCTGATGACACTCAGCTATATATCTCCACCCCGGGCCACCCCAATGATGCCCTTGAAGTGATGTCCCAGTGCCTGGAGGCCATGAGGATCTGGATGGGGAGAAACAGACTCAGGCTCAACCCATCCAAGACCGAGTGGCTGTGGTTTCCAGCGTCCCGATATAGCCAGTTGGTGCCATCACTGACTATTGGAGGTGAGTCATTGGCCCCCATGGAGAGGTCTCGCAACTTGTATGTCCTCCTGGATACACAGTTGTCTTTAGAAGAACATCTGACGGCTGTGGCCAGGAGGACTTTCTATCAGGTTTGCCTGATTTGCCACTTGCATCCCTTTCTGGATCGGGGCTCCTTATGCACAGTCATTCATGCCCTCGTCACTTCCCACCTGGACTACTGTAATGCTCTCTACATGGGACTCCCCTTGAGGAGCACCCGGAGGCTCCAACTGGTCCAGAATGCGGCCGCCTGGTGGTTATAGGAGTGACATGGTGCTCCCATGTAACACCTCTCCTGCGCGAGCTGCACTGGCTCCAGGTGGTCTTCCGGGTGCGCTTCAAGGTATTGATTACCACCTTTAGAGCGCTCCATGGCTTAGGGCCTGGGTACTTACGAGACTGCCTTCTGCCACCAGTAGCCTCTCACCGGCCAGTACACTCCCACAGAGAGGGGCTCCTCAGGTGCCGTCGGTCAAACATTGTCGACTGGTGGCCCCCAGGGGGAGAGCCTTCTCTGTGGGGGCACCTGCCCTTTGGAACGAGCTTCCCCCCGGAGATACGGAGGATCCCAGATTTATGCACTTTCCGCCATGCCCTCAAGACTTTTTTATTTCAACAAGCTGGGCTGGCCTAACTCTTTTTAATTGCTTAATTTTAATTTTAATTTTAATTTGCTTTTTTAAAAAGGGGTGTTTTAATTAGTATGGGCCAAATTTGTTTAATATGTTTTAAATTATTTTTAAATTTTATATTGTATGTGTTTTATCTTTAGCTGTTCACCGGCCTGAGTCCTTCGGGAGAAGGGCGGTATATAAATCCAAAAAAACCTAAATCTAAACCTAAACCATAATGAAAATACAATGTACAGAGTAACATGGTCAACAGCAAAAAACAACATCCCTCTGTCATTTCTCCTCTTTTCCATTATGGCTAAAATACCCTGTTTTCCCCAAAATAAGACATCCCCTGATAATAAGCCCAATTGGGCTTTTGAGCACATTCGCTAAAATAAGCCTCCCCCCGAAAATAGGCCCTCCCTGAAAAAATTTAAATGCAGAGCTGATATCAGGTAAGACGGCAAGAGGAGCCCCATCTTGCTCTACATGCCTCAAAATAATAAGACCTCCCCCAAAATAAGGCCAAGCGCTTATTTTGGGGTTCAAAAAATATAAGACAGGGTCTTATTTTTGGGGAAACACGGTATATGGGAACTACATGCCCTCCCATTAAAAAGTATATACTTGTGTTGTGCATAAAAAGGTATCCATGCACACCTAAACATAAACATTTTCCTTCGCCAAAAAATATTCTAACCTTAGCCCTAATCCTAACCATAACCCTAACCCTAATTAACAATAGGATTATGCATATTTTGTTTATTTCTAATTTACTTAGTTGATATGTCATTCCAATCACCAAGGAACTCTGAGCACCTCATATAGTCCATTAGGTGATTAAATTTAAATACAGCAACAATAACTGTAACGAACTATGATCAAGCCCAACAAAAAGCAATGACTTAACTAGCTGTGCTGTAATCACCAGCTAATATACTGGGAGAGTAAAAAGATGGTCTAGCTTGGAATCATTACATGGGAGAAAGTGGCAAAGGCCAGATTTTTGAAGCCTTTGTCTGCCTGTTCCCAAGGGACTGCTGTTAGTTTAGCAAGATTCTTGTAAATAGGTGACCAACAATAAAGAAAATACTTTCATCCAGCCACAGAGCTATCTGTTTCCTTGTGACTGACAACAGTAAGAGACCAACCCTTCAGTTAAGCCCCAAAGACATGTTGAAATAACTAAAGTGTAAAGCCAAAACTATAGGACACAATGTGATCTCTAAGAAAGGAAAGAAATATTCCAGAGGCAATGATGCTCCTGTGAGTTGGATTTCTTGAAGGGTAAGGAGTAAGATAGAGCTCACCTCTCTAGTAAGTAGGTATTTTGGGGAGAAGGTGATCCCCAAAATACTAATTCCCAAGCTATGGAAAGCTTGATAGGTTACAACCAACACCCTGAACATAAGATATGATCGAAGATAATGTAAGCATTTAATTCATAATTTTAATAAAAGAAGTTACTTCAAGAATTGTTTTAATTAAAGATTGGAAAACAAATGCTAAATGAAAGAAACTAAAAGCACACTTTGAGTTTTCAATAAAGTTATTGAAATCAATCTTGAATAAGGATATTCAGATCAATAAAATGCTTTAAAATGTCTGCAAATGGTACTGAAGATTTGGGTTTTGTAGGGATGGGATGAATTAGATTATCTTATTTTGACTTTAATGATACAGATATTAAATTAAATGGGCTACAGAAATCAAAAGACCGATTGCAAAAGCATTTTTATTTCCTGAAAAAAAAACCTTTTTCAATCATTTGTTTCCCAAAAGATAGCTCAACATACCATGAGATGATTTAATTTGCTGTTCTTAGATTAATTACATCTTGCTGGAAATAAATCTTGAACTGGCATGAGATTTGAGACTCTTTTGTAAAACCAATTACAATGCTAAAAAGGCAAGCAAAGCAAATGAACAAACAAACTGCTGAATCCTTAACAAGAAAACATTAAAAAATATTTCTGAATAAATAAAAATAAATTATTATGAAATGGGAAGCTCAGTTGTTAACATCAGACAAGAGTAGAATAGAATAACAGAGTTGGAAGGGACCTTGGAGGTCTTCTAGTCCAACCTCCTGCCTAGGCAGGAAACCGTACACCACTTCAGACAAATGGTTATCCAATATCTTCTTAAAAACTTCCAGTGTTGGAGCATTCACAACTTCTGGAGGCAAGTTGTTCCGCTGATTAATTGTTCTAACTGTCAGGAAATTTCTTCTTAGTTCTAGGTTGCTTCTCTCCTTGATTAGTTCTACCCATTGCTTCTTGTCCTACCCTCAGGTGCTTTGGTGAATAACTTGACTCCCTCTTCTTTGTGGCAGCCCCTCAAACATTGAAACATCATGTCTCTCCTAATCCTTCTTTTCATCAAAGTAGACATCCCAATTCCTGCAACCGTTCTTCAAATTTTTTTGTCTCCAGTCCCTTAGTCATCTTTGTTGCTCTTCTCTGCACTCTTTCTAGAGTCTCAACATCTTTTTTGCATTGTAGGGATAAAAACTGGATGCTGTATTCCAAGTGTGGCCTTACCAAGGTATTGTAAAGTGGTATTAACACTTCACTTGATCTTGATTCTATCCCTCTGTTTATGCAGCCTAGAACTGTGTTGGCTTTTTTGGCAGCTGCTGCAGACTGCTGGCTCATATTTAAATGATTGTCCACTAGGACTCTAAGATCCCTCTCACAGTTACTACTATTGAGCAAGGGAGGGAGGGAGGGAGGGAGGGAGGGAGGGAGGGAGAAAGGAAGGAAGGGAGGAAGGAAGGAAGGAAGGAAGGAAGGAAGGAAGGAAGGAAGGGCCAGCTAATGTGACCCAGAGTAATGTACAGTAATACAATGAAGAATATAGCACAGAAAGCAATTAGTTCAAACCTATCCTCAAACTAAACAACTAAACTAAACTAAACTAAACTAAACTAAACTAAACTAAACAGTACTCCGATAACATGACATTCCATCTATTTATTTTTAAAATGATGAAAAGGAAAATTATTATCTTTTAGTTAGGGGTGTTTATTTGGTTTATTTATTATTATTATTATTATTATTATTATTATTATTATTATTATTATTATTTTCCTATTGTGCATAGTCTTTGTAAAATTTTATCTTTTTGATATTGTAAACCTCCCAGAGTTACTTTGTGATAAGATGGGCTGTCAATAAATTTAATAAATAAATACATAAAATAAATAAATCTTTCATGATAAAAAACTAGATTACATCAGGGAGATTTGACAGTGGGAAACAGAAAGTGAAAAAAGTTAATGAATGTGGTGAAGTAATTTGATTAGTTGCTAAAAGGTAGAATTTTGGAGAGAGAATGGAAGAAGCTGAGGTAGAGATAGAGACAGAGGGAGAGAGCTGGCAAAGATTGAAATTGATTTGCTAGGCAGCAGGGAAAGTTGAAAGCTAGAGATGGAATGGAAGACTGCCAAGAAAAGGTAACTGTTGGAAATCTTATCAAAATCTTACACATTTGTATGAATTAGGTACCACCGGTAGTCCTTGATTTACAATGATTTGTTGCAGCATCCCTATTGTCACATGATCAAATTTCATATGTTTGGCAACTGGCATGTATTTATGATGATTGCACTGTCCTGGGGTCATGTGATCACCTTTTGTGACCTTCTGACAAGCAATGCAGAAGCCAGATTCACTTAACAACCATACTACCAACTTAACAATTGCAGCCATTCACTTAACAACTGTTAAAATGGGGCAAAACTCACCTAACAATTCTCTTTCTTAGCCACTGAAATCTGAGGCTCTATTGTGGTCATAAGTCAAAGGCTTCCTGTATTCTTATTCTTCATTTACCCACAACAATCATACATTTTTAGTAGGTGTCAGTGGAGGTTGGGCCCGTTCATTATTTTATTTTTAAAAAATAAAATGAAAGAAAAATAGGGAGGGAGACTGGGTGCTTCTTAAAGAATGTTCTAGATTGCTGAGGAAACAAAATTAGGTCGGGGTAAAATGATCAGTCCAACATTTTGTGAATTTTGAAGCAACTCTTCACATAAGAGATTTGTGACAGGAAAGCTTGAAAGGTCCTTCAGGGAACAACCGTAGTTAAAGTCTTCACTGAGCTGGTTTTATCCAAGACAGTGGCTCAACATCAGCACAACATGCAATGAATCAGATATAAAATAATCTTGGCGGACTAACGCTGTGCAGGGAAAGTTTTTAAAAGCGTCTGGGAGAGCTATGTGTTGAAGAAAAGTTACAAATTAATCCCCAGAAAGCAATGGAAAACAACTCTCACTACAATGAGCTTGGTAGAGTCTAGAGGATAAGAGCTGTCTTAGAACAAAAGATGCTGAGTTGTCCAACATCATTGGCTGTGCTTCCCAAACAAAGAAAAGAGAAGAGGAAAAATTTGTTTGGAACAATACATTTCCTGGTTTGGCTTGAAGATTGTAAATATAAAGACTCAAGATCCCAGCGCAGCTGAACTATTATTCATGTAAAACTTGTTTTTTCAGAAAATCACAGATCAGGGAAATTGTTTTCCAAACAATGTATGCTTTGTGCTAATGACAAGAATCATTAAGAACTCAAAACTTGTAGAAAGTGGAAAATTAGAATGTTTAAAAATGCATTCAACCCTGGCAGTTAGATTGATTGATACATACCTTCACAAGAGATTTACTTACTTATTTCATGTTTTATCTCTATTATATAAAAAAATAATAAAACAATTCAGAGCATAGAGCTACTCATGTTTGTATATTGAACTTATGTCTATGAATTCCAGTGTCTTTAAACATTTGGTTGAAAACTGAATGATGAATGGTAGGCCATGATTCCTAATAGCTACTAAACCTCCTCTAATGATAGCAGTCTTCAATATTTGAGGGGCTGCCACACAGAGGAGAAGGCCAACGTCTCAAAGGACCTGAGGGCAGGACAAGAAGGGAAATGAATCAAGGAGAGAACCAACCCAGAACTAAGGAGAAAGTTCCTGACAGTGAGAACAATTAATTAGTGGAACCAGGGGTGAAATGCACTGAAGTCTGCTACTGGTTTGCTTTGTTACTGGTTCGCTTTGCGCATGCATGCATGGTGTGCACCAAATGCACAATTTGTGAGCATGCGCACTGCAGTCATTACCACACAACGCTGAAAAAGGAGGATTAAGAAGCCTTTTCTGAGTCTGCAAAGGTAAGTAGAAAAGCTGGGGGGTGGGGAACAGCTCTGCCGCACAATTTAGATTCGCTAGAAAGCAGGATTATCTGCTTTCTAGTGAATGTAAATTGCGCGGCACAGCTGATCATTGCACAGCTGATTGTTGGAAATACCGGTTAGCCCGAACTGGTAGCATTTTTTAACTACCGGTTCACCCAAACCGGTAGCATTTTTTACTACCGGTAACATTTTTTACTACCGGTTCAGGCGAACTGGTTTGAACCGGTAGCATTTCACCCCTGAGTGGAACAGCTTGCCTCAAGAAGTTGTGGATGTTCCAATATTGGAGGTTTTTAAGAAGAGATTGGACAATCATTTGTGTGAAATGGTATAGGGCAGGGATGTCAAACTCGCAGTCCGGGGCCAGATGCATCATGCATAGGCCATACCCAACCCCAGCTCCATAAATGGGAAAAACATTGTAATAAGTCATGTGACGGCAATGTGACGCCGCAAGTTTGATACCTGTGGTATAGGGCCTCCTCCTTGAGCAGGGGATTGGACTAGAAGACCTGCAAGGTCCCTTCCAACCCTATTATTCTGTAATGTTATTAAATGTTCAAATATTCAACCTTTTCTAAATAAATAAATTTGACTAAGGCAGGGAAAAAAATAACTCCAGAGAGCTAGAGTGATCAATGGGGATAAAACTACACATATTTTTCTTGTTCTGATGGATTGATTCAAAATTCTTGTTTTTCAGCACGATTGATTCTAACGGGTAATAAAGATCAACAAATACATTTGAGAGGAGGTCCTTTTTTGTCCCTGGAGAAGTTCAACAACAACTAGATAAATTTTCTGTCTCTTGTATTACTTCTTATCCAATTCTCATCCTCTTCCATTGTAAAAAATTCAAAAGACTTTGAAAGTAAAAGTTGCTACTTCCATTCAATACAAGAAAAACGAGTTACTGTAAGACCAACCTCAATTTATTGATGGCCAAAAGATACTTTCAAAGTTGTGCAGCCACAAAACTAGTCATTAATGACTACAGACAGACATTAATTGTTCCGTGTTAAGAGAACAAGAACTGGTAAGCATAAGAGCCACTAAATGCAGAAGAAGATATATCTGAAGAACTGGGTCATTAAAAAAGACGAGTGGGGATTTTTTAAAAAAATTCTCAGAGAAATAACATGTTTTACATTAGTTGCATGGCCTTATTTCTTCACCATCCCAATTATCTGAATTATTCTGTTTATGTCATTAAGGCTAACGGCACTTGAGGCCTCTAAAAGCCAAGTTTACAAACATGATGAACACTTGTGTTGGACCAGTAATTTTCCCTTCAATGAGAACTTTTAAAGCACCTGCAAATGCTAGATTTTGTTTCTGAGAAATTATATCCCACACAAACATATGCCTATGAAAGGCATTTACAAAGTCTTATGTGAGCAAAATTTCCCATCGCAAGTACTTAATGTCTAATATAGAGAAGAGCTTTCTCATTCTTAACTGGGCTATAAAACAATGGTTTTTATCATTGTAGCATTCTTATTAAAGCAGGATATGTATGAAGTGGCAAAACTAAGCATAAACCCTGATACAGTGAAGTGTCTTACTTCATAAAAACCAGACTTACTTTGAAGGACTAACAGGTATCAGGACTCCATTTGACATGAAAGTTGCAGTTATGAATTTCCATGTTATTTTATTGAAAGACTGTGCTCCTGTAAAGGCAAACACCAATCTGCTATGGCAGATTTAATTTTCTTTTATCTATTTCAAGACTTTACATGGTTATCTTAGGAAGCCTAAACCTGTCCAGCTGACAAACCAATGATAAAAATGGCAAAAAGCTATTAAAAACACAACAAACACTCTTGGTATACAAAAGGGTAACTCAACATGTACCAGGAGTGAACTTTCATGGGCTTCAGCCACGTTCTATCCAAATGCTGCAGGACACTTTTAAGGCTTTCCTGAAATCTAGGAGTGTGTTACGGTAGACCAGGGCTTGAGTAAGTGCAAGCAAGGTTTTCCAATCAAAGACCATGCATAATTGGAGTACAAAATGAATCGGTGCAAAGAGCCCGCTAGCCACAGCAGCCACTTACTCCTTAAGCAGGAGTTGTAAATCCAGTTGCACATCATTATTGCCTGTGGGAGTATTGTCTTGGCAAAGTCAGAGATGAAGCCTCACCAGATCCAGGAGGATCAAAAATCCAGAGCAATATTATTTTACTAGGGTTTATTAGAACCAGGGGACACAGTGGCTCAGTGGCTAAGACACTGAGCTTGTCGATCGAAAGCAGTTCAGCGGTTCGAATCCCTAGTGCTGCATAACAGGGTGAGCATCCGTTACTTGTCCCGGCTTCTGCCAACCTAGCAATTCGAAAGCACGTAAAAAATGCAAGTAGAAAAATAGGGCCCACCTTTGGTGGGAAGGTAACAGTGTTCTGTGCACCTTTGGCATTTAGTCATGCCGGCCACATGACCACAGAGATGTCTTTGGACAGCGCTGGCTCTTCGGCTTTGAAGTGGAGAAGAGCACCGCCCCAGGGGTGAAATGTAAAATTTGTTACTACCAGTTCTGTGGGCGTGGCTTGGTGGGGGGGGGTAATGTGACAGGGTGGGCATGGCCAACCTTTTTTTTTTAACTTTTCAAAGCATTTTTTGTAATGCTTTGAAAAGCCTTTGCCGATCTGGCAACTCAGCTGGGATTGTCAGAGAGGCTTTTTAAAAAATGTCTCTCTGCCGATCAGGCAATTCAGCTGGGATCGTCAGAGACTTTTCAAAGCATTTTTTTTACCACCTCTTTGGCCAAGAGGTTGCAGAAAAAAATGCTTTGAAAAGCCTCTGATGATCCCAGCTGAGCCGCACGATCATCAGAGGCTTTTTTTTTTTTTTTTACTTTTAACAGCATTTTTTCGTCGGAAGAGGTTGTAGAAAAAATGCTTTTAAAAGTAAAAAAAAAAAAAAAAGCCTCTGATGATCGTGCGGCTCAGCTGGGCATGGTGGGGGGAGGCATGCAGGGATTTTTGCTACCGGTTCTCTGAACCACCTGCCGCCATTGCTACCGAATTGGGCAATCTGGTCCGAACCGGGAGCATTTCACCCATGCACCGCCCCCTAGAGTTGGGAACGACTAGCATGCATGTGCGAGGGAATCTTTATCTTTTATTAGAACCAGTTATTCTCTATCCAAGACTTACAGCCTCCAAGAACTGGGCCAACACAAGAGATACAATTCCTTGATCAACCAGGGATAGAGTTGTATAACTGAGTGTCATCTGTGTACTATTTATATAGCATCCCATACTACCATCTATAGGACCATCATATCCCATAGATATTGGGGTTAGGGAGGGGGTGAGAGAGCCAAGTCTTAGACACTCCCCATTAAAGGGGCCTGGCACTTGATTTCCCCCTAGAACCAGCCACAGAGGAACGGGGAAAACCACTGCAAAACAGTGTCCCCGATTTTCAAATCCCAAAGCCAGTCCATAGGCTATAATGGTCAATGCTACCAAACCCGCTCCCCAAGAGATCCAAGCAGAGGTCGGTTTCACATAATTTTACCTCTGGTTCACTGTGCACCAAAAATATGGGCGTGTGTGCACACTCGCTTTGCTCGCGTGCATACCTTCTGTGCATGTGTGCGGCCTTCTGCACATGTGCTCTGCTCATGCATGCGGTATGCATGCATGCACACGGCTTAGAAAACGTGGCTAAATAGGATGGCATAGCCCCAGGGTGAGTGGCCAGGCCCACCCGCAGATCACCAGTATTGGTTTGCTTGAACCGGTCTGAACCGGCTGAATACCACCACTGGATCCAAGACAAACTTATGAATAACAGTCCTGCCCTGAAACTGTGGTTAATGTCACATCTAAAATCCCAAAAGGCACATCTCCAACAAAGGACCCCCCCCCCATCTTAAGTTCCCCCAAACAAACATACATATGTGCTTGTTTATGTGTAACTTATTACTTTAATTGAATTAGATCAAAAGTTGACTAAAGTCTACCTATCATTATCCTTGAGTAAAGCCATAAAACTGGGATTACCTCCAATCTAAACTGTTTGAGTGTTACAGCAGAGCTACCTCAAGGCTCCATCACTGGTTAGCCATGCCTATTACAGAAAATACTGTGTTTAATCAACTATCGTAAGACAATCACTTTGATCTGCTGTGACTTACACTGACAAACGGTGTATTTTTTAAACATTTCGCTACTACTGAAAAGTTTTATCAAAGAAATCTGATTCTCTCTTCCCTCCCTCCCTCTTTTTGAAAGCTTCTGTGGGAAAAAGTAATAACCTGCTTAATTCTGGGTCATCTTCCTGGCAGGTTTGAAGCCTCAATTGACTTTTGTATGTTCCCCAAGTTTTACGTAATTGGACGCCTGTTAAGTGAACAGCTGTACCATCTTTGTTTATATGCTTTTATAGAAATGTCTGTAGCTGCCTTCCTGAGTACCGTCAGTCACGGAAACACATGAGTGTCACCTCTTTGAGAGTGCCTCAAGCACTGCAAATGAGGCTCTCTCTTCTCGCAAGCTTTCTCTTTGATATCTTCAGGCCTTCGCTGTACACATGGGCCCTTTGTGTGTTAAGTGCAGGGATTTGAGTGATGGGTATAGATATTTTGTCACTGGAAGAGCAGCTGTGATGTATTTATACTTGAAAGCCATTTTAAGAGTGTGTCACTTTGCATTACAAGCACTAATTCCTTGATATTAATATGCTGTCTAGCTGAGCAGTCTTGGAGGCGCTGGATTGCCTTATTTAATGGCGTAATGCAACAAAATCCTACAAGGTCAAAAGAAAATTTCCCCTGCACATGTACAGATTTTTGTAGGAATGCACAACACTTACCAACTTGATCATCAGTTTTAAAATCATTCAGAATGCAATAACTTTAACTGCCATTCTAAGTCAGCTGGAATAATGTAGTGATAAGGAGTTGGCCTTAGACTGGGAAATGTGGAGTCAGTTCCCCACTGAACCACAGAACGTATGAGTCTTTGAGGAAGGAGCTTTGTAACAGTAACAGAGTTGGAAGGGACCTTGGAGGTCATCTAGTCCAAGCCCCTGTTCACGCAGGAGACCTGTACTAGGGATTCGAACCGCCGAACTGCCGACTTTTCTGATCGACAAATTCAGTGTCTTAGCCACTGAGCCACCTAGTGAGGCTTTCTTCCTCTTGTTGCCCAGTCTACTTTTCAGATTTCGTGCTATAGGTATAAAATAAGAGGAAAACTCCATATAACCGGGTTTGACTCTCAAGGGAAAAATAGAGGCTATAAATGTAATGTAGTGTAGGAAGTTAGCATCCACCCCTCTCCTAGAAAAATGAAATAGTTTAGAAAATAATAAAAGGGCAGAATATTTCCCCTAAAAGAAATATTTTAAGAAACACCCTAAATATTTCTCCACACACAATGGCACGGTGCGCCCAGTAGGCCCGTTTTTCGCAATCCCCAGGCTGCAGAGGTTTTCTCGGAGCCTGGGGAGGGTGAAAACGGCCTTCCCTCCCCCCCCGGAGGTCCTCCGGAGGCTGGAAACAGCCCATTTCCCAACTTCAGGCCTGAAAATTAGCTGGCTGGTGCACATATGCATGCTGGAGTTGAGTAGGGCAACCTTCGTGTCCCCACAGATATGGCTCCATGCGCCACCTGTGGCACCCGTGCCATAGGTTTGCCATCAAGGGTCTATGATCCTCAGTCATCCTCAATGTGGCATCACTCATACCTTCAGGATTCACTCTTTGGTATTGTGGCTGAAGGCTTCTAGGAGTTGATGTTCAGAACTTTGGTGGATATGAAGGGACCTTGGTGCTCTCTGAGTTTGCAAGAATTTCATTACCCAAACTAGGTAACATCATCAGTGTCAGTAAGGAATGCTGTTTGCTTTCAGTTTATATTCTGGTGTTTTACCTTTCTGTGAGAGTGGGGGCAGTCTTAGGAATTATTTGGTTGGGCTGTTTATTGAAGGCTCTTTGGCAGTTTCTTGATTGGGGTATTGCTTTCTTGATTGTTGGTCTGAAGTTAACCTTGGAGTTAATCTACTAATCTGAGTGCTGATTACTGGTGGAGAGATGCTGGAGTCTTTTGCTCTTTGGGGCTGGTTGATTATCTCTTTTGCATAGTCTATAGATGTTGTTAATGTCTATATGTCTATTGATGGCTGATTTATCAGAGTGCCAGTCTTCTAGAAATTCCCTGGCATTTTTGGACTTGGCCTGGTCTTGGATTGTCACATTTTCCCAATTGAAACGATGGTTAAATTTGTCTATATGTTATGAAATCGGTGGATATCAAAGAGCTATGGTTTAAAAGCCATTTATTCTTTCCCAAAATTCATACTCATTTTGTTATAAGGTACAATTGTGCCCAAATGGTCTTTCCAAATTAGTTTTATGCAGTCCGTGTAGTAGCAGCTTCTTTCTGCAAAGCATCATGGGAGAAATTATTGCATGATGTCTTCCATTGGGATATCATGGAAGCATGTGAAGCTGCAGAGATAATTGTGCAATAAAAGGCAGATAATTATATCTTGTTTGGATTAGTTGATAATTAAATAAATGAAAGAGCACCACACTCCAGTAACATAATTCTGTTTTCTCTTGTAACAAAATTTCTAAAGAAATCCTCTTTCCAAACTAATCGCCCTTCATTATTCCAATATCTTCTGAACTTCATCTATAGACGCCAGTACTACTTTGATATAAAAATGTAATGGGTAAATAGTCATCATGTAAAATTGTAAAATACCCTGCAGATTTATCTTGCTTACTTTCCTTGTTTAATATAAGAATCCACCTTTTTGAGCTTGGGAGGGGAAGAGATTTTTCTTACCTCATGGGTCATCTTAACCCAGTTTTTTTTTAACACTGCACAGAGCATCAAAACAATTTAGTAACATCATAACATAAATAACATCATCTTAGTTTTAATTGATATAGTAATCCTGAGGTGAATAGGAAGATATAATGTTGGATGGTATTTGGCAAAAGGTCTTGTTATGAAAGAAAATATTTGCTTAGTGAATATTTATATTTAGAAGAATGATTCTGATGGTTGCTGTTAGAAAGGCAGTGGTGGAATTCAAATAATTTAACAACCGGTTCTCTGCCCTAATGACTGGCTGGGTGGGCGTGGCCATGATGGGCATGGCCATGATGGGCGTGGCCATGGAGTATGACAGGCAGCACTCAGCCTCCTGCACCTCCCTGAGAGCAAAAACGGGCCCGGGGGAGACGCACCACCTTCCCCCCGTGCCCCATTTTGGGCCTAGTAGGCCTCCCTGCATTTACCTGGGAGCCAAAATGGGGTGCGTGGGAAGGGGAGGGGAGGGGTCAGCCAGCAATTTAACTACTGGTTCCGTGAACCGGCCTAAACCAGCTGAATCCCACCACTGCAGAAAGGGTATTGTTTCCTGCACAAAATAATATAAAATATTTTTATTAAAGACATGGAATACAACCAAGTAATTGCTTATATTGTTGTTGCTGTTTTTTTAAAAAAATCAGATTAATTAAAAGTTTCCCTCCAAATTGATCAGGAATACATTTCAGTAAGTTCAGTAGACTTTTGTTTAGCTATTTCCAATAGGTGGAGGGGTGAAATAAAAGCTATGGGTCACTGGCATGTTAGTATGACCATGTTGTTAATCCAGCATTTGGAAGAATTGTGGTTTAAAATAAAATATGTTGCCCAGAGTCAGATAAATCAGACAAATAAATAAATACCCAAATACTGCTCACTCTGAGGAAGCTATCAGTGCTGACCATCAACAAGAAACATTTGTCCAGTTTGTTTTGTGCTTCTCTCCTTCCAAACACTAACAACTTCCAGGGAATTTCCTTCAGAATGTAGTGACTTTTCCTGTACTCTATATAAAAATATATCCTCACAAATCAAGAGGAAGCAGAGTCTTGACTAAGAAGCGGAGAAGATTTACATTCTTCTGCTAGGCCAGTTATTAGTCTCCTGAAAACCCCACCACATCAATATAATGAATCCCTCAACCTCTGCCGCCAGCACAATTTTTCTTCCCATCCTCATTGGCTCCCAACTTTCTGCTTGACCTTTTACAATCTGCGCGCAGCAGAACTTCATTACCACCTTTTAATGATGCACAAATGGCACACAACACCAAGGTCACAGCAGATCCAAGGCAAGAACTTTTGAAGCATTAGTAAAACAGCAGTGGGACTTCATTTAAAGACGTATCACAGCTGGGTGGAAGAATAAAACTGTTGCATTAGCAAACGATTCCCATAGCCATTCATGCAAAATAGGAGACCGGGGAAAAGGGGAATTTTTAGGATGTCATTGCTTGGCTATTATTAATAGAGTAACTCCGTTCCTAGAACAGGAAATGGGATTTCATATCTATCTATCTATCTATCTATCTATCTATCTATCTATCTATCTATCTATCTCAAGAGTTAATGAATGCACTTGCAATACAATCTAAGAGAATTGTCTGAATGACAGAAAAATAATAGAACTTGGATGGGAACATTCAAATCAATGGACATACAAATGAATGCCTTGGGTACTTAAGTTTGCATTACATTTCCTTCATTTTACAGTCATGATTACAAGTTAAGTTTGATGAGGACAGGAAGAAAAGACTAAGCTGAGGCTAGAATAATTACTTGGTGGCTGAGCTCTATGATTCATGTTTAATAACATTCACTGATTTGAAATTGGATTTTGGGGCCCCAAAGTAAAATGTTATTTTCAAACCATATTTTACTGCTTAGCTCTGTATGTAATAAGTCTTCCTCCATCATTCTGTCGCTGTCCCAAACAATATGCATGTGAAAAGATACACAGTTATGTTTATTTTGTTCAGACTCATAAAAACTGCATTAAATTCATGGGATTCTGGTAGATTCACTAAACTGAAGAGCAAATATTTTCAAAAGAAGATGGGAAGTCCCAATTCTATATAACTTGAATGAGTCCTCTAATCATCATAATGTATGGAATGGAATAGAATAGAATAGAATAGAATAGAATAGAATAGAATAGAATAGAATAGAATAGAATAGAATAGAATAGAATAGAATAGAATTATTTATTGGCCAAGTGTGATTGGACACACAAGGAATTTGTCTCCGGTGCATAAGCTCTCAGTGTATATACATGCAACAAGTGATAAATCATGATCATAATCATCATAAAATACATTCATCATAAATCATAAGATACAACACTTATTGATAGTCATAGGATACTAAATCAACAATCAACATAAACCTTATTAGGATACTAAATAAAACAATTAATATAAATCGTAAGATGAGAAGGATAATAGTAATACAGCCCTACTAGGTAGTTGACAGTGTTGTAGGAATTAGGGTTTTTTAGCAGAGTGATGACATGGGGGGAAAAATTGTCCTTGCATCTAGTTATTTTAGTATGGAATGCCCCATAGCTTCATCTTGAAGGAAGAAGTTGAAACAGTTTATGTCCAGAATGTGAAGGGTATGTAGATATTTTCACAGCTCTCTTTCTGGCTAGTGCAGTATACAGGTCCTCAATGGAAGGTAAGCTGGTAGCAAGTGTTTTTTTCTGCAGCTCTAACTATCCATTGAAGTCTGTGTCTTGTTTGGTTGCGGTACCAAACCAGACAGTTATAGAAGTGCAAATTACAGATTCAATAATTCCTTTGTAGAACTGTATCAGCAGCTCTTTGGGCAATCTGAGCTTTCTGAGTTGGTGTAGGAAGAACATTCTTTGTTGTGCTTTTTTGATGACATTTTTGATGTTAGGTATCCATTTTAAGTCTTGAGATATTATAGAACCTAGAAACTTGAAGGTCTCTACTTTGATAGTATGTTGTCTAGTATTGTAAGAGGTGGTAGAATAGGAGGGCTAATAGAAAGGTATGACATAATATCTTATATTAAAAATATCATATTAGATAGGAGATATCTTTGCAATTTTAAAGTTTATTTTAAATGTATTTTCATTTATACTATTAGCTGAATGTATTCAGCTAATGAAATGTATTTTCATTTATGTGATTGGCTGAATGTCATTATGTTATCTTGGTATTCCAAAATATGATGACCTACTCCATATTGATTTATGTTTTATGTGTTTCATTTATATCACATCCTTATGAATTTTATCTAAAGGTTATATAAGTAGAAGACTGTTGGTAGACTCAATTCCTTTCTTTCCTACAGTCATCTATAAAATTTACTTTTGATGACAGGAAAGGGAGGATTTACTAAATTAGCTTTCTCTTATTTCCTATTTTTTTTCAATCCATATCCGCCTGTAATTTTTTTTTAAGAAAAAGTCAACATAAAAATGTCCATGTGTGTTATGTCAATTTATACTAATATGCATATCTTAATCCAGTATATGCTTCTTGAGCATTTTTTCATATAATCCTTTTTTACAGACTTTTTCAACACATGAGTCATTTCAATTTTCAGTGCTTTATTTTGTTCTGAAAATTCCATCGCAAAAAAATCTGGGATGTGTAACCAAGACACATTTCTTTTTCGGCTGAAAAATGTTAAAGGATATCATGATCCATTCACTGTAACCTTCCATATATGTCTATCTTTGCAAGCCAACCATTCTTTCAATATTTTTGTACCCATATTCATATACTGAGGTTTGGGCCCTAAACATCATACTTCTTAGTTTTATAGGATCTCATCAATTCCATCCAACAACAACTTTCTTGGTCAACATTTCTCTCCTCTAGACCCAGTTATTCTTCCTTCATGTATTTGTTTTAAGATTGAATTCACATTCATTCTTTCTGTTCAACTACACCAGCTCATATTTTTATTTGACAAGACCACTGGTACTTCTTTCACAGTGGGTGGTCACTTTTATATTTCATAATGATTTAACAACTGCAAAAGTTGAAGGACCAGGTTAGGATCATCATGAAGAAAATCTATTTATGTGATTGCTAGGAGTTACTAAGACAATGACTTGATGGAAAATAATCATCACCACCCATTAATTGTTGATGCTATCACTTTTTGTTGCGCTTTACATGCATCCTAAGTACTCCAAGCACAATGCGTTCAGTATTTATATTTCTCTTGACATTCCCAGTTCTTACTTCCACAAAGGATGAGTAGAAACATGCTCTTAAAAGTAAAGGTAAAGGTTCCCATCACACATATGTGCTAGTCGTTCCTGACTCTAGGGGGCAGTGCTCAACTCTGTTTCAAAGCCGAAGAGCCAGCACTGTCCAAAAATGTCTCCATGGTCATGTGGCCGGCATGACTAAATGCCAAACGTGCACGGAACGCTGTTACCTTCCCACCAAAGGTGGTCCCTGTTTTTCTACTTGCATTTTTTATGTGCTTTTGAACTGCTAGGTTGGCAGAAGCTGGGACAAGTAACGGGAGCTCATCCCGCTGAACCGCCAACCTTACAATCGACAAACTCAGCGTCTTAGCCATTGAGCCACCGCGTCCCTTCAACATGCTCTTACACACAGCTATTTTGCTTCATTTGACACATTCTTATTGATACAGTGCTGCAGATCATATACTACTCACTACCTTTCTACCAACGTTTGCAACTTAATACACACGTTGATACAACATGTGAGTTAAGAAAAAAGAAGAGGGAGTCAACCTATTTTCCAAAACACCAGAAGGCAAGACAAGAAGCAATGGATGGAAACTGAAGAAAGAGAGAAGCAACCTAGAACTAAGGATATTTTTTTTGACAGTAAGATCAATCAACAAGTGGAACAACTTGCCTTCAGAAATTGTGGGTGCTCCAACACTGGAGGCTTTTAAGAAGGGACTGGACAGCTATTTGTCTAATATGGTATAGGTTCTCCTTTTTGAGCAGTGGGTGGATTAGAAGACCTCCAAGGTCCCTTCCGATTCTGTTATTCTGTTAGTCTGTTAAAACATTTCTTCTTCCCATCCTTAGGAATTGCTGTGCACAAATTCTTCTTCTTCAGTTCCTTTAATTGCTGTAGTTTATGACCATTTCTGTATACCTTAACTTTCCATTTCAACCATTGGTCTTTAAAATATTAATTTTCAGATCCATGTACTCTGTTGTATCATACAATCTGTTCAACACAGACTGCAAATCCTTCAGATTCTTGGCCAGCTAAATAGCTTTATTAGCATACAAAAGTAGATGCATGGACAAATTTTGCTCACCATTATAATTTGTAACCCTCTCAATCAGAATTCTATCAAACGGTTTCCCATGCACATCTAACAGACTAATTCTGCTATAGTTTTTGCATTTACTCTTGCTACCTTTCCTTTCATATGAGGTAACAATAATCATATTCTTCCCATCATCAGAAACAGATGCACTCTCTTTAATAAGTGATAGAACCAATCCATAAGTAAACATCATCCATATTTTAACCACCTACATCTGCAAACTTTCAGTACTCTCCCAGCTTTTATGATTTCCATTTCATGGTTTGCTTCTTGGAAACTAATACTTATAATATATATAAATTTCATTTCTGCTCTTTGACACAGTGCTAGCGTCCCCACATAAATTTCTAAAATATTTCTTCCAACATTCCCTCAGTTTAGTTTCATCTCAGATTGTTCTTTTATTTTTTAATCCAATTTATTCTGCTGAAGGATCCTAATTTAGGCCTTTGCACCCATTTTGTTTTCAAAATTTCCATTAAAATGGCTTTGTCTTTATCTTGCGGATGATGAGCCTGACTTCCATCACAGTTTCTTGCGAGCTTTTCATGTATTTATGCACCAGGTAGATGCCTGGGTGGAATAATAAAGAAATCTGCTTGGAAATATCACAACTGTGCCTTTCTTGGTTTTATGAGGCTGACAACATGCAACCAAAATAATGTGTACTTATTTTGTTGATAACTAACTGAGGTAGGTGAGTTTAGTTTCTGTTAGCTATAGTTCTCAAAGGAGAAGTGGCAGATATTGAAAGAAAAAATCTTTTAAAAAAAACACACCCAAGGAAATTTTGCTCTACCTACAAACATATGAATGAGGAATAAAGTCTTCAAGGCACAAGTCATGGGAAGATGGAGTGGTGCAGGACTCAATCTACTCATTTGCAGAAGGCCTCAGAGATAATGGATGAGGATAGAAGGAAAGGAGTGCAAATAATCACTAGCTGGCTAGCCAGCGGCCAGTTGTTTCACCAATAGGGAGACAGGCAGTGGTGAGATTCAATTTTTTTTTACTACCGGTTCTGTGGGCATGGCTTGGTGGGCATGGCTTGGTGGGCATGGCAGGGGAAGGACACTGTTAAATCTCCATTCCCACCCCACTCCAAGGGAAGGCTACTGCAAAATCCCCATTCCCTCCCCACTCCAGAAGAAAGATACTGTAAAATCTCCATTCCCACCCCACTCCAGGGGAAGGTTACTGCAAAATCCCCATTCCCTCCCCACTCCAGGGGAAAGATACTGCAAAATCTCTATTCCCTCCCCACTCCAGGGGAAAGATACTGTAAAATCTCCATTCCCACCCCACTCCAAGGGAAGGTTACTGCAAAATCCCCATTCCCTCCCCACTCCAGGGGAAAGATACTGTAAAATCTCCATTCCCATCCCACTCCAGGGGAAGGTTACTGCAAAATCATCATTTCCTCCCAATCAGGTGGGACTCGGGAGGCAGAGAATAGATGGGGGCAGAGTCAGTCAGAGGTGGTATTTACCAGTTCTCCGAACTATTCAAAATTTCCGCTACTGGCTCTCCAGAACTGGTCAGAACCTGCTGAATACCACCTCTGGAGACAGGAAACATTGCTGCTACTACTTGTCTGAAAGGCTGTAAGAATATGGAAGAGCAGGAAAAAAACATGATCTCATTTGCACTTTCAAAGCAGCTATCTTCTCTGAAAGGTAGGAAGTTACTTTTTCTTGGAGATATGCAGAGCAATTAGATGGCTTGTAAACTGCACTCGTAAAGTTTGAGGCTGAAGAAATGAAAGTCATTTTGCTGTGTTTTATCAGTGGTTTGATTAAACTGGGAAAAAATGGAATAGAATAGAACCGTGATGGCAAACCTATGGCATGTGTGCCAGAGGTGGCACGCAGCACCCTCTCTGATGGCACATGAACTGTCGCCCCAGTTCAGTTCTGCTGCACATGCACGCATGCCTCTCACCAGTCAGTTGGTCTTCGGGTCTCTACCGTGCATGTGGCATATGTGCATGCGTGGGGGCGCGGCACATGCAGGGGGCTGTACATGCATGCGTGGGGTGGCGGAGTGCATGCGCAGGGCCTGCACATGCAAGGGGGCCCACACGCACATTGCATTTTGGGGGTTCGGGTGCACGCACGCACATACACACACATGCTCGCACCCTCTGTCAAAACCTGGGAGATTTTTGCAAAATATTTTGCAAAAAAAAATTTGCAAAATATAGGCTAGTGTCACTCTGCATATTAGAAAGAAAAGGCTACTAATAAAATAGAGGGATTTTGGAATATCACTCAATACCTTGTAGCATAGAATCCAGATATTCTAAATAGGGGAATACCACAAACTGTCATTACATTTTGGTAAGATAAAAATCAAAACTGTGTATGGTCCATTACAAACTGGACATGACCCCAGTATATGATGCAGCTGCAAAAAAAAAAAAAATCAAATGTAATCTTAAACTGCTTCAACCAAAGTATTTTATCAAGTTCAAAAGAAATCATTGTCCTTTTTTCTGTACTGCTCATATCACACCCAGAATATTAAATTTACTATTGTCTCTTAGAAAGGACATTGGTGAATTGGGGCATGTCAGGATGCCCGGAAGAAAAATAATAAAAGGAATATTGGGTATAATTAGCCCGAAGAAGAGAAAATGGTGGTAAGTTATGATAGGTTTCTTTATATCTCTTAAATGCTATTTTGAAGAAGATAAGGCAGAATTGTTTGGGGTTGGTCCAAGGAAGAAGAAATTGCAAGGAAGGAGATTTTGGTTAAAATTCAAAAAAAACCTTTCTAATACAGATAGACCTCGACTTATTACCAGAATTGGGACCAGGATTTTCACTGCTAAGCAAGGTGTTGGTAAATCAGTTGCATCTGATTTTACAAGTTTGTTTACAATGGTTGTTAAATGGATAGCCACAGTTGTGAATCTCATGGTCATTAAACAAATCTGGCTCAGGGGTGGGTTCTAATTTTTTTTACTACCGGTTCTATGGGCGTGGCTTTTTTTTTTTTAATTTGATTTATATGCCGCCCTTCTCCGAAGACTCAGGGCGGCTTACAATGCATTAAGCAATAGCCTTCATACTTTTGTATATTTTATACAAAGTCAGCTTATTGCCCCCACAAACTGGGTCCTCATTTCACCTACCTTAGAAAGGATGGAAGGCTGAGTCAACCTTGAGCCTTGGAGAGATTCGAACCAGCAGAAATTTCAGGCAGCTGTGTTAATAACAGGGTGCGTATACCACTGTACTATCAAGGATAGTACATCAAGGCTTAATGGTCATGTGATAATTATTTAGGATTTAGCAGAGGTACTGGTCTACCAAGCTTTTAACTGCTTGCAGAACTGTACTGATCTATCAATTTATTTTTGCAGGCACTGGTCTACCCATTTATTTTTGCAGCTGATCAGCCATAGGGTGGCCCTTTGAAGCCCCGCGGCAAGAGTTTAAACAGGTTTTTTCCCTCTAGCCATCAGCTGGATGCAGGAGGCAGCAATAGATTGGGGGTGGGGCCAAATAAAAGGTAAGAATAACGCGGGGGGATGGGGGGGGGCAGAACCGGTTTGGTGACATCATATCATCACCGCTACTGGCTCAGCAGAACCGGGCAGAACCGGGAGGAACCCACCACTGAGCTGGTTTCCTCCATTGACTTTGACTGGGAAGGTTGCAAATGGTGATTGCATGATCCGTGACATCGCAACTGTTGTAAGTACACACTGGTTGCCAAGCGCTCAAATTCATATTACATGACTGTGGGGATGGTGCAATGGTTGACAGTCCCAAGAGAGACTGTAAGTCACTTTTTCAGTGCTGCTGTAACTTCAAATGGCTGTAAGTTGAGGACTACTTAGTAAGAAAGTATATTTGTCTCACTGTTGGATTCTAACACTAGCGTGGGAGGCATGCTATCTCTCCATTTATCATCAACAGATCCTTCATACATTCCCACCACTCATTTCTTTAGTCTGTCTGTCTCTCTGTCTGTCTGTCTGTCTGACTGACTGACTGTCTGTCTATCATCCATCCATCCGTCCCTCCATCCATCCATCTATCCGTCTATCTGTCTATCTATCTCTATCTAACCTATCTCCACTTTGACACTTTGAAACAATGAATATCATTAATTAATCCCATGGGTCATGTCATGCATGCAAACTTCTTGATGTTGTCAGTGATACTTATGTCATTGGCCTAAGTCCCACTGGTCTGGTACAAAAAGAAAGAAGTGAGCCTCCTTAAGCCTAGAGTTCTAAAAAACCAAGGAGCATTTAGCAACTTGCTGGTTCTTACCATGCCCAGTATGCTATTCCTGATTGGACTATATTAATAATGAACTACAGCGAAGATGTGCAAAAACAGGAAAAGACTAAAAGATTTATTGTGCAATGATGACTTTCAAGAGAATGGAAGAAAACGTCTGATGATTCTATTTATATGCTGACCAAGGTTAGTGCTCATTAAATAGGTCTGTAGATTTCTTGATCAAAATGTAGGAAATGGTGATGATGGAGTTTCTATTCCTGATTCTCTGCGTTTAGTATTCTCTCCCTGGATAGACCACAGCTCAGCCAATCTAGGAGTTATTACTAAATGTCAAGTCAACCCTACTTAATTTTGTTGTGATTAAAAACTACAAAACACATGAGTTATGACTTACTTCACTTCTAATTACAATTCAAAACCAATTTAAAACCAATTATATTCTGGTAAGTTTTCTTTCAAACACTAATAAACACAAGATAGCAACTGGGGCATGTGTGTGTGTCTCTCTGTGTGTGTCTGTGTATGTTTATGCGTATATGCACAAAGAGCCAGCAAACTGCAGAACATTAGCCTACAAACACAATACTTTTGGTAGGGTTTGAAATTATAGAATAATAATGAAATTACAGAATAATAACGAAGTGATTAAGCATCATTAAGCCAAAAAAATGGAGAGAGGGGGCTATTTAAAATGGCCAGCCATTAAGTAATGGCACTGCATTAATCTTAAAAAAAATAATCTCCCTATTAAAAATGCATGTTTGCACACTCCCGATAATAAATCAATGATTACACAACTGATTTTTAAAGCCAGTGTTGGGCCTTTAAAAATATGTCAAGGCGAAAAAAGATACTGTGTCCAGCATGAGAGATTTACTGGCTCATAGCAGAAGTGGGTTTCAGCAAGTTCTGACCAGTTCTAGAAAACCGGTAGCAGAAATTTTGAGTAGTTCGGAGAACCGGTAGTAAAAATTCTGACTGGCCCCACCCCCATCTATTCTCGGTCTCCCAAGTTCCAGCTGATTCGGGAGGAAATGGGGATTTTACAGTAACCTTCCCCTGGATTGGGGACAGAATGGAGATTTTACAGTATCCTTCCCCTGCCACGCCCACCAAGCCACACCCACCATGCCATGCCATGCCCACCATGCCACACCCACAGAACCCGTAGTAAAATTTTTTGAAACCCATCACTGGCTCATAGATAACTCCTCCTCTACAAGACCCAAGCAATTCATGTAATGCATCACTGAAAGTCTATAACTATTGGCCAGTGGTGAAATTCAATTTTTTTTTACTACTGGTTCTATGGGCGAGGCTTGGTGAGCATGGTGTGGCTTGGTGGGTGTGGCAGGGGAAAGATACTGCAAAATCTCCATTCCCACCCCACTCCAGGGGAAGGATATTGCAAAATCTCCATTCTTGGGCCAGCCAGAAGTGGTATTTGCCAGTTCTCCGAAGTACTCAAAATTTCCACTACCGGTTCTCCGAACTGCTCAAAATTTCCACTACCAGTTCTCCAGAACCTGTCAGAACCTGCTGGATTTCACCCCTGGTATTGGCCAAACCTCACTTGAATTTATCATATACTAGTGTTGGTGAGCCTTTTCAGCACCGAGTGCTGAAACGGGAGTGTGCGCATGACAGAAACCGGAAGAGCAGCCATCCCATGCACATGTGCGCCCTGGGAAAATGATATTCTGGTTTCCGGCACATGCATGCGCACTGGCCACCTGGTCTTCTGGTTTCTGGTGCGCATGCACGTGCGAAAACCAGCTGGCCGGTGCACGTGCATGTGCCAGAAACTGGAGGATCGTCTTCCTGGCATGTGCATGCTCATCGGGCAGCTGCTCTTCCAGTTTCCGGTGTTCCCGCGCATGTGAAGACCAGCTGACCACCAGAACCTGGAAGAGCAACGGGTGATGGCTGGCGTGCCCGGAGAGATGGCTCTGTGTGCCACTTCTGGCACACGTGCCATAGGTTCGCCATCACGATCATATACCCTAGAACAGTGTTTCTCAACTTTTGGCAGTTGGAGAGGGGTGGACTTCAACTCCCAGAATTCCCTAGCCAGAATTCTGGAGTTGAAGTCCACCCCTCTTGAAGAGGTCAGGATTGAGAAACTCTGTCCTAGAATAATTCCAGACTCTCTGCAATGGGCAGAAGTATTATGGTCACCCTACATATAAAACCTGCTGTGTCAGATCAATAATCAGTAAGATCCAACTCTGACTAGGGGTAGTCCTCGAATTTTGACCACAGTTAGGACCAGAATTCCTGTTGTTAAGCAAAGTGATATTATTAAGTGTGATCCATGCCCGATTTTACAAACTTTTTTGCCACTATTGTTAAATGATTCACACAGTCATTAAGTAAATCCAGCTTCTTCCATTGACTTTGCTTGTCAGAAACTGCCTGGGAAGGTTGCAATTAATGATCACGTGATCCAGGACACTATAACAATTGTCAATACATGAGAATTGTAAAGCACCTGAATTTTGATCACTGGACTGTGGGAAACCTGCGATGGTTGTGAGTACCTGTTGTAAGTCACTCTTTTCAGTACTGTTGTAACTTTGAACTAAATGAACGGCTATAAGTTCAGGACTATTTGTACTCTGATGATAAATAGTTCTCTAGCTTATCGGATGGCATCTTCATTGTAGTATGCTTCCCTCGTTGTTGATCTCTAAAGTTGTGGAAGCCCTTGTTTCTTAGAAATTGTGTACTGCATAAGCAGAGTCATAAAAGGGTCATAGCTATCAATCACTTCTCCATGGAGCCCTCAAAATCTACAAAGTCAATAAGAATAGCTTTATTAAGTTGGCTGTGTCTCATAAGAAGAATGAAATGGATAATGTTCCTTTAACTATAATAAAAATTACTAAGAATTATCAGCCGGGGTAGGCTTCAAAAATTTTAGCAAGGGGTTCTCTGCCCAGTTGCTGATTAGGCGTGGCCATGATGGGCATGGCCTATCAGCCTCCTGCACCACGGCGGGGGGTATTTTTGCCCTCCCCGGGCTCCGGAGGCTTTCCCTGAGCCTCCAGGAGGGCAAAAATGGCCTCCCCAGGCTCCGGAGGCCCTCTGGAGGCAAACTTCTGGTAGGCCTGGTTTTCGCCCTCCCTGAGCCTCCGTGCACACCCTGCACTTACCTGCATCCAAAACGGGCCATGTGAGGTCTTCTGGGAGGTGCAGGGTAGGGCCAGCCAGGAGTGGGATTTGGGGGTTCTCCAAACTGCACAGAATCTTAGCTAGAGGTTCTCCTGAACTCCTGCGGACCCCCATCAGCCCACCCCTGATTATTAGTCATCTCCAGACTATTACAGTGAGAAGGTACAGTGAGAAGGATGGTTATAAATAATGGACTTAGGGCAGGAAATGTTCAGCTTCAAGCCCACCTTTAGAAGTTCATTGTATGACTCTGGACAAATTGTTCTCGTTTATCCCAAACAACTTTGGTACCGTAGGGGAAAAAATAAAAGAAGGAGTACTATATTCAGCTCTTTGATAACATAGTAATGAATAACGGGTACAAGGGAAGAATTTCTGCACCTCCTGGCAGTTCTCAGAATGTGAAACTAGTGATACCCGGTAGTAGTTCACTGCAAATGACATGATCATCCATAAAAGACTATGATGTCATCAGTGGTGAGCCACATAGGGTAATGTATTAACTGTTCCACCTGCGATGGTGCTGAGAAACTCCTGCAGAGAAACACTGGTCTCCAACTGTAGGAGTAATAAATTGATACCATGCTTCTATTTTGCCTCTTTCTTTTTTCCAAGAAGGAAATAATAACGAATAAGAGGAAGTGTATTAATTTATTTATCTTCACTGACCTGTTTTATTTTCCTTCGCTTCCTTCAAAGTTAGCACGCTTTCCATTTTAAAATATAAAGCTATTTTTAGTTTGCTAAACAAACTAATAAACCAAATTGTTAAGCCTCTAATTAAGCCTATGGATGGGTGTTATGAAACTCTGAAGCATGAGAGGAGAACTCATTCTCCTCTATGTGTTTCAACACTGTGACAAATTTTCTACGTTGGAAAATTTCTGTCCTGCTTTGTTATAAATGATTGTTTTCAGTAAAGTGGGCCAAACAGCAATGCTCTTTAATCAGCTATATAATATCTCAATCAGTTTGTAGAGTTGCAAGTAAAAAAAAAATCCATCTGTTAAACTACTGAAGTTCGCAGATGACACAACAGTGATCGGTCCCATTCGAGACAATGATGAATTGTCTCAGACGGGAGATTGAACAACTAGCCTCGTGTTGCAACCAGAACAATCTGGAACTGAACACACTTGAAACCGTAGAAATGGTGGTGGACTTTGGGAGAAACCCTCCCATACTACCACCTCTTACAATAGTAGACAATACAGTATCAACAGTAGAGACCTTCAAATTTCTAGGTTCTACCATATCTCACGACCTAAAATGGACATCAAAAATGTCATCAAAAAACAAGAATGCTCTTTCTGCGCCAACTCAGGAAGCTCAAAATGCCTAAGGAGCTGCTAATACAGTTCTACAGAGGAATTATTGAGTCTGTCATCTGCACCTCTATAACTGTCTGGTTTGGTTCTGCAACCCAACAAGACAGACACAGACTTCAGAGGACAATTAGAACTGCAGAAAAAACAATTACTATCAACCTGCCTTCCTGTATACTGCACGAGTCAAAAAGAGGGCTGTGAAAATATTTACAGACCTCTCGCATCCTGGACATAAACTGTTTCAACTCCTACCCTCAAAATGATACTATAGAGCACTGCACACCAGAACAACTAGACACAAGAACAGTTTTTTCCCAAACGCCATTACTCTGCTAAACAAATAGTTCCCTCAACACTCTCAAACTATTCACTAAGGCTGCATTACTATGAATCTTCTCATCGTTCCTATCACCCATCTCCTCCCACTTATGACTGTATGACTGTAACCTTGTTGCTGGCATCCTTAAGATTTATATTGACTGTTTCCCTATGACTATCATTAAGTATTCTACCTTATGATTCTTGATGAATGTATCTTTTCTTTTTATGTACACTGAGAGCATATGCACCAAGACAAATTCCTTGTGTGTCCAATCACACTTGGCCAATAAAGAATTCTATTCTATTCTATTCTATTCTATTCTATTCTATTCTATTCTATTCTATTCTATTCTATTCTATTCTATTCTATTCTATTCTATTCTATTCCATTCCATTCCATTCCATTCCATTCCACTCTACTCTACTCTACTCTACTCTACTCTACTCTATTCTAAAAATAACATTAATGTGCTTGTGATTCAACCAGAGTTCATGCTAATAGATAAACAAAGAAAAGCTGCTCTGATTAGAACAGGGGTGTCAAACTCAAGGGTCAAGGGCCGGATCCAGCTCACGGGGTACTTAGATCTGGCCCCCCAAGGTCAAAAACAACCATGATGCGGCCCTCAATGAAATTGCATTTGACATCCCTGGATTAGAACTTGAAAGTCTATGCATATAATATCAGTGAACCATTAGGAGGATAATTCACATCAAGTTAATGACTTGGGACAGTGTGGCTATTTACTACATGCCAATATTATCTTAATAGCAATAGCAATAGCAATTAGATTTATATACCGCTTCCTAGCGCTTTACAGCCCTTCTCTAAGCACTTTACAGAGTCAGCATATGGCCCACAACAATCTGGTTCCTCATTTTACCCACCTCGGAAGGATGGAAGACTGAGTCAACCTTGAGCCAGTTAGGATCGAGCTCCTGTCAGTGGACAGAGTCAGCCTGCAATACTGCACTCTAACCACTGGGCCACCATGGCTTTTTATTGCATCACAGTCCCTCTGATATTTAGAAGGTGCTCTGATGCAAGTAGAATATACAGTAAAAATTGGACCATGTTCAATAATCTAAAATTCTAAAAATTCCAAACTAGATCAGAGGTGCTATTCAGCAGATTCTGACAAGTTCTGGAGAACTGGTAGCAGAAATTTTGAGTAGTTTGGAGAACTGGCAAACCATCTCTGGTTGGCCCCAGAGTGGGGTAGGAATGGAGATTTTGCAATATCCTTCCCCTGCCATGCCCCCAAAGCCAAGCCCCCAAAGCCACACCACGCCCACCAAGCCACGCCCACAGAACCAATAGTAAAAAAAGTTGAATTCCACCACTGAACTAGATATATTGTATCACATATTTTTGGTATGACTTTCACTCTTGAATTTGAGACTTCTTTCTCCGAGCTTAATAAAGTTTTATTAATATGGGAATGAATTAATAAATCACTTCTATTCCGAAATTGTTTCTATGTCTCAATGACACAAAGTAAGGAATGTGTGTGGTAGTTTGAACTTACGCAGCACGTGATTGAAGCAAATGGTATAAATTTCAGGCTCAAAATAGCCACCTTATGAAGCTTATGAAATAAGATCACAATTTAGAAACGTATTTGCAATACTCGTGACAGCCTTCAGGCAGAATACAACATTATTGAGAGTGAGGATGTTGCCACTGGTTTCATGTTATTATGGAATTTTTTGCTTTTTATTCTTTTCAGCTCAAAAGAACATTAAAAATAAATTACCTAAAGGAGATTAGTCTTCTGACCATCTGTCTGTCTCTTTACCCTTTGGCAAAAATAATACTCCAAAAATGAAACAGAACTAGAAACAGAAGAATTGGTCTGGAGGGAAAAGGAGGAAAAGGACTGGGTTCAAAAATGAGCTGGATCTGGCTAGGAATTACAAAAAAATATATATGTATATGTCTATTATGTGTATGTGTATGTGTATATGTATACATCTGTCTATCATCTATCTATCTATCTATCTATCTATCTATCTATCTATCTATCTATTTATCTATCATCCATCCATCCATCCATCTATCCCTGCATCCATCCATCCATCCATCTCTGTCATCCATTCATCCATCCATCCTTCTGTTATCTATCCATCCATCCATCCATGCATGCATGCATGCATCCATCTATCTATCTCTGTCATCCATCCATCCGTCTGTCATCCATCCATCTGTCCATCCATGCATGCATGCATGCATCCATCCATCCACCTATCTCTGTCATCCATCCATTCATCCATCCCATCCATCCATCTATCTATCTCTGTCATCCATCCATTCATCCATCCCATCCATCCATCTATCTATCTCTGTCATCCATCCATCCATCCGTCTGTCCGTCCGTCATCCATCTATCTCTGTCATCCATCCATCCATCCATCCATCCATCCATCCCGTGCATCAATGCATGAATGTATGTGTCCGTCCATCTATCTATCTATCTATCTATCTATCTATCTATCTATCTATCTATCTATCTATCTATCTATCTATCTATCAAAAATAAAAAAATCCAATGCATTTCAGAAACTAGATAAATTGCTGGGCAGTGTTTTGGGATGCTGTGAACTCATCTATTCTAAGCCACACCCCCTGTATTTTTCTGGTCATGTGATCCAGAGTAGAAATGTTAATAAGGGCTAGGAAAAAAATTCAGAAGTCATGTTCTGCATCTTTTCTATTCTTTTTTACAGCCTGGTCACTAGCCAGCCTTTTATCACATGCCCAGAATGATGCATTGATGTTCAGCTGTGCAACCCTATCTTTTGACAGGATGTTTAGCAGTGCCAATGCACCATATTCTAAAAAAATGCATTTCCCATATGCTAAATGCCAACAAGGAAATTTGCTATCTTATTCATTTCATGGTGTTTTTCCCATCAAAGGGGGAAAAAAAATCCCACTCCCCACCCCATTCAGATTTACCGTTCAATTTTTTAATCTTTTACAGATTTTTGGATGTAGTTCTCTGAACAAGAAATGTGTCTCCCATAATGGAAAGAAAACAGCATATCAGGGAACAGGAGTCAAATAAATTTTTACTACTGGACTAAACTGGGTTAGATTATAACATCTGTACACAGCAGTTTGTCATGGCAGGTGATATCACCCAGCTAAGCACTGATCTCAAAAAAGCTAAGAAGAGTCCAATCCTGTCAGAATGTGGGTCACAAATTAGCCTGAAAAATAAAATACATACATAAATATATGCCAGAAGACCACAATTATTTTCTTACATATTACTAAAAAGACCTACTTAGAAGAGTTCATATATTCACAAAGTCTTTACTTTGTGAGATTCTAGAAAGAGTGCAGAGAAGAGCAGCAAAGAAGATTAGGGGACTGGAGGCTAAAACATATGAAGAACGGTTGCAGGAACTGGGTATGTCTAGTTTAATGAAAAGAAGGACTAGGGGAGACATGATAGCAGTGTTCCAATATCTCAGGGGCTGCCACAAAGAAGAGGGAGTCAAGCTATCCTCCAAAGCACCTGAGGGCAGGACAAGAAGCAATGGGTGGAAACTAATCAAGGAGAGAAGCAATTTAGAACTAAGGAGAAATTTCCTGACAGTTAGAACAACTAATCAGTAGAATGACTTGCCTCCAGAAGTTTTGAATGCTCCAACACTAGAAGTTTTTAAGAAGAAATTGGATAACCATTTGTCTGAAGTAGTGTAGGGGGTTGGACTAGAAGACCTCCAAGATCCTTTCCAATTCAATTCTATTTTAAGAGTAAAGCAAAGGAGACTTTACATGTAGTCCTTGACTTACAGCCATTCATTAGTTCAAAGTTACAACTGCACTGAAAAAGTGACTTATGTCCATTTTTCATACTTACGACCATGGCAGCATCCCTGTGGTCACATCATCAAAATTTGGAAGCTTGGCAACTGGTATACAGTTGTATCCCAGGCTAGGGTCATGTGATCACATTTTGCAATTGTGGGAAGAATAAAATATTTGGGGAAATATTAAAAAGGCAGAATATTATACATGTATTTCCCCAAAGGGAGAAATGGAGAAACATGCTCTTAAAAGACAGAAAGCGACTCAGTCTTTCTTAATACCCACCCCAGCAGGTATTTTGTGCCCATTAAGAAAGCCTATCAACAAAACAAAAGATCTTCAGCTTCAAGGTGTTGGGATTAAGAAAAACAGGATATAACCCTTCAGGACATAATAGGATTAACCCATTACATAACATTACATAACCCATTAGCAGAAGACACACAGCTCACTACATTGCACAATTTCCTAAGTGCATTTCAGACATTTCAGGCCCCCTTGCAGCATCTCTGAAACTTATAAAAATCCATGTACTCATCAAACCAATTGGTCAACTGACGCAGGGCTGCTGTTGGTTCTGTTTTAATTTAATTTAATTTAATATTTAATTTAATTTAATATTTAAATTTATATACCGCCCTTCTCCCGAAGGACTCAGGGCGGTGAACAGCCAGAAGTAAAAAACATCAAATACAAAATATAAAAACAATTTAAAAATGAATTAAACAATTTGGCCCGACAGTTAAAATCCCCCATTAAAAATCCAAATTAAAATACACAATTGGAGAGATTAGGCCAGCCCGACTTGATGAAATAAAAAGGTTTTGAGGGCCCGACGGAAAGTACGTAAGTCTGGAATCGTCCGTATCTCTGTTCATCATTAAACCATCTTTCCAATCAGCCTCCATGTTGTTTCCAGCATCTTTCTCCCAGTTTGGAACTGAACCGGATGGATTTTCCTTCCAACACAATCTTTTGACAAGCAACATCAATGGGGAGGCCGGATTCGCTTAGGAACTGGGTTACTGGCTTAGCAACTGCAATGATTCACTGAAGAACTGTGGCAAAAAAAGATTGTAAAATGGGGCAAAACTCAACAACAGCCTTGCTTGGCAATGGAAATGTAGGAGCTCAATTGAGGTTATAAATCAAGGACTATCTGTATGCTGGCTGAAGCATAATAAAAAGCAACAAGTCTCAAAACATTTATTCAGGCACGCTTACGCATTCAAACCAGAATTAGTTGCTTTTTTCCGGGTTACCCTTGGCAACATTCTGTTAGCAGGCTCTACTGAGAAAAAACAATCCTTGTGATGTAAGGATTGTGTTGTGAATCTTCAACACCTTCAAGTATTTTCATAACAATAATTAAGAAAATAATATATTACATTAATAAAAGAGAGAGAAATCCATGCAATTGCTATCTGACTGGCAATCCTTCTGAATAACAAATCTGCTGAAAATAAATAACATCAGCTACTTAACTTTAATGGTATCATTTATTTTAATGTGCCTGAATATCCTGCAGCTCTGGGAAACAGAAACCAAAAGGAAATCAGTCTATTTTGTTGTCCAGACAAATACTGCATTCTCACAAACCTTCCTGCAATCAAATGGAAATTCAGGAACTTAGCTCTTTGAAAATTAACATTTGTGCTAAGAATATTTTTTATGTACTTGCTTACAATTTAGGTAGTTACTATAAATTTCAGTGGTGGGTTTCAAATTTTTTTACTACCAGTACTGTGGGTGTGGCTTGGTGGGCGTGGCATGGCTTGGTGGGCATGGCAGGGGAAGGATACTGTAAAATCTCCATTCCATCTCCAATCCAGAGGAAGGTTACTGCAAAATCCCCATTTCCTCCCGATCAGCTGGGACTCGGGAGGCAGAGAATAGATGGGGGCGGGGCCAGTCAGAATTTTTACTACCGGTTCTCTAGAACTGGTTAGAACCTGCTGAAACCCACCTCTGGTATATTTCTTTCTAAATATTAAATTCCACTATCAGCGTGTCTGTTTCTAAAAGGGAGTTTGTGCGTTTCGATCAATTTGAAATCAAACTTTTATATAGCAAGACCATGCCAGCCTTAAAATATTTTAAGGCACGGCCATGGTGGCACAGGAGTTAGTGTTATTTTCAGAGTTGAATGATAAACTTTTGGAAGTTTTCTAATGAAGTAATTAGGACCAAATGTTTGTTGCTGGGCGAATTTATTTAATCTCTTTGCTATAAGCTGTTACCTTATTAACCTTGCTGGGGAGGGAAACAATGGTTACAATATGCCTCTTTCTGATATCAAATTGAAAAACTGCTGAAATTCAGATCAATTGGCAAAGATTGATCAGTTAATTCTTTGCAACTTCTTATCAATGTTTTATTCAGCATCCACTGTACAGTTTAAGCAATTCCCTATTCATTTATATCTCAGAAATTTTATTTGATAAATTTTTTTGTAGTTTGAAAAATGTAATAATTTTAGTATTAGTAGCTTCTAATCCCTATTGTATAAATTCCATTTCTCCCGAGTCCTATTGTCCCCACAACAATCCTGTGAGGCAGTGGTGGGTTTCAAATTTTTTTACTACCGGTTCTGTGGGTGTGGCTTGGTGGGCGTGGTGTGGCTTGGTGTGTGTGGTTTGGTGGGTGTGACAGGGGAAGGATACTGTGAAATCTCCATTCCAACCCCACTCCAGGGGAAGGTTACTGCAAAATCCCCATTTCCTCCCGATCAGCTGGAACTTGGGAAGCAGAGAAAAGATGGGGGTGTGGCCAGTCAGAATTTTTACTACTGGTTCTCCGAACTACTCAAAATTTCCGCTACCGGTTCTCCAGAACTGGTCAGAACCTGCTGAAACCCACCTCTGCTGTGAGGACAGTTTGCTGAGAGAGAGTTATTGGCCTAAGGCAGGGGTGTCAAACTCAGTTTCATTGAGGGCTGCATCAATGGTTGACCTTGGGGGGTCAGGTGGGTGTGGCCAACTGGGTGGGTGTGGCCAACTTGACGCCACTCCCCAAATGCTGGCATGTTTCCTCTTCGCACTGGGTAGACCGGGCCGAAGCCACGCTGGCACAATGTTTCCTCTTCGCATTGGGTAGACCAAGCCAAAGCGACGTGGGCCAGCCTCATACATTTTCCAAGATGGCCCTGTGGGCCAGATCCAACCACATCATGGACCGCATTTGGCCCATGGGTCTTGAGTTTGACATCCCTGGCCTAAGGTCACCCAGCTACTGGTGAGACTATGGCTGGAATAGAATTTCCCAATTTCTAGCTTAATGCCTAGCCTGACTAGGTGGCTCAACTGCTAAGACACTGAGCTTCCCGATCAGAAAGGTTGGCAGTTCGGAGGTTCGAATCCCTAATACAGGTCTCCTGCATGAGCAGGGGGTTGGACTAGATGACCTCCAAAGTCCCTTCCAACTCTGTTAAAGTGTCAAACTCGTGGCCCATGGGCTGGATGCATAACGCACTGGCCACACCCACCCCTGGTTTAGCGATGGGGAAAGTCACAATACGTCACGTGACGATGAAATGATGATGCAAATTTGACACCCCTGCCGTAGTCATAGACTGGCTCTCTCAAACTGGCTCTCTCAAATCATATTTAGAGGCCATCCTTCCCTGTCATAGAACGACTCCTAAGCCTCTGGGAAGAGAACTGAACATTACCTAAATAGCAATAATTTTTTATACTTATATCCTCCAAGGACATAAATATGAGTACAAAGTGCTACATTTATTATTGTTCTTTTATGGTAGCAACTAAAAGGCCTTGGTTGCACACAGAAATGTATGCAAGGCATAAGGCACAGACAAGTTTTTTTTAAATATAAATTTTATTCATAAACACTTTTTAAAAAAAAAAAACAGTGCATTGTCAGGGTATACCATTTACAAATAAAAAAAGACCAGAAAAGGCACAGACAAGTTTAAAGCATGCAAAAGAGGTAAATCTATTAGTTTCACTTTCTCTCCCACATTCTTGCTTGTTTGTTTCTCTCCATCCCGTTTATAATAAATATCTAAACTCTGCCAAGGATTTTTGCTTGTTTTGCTTTTTTTAAAGAACTGTAATTCCTATTCATGCATACCAGCCAAATTCATTAACTACAGCCATTTGCTTTACAGATAGGGCTATGTTCTTCTACTGCTTGCAATGTACTGTAGTTGTTAGTAGGAAAAAAGAGAGAGAGAGAGAGAGAGGAAAATCTAATTCTATACGGCAGTTATGACTGAATACTAATTACACAGGGATTAACCCATACTTTAGGGGCTAAACATTTAGAGGCCCCTATATGAATGGATCGATTCGTCACTTTGACTTTCTCCCATTCCATTAAGAGGGGGAACACGTACACCCCACATGTTCTTTCCTTCCTATTTACAGACATTTGCAAGCTTTGATGGGGACTTCTAAAAAAGAAACAAAACAAAGTGATCACTCATCCTTAAAGCATGTCACTTCTAAAAATAAAATACAGGCTTAAGGCAAACTAATCAAACACTTTTTTCTTGGCATAAGGCAATAGAAGTGAATGTGGAACTAGCTGCAAAGTGCCTAATGTTTGGCATTCTCAAATTAAACTTCTGCAAATCACCACAATATAACCGGTCTGTCTGTCTGTCAGTCAATCTTTCTCTCTCTCTCACACACACACACCATTCATCCATCCATCCACCTACCTACCTACCTACCTACCTACCTACCTACCTACCTACCTACCTATCTATCTATCTATCACAGTGGTGGGTTTCAAAAAATAAATTACTACTGGTTCTGTGGGTGTGGCTTGATGGGTGTGGCTTGGTGGCGTGGCAGGGGAAGAATACTGTAAAATCTCCATTCCCACCCCACTCCAGAGGAAGAATACTGTAAAATCTCCATTCCCACCCCACTCCAGGGGAAGGATAGTGTAAAATCTCCATTCCGTCCCCAATCCAGGGGAAGGTTACTGCAAAATCCCCATTTCCTCCCAATCAGCTGAGACTCGGGAGGCAGAGAATAGATGGGGTGGGGCCAGTCAGAATTTTTACTACCTATTCTCCGAACTACTCAAAATTTCTGCTACCGGTTCTCCAGAACTGGTTAGAACCTGCTGAAATCCACCCCTGATCTATCATCATATTATCATCAACATCTATATCACTATATCTATCTATCTATCTATCTATCTATCTATCTATCTATCTATCTATCTATCTATCTATCTATCTACTTACCTACCTACCTACCTACCTACCTACCTACCTACCTACCTACCTACCTACCTTCCTAGTTATCTAGCTATCTTCATCATCCTCATCATCATAACCAGATGTATACATAACCTATGTATATGATTTCTAACAGGCCCAGATGATTTAGAAATAGGCATGCTTAATTATTTGTCTTCACTGAATAACAAATTACTTTTACTGCAGTTGAAAAACCTATTTTTAAAAGAAAAATTTAAAAAACATAAAGATGTAAAATCTATCTTATAAAGAGTAAGGAAAACATAGAGATTGGCAAAATCATTGGTGCAGCCAATGTATTTCTTGCAGTCTTTAAAGTATTTCTACCAAGAATCAATACTTCTTTGAATGTGTAGTTATAAATTTTTATCACATTTATTCTTGACATATAAGGCAACATTATGTTCAGCATTACTATTCTTAGTCTCTTGAGGATGAATTGCTGCTATGTTCTTCTAAATCCAAATTAAATCTCAATTCTAGAATGTTCTCTCACACACATTGTGAGCTGAAGTTCATGAAAAATGTCCTTCTGCACATCAGACCTTTTATAAAATTTCTATCTATTTAGCTCCTTTCTCATTCAACTTTGTCATTGTTTTTAGATAATCATTTGAAGAAGGGATTTATTTATTTTTAGAAGTACTGCATATATAAATATGATTTAATAAAGAGTGCTGCAGATTTTCAAAAATATTGTGAAACCTTTTCAGTTGTTGCTTCTGCCAATAAATAGTATTTTTTTATAGGAAGCCCACTGTTACAATACAGACACATTTAAGATTGTGTGTTTTTCTAGCACTTTAAGTAAAAATTAAGCGCGTATTTGCTCTTAATATTTTGTTCATGAGGAGTCAATTAGCAATACAGTTAATTACCATCTATAAAACTGTTAATTTCCTCAAATAACAAGTAATGGCCTTTTAATTTGAAAGCATAATCAGCTGAAATAGATATCTCAAAAACACAGATTTCATGGGTTGAAATTTCTGTCAGTGTATCCCCTCTCCAATATTTAGAAATTAATATATGCTTAACAAGATGTAAAACTCGTCTGCTACTGGAAAGAAGTGATGAATACACATTGAAATATATCTTGGGAAAAGACCAGAGTGGGCAAATGGCGTACTAATTAGATTTCAGCTGAATTTTTGAATTGGTCATGTTTGTAGGGTGATATTAATCCAACCTAATTCATTGATGCTATCCAATGTTGGTTCCTTGAGGAAGGATGTGGTATAAACTTGCTAGGAACCATGTTCCCATGGGCAAAATGTATACAGGCAATTTAGAATGTGTAATATTATGTGGGAACGATCCTGGGAGACACATAGGAAGTGATGCTGCATAAGGGACAGTCAGATAAGACAGGAGATAGCCCACAGGTGCCTAATGGGCAAAAAAAAGAGAAAGAAACTTGAAAGGGAACTTTTCAGGCTTTAAAAAAAGTTGGCAGGCATTTGTACTTGCAAGCAGAGGTGGGATTCAGCTGGTTTGGATCAGTTTGGACGAACTGGTAGGTCCGACGATCAGCTGGGAGCGAACCGGTTTGCTCCGATGATCAGGAAATATAATATTCTGCCTTTTTAATATTTTCTAAAATATTTCATTCTTCTAGGAGAGGGGCGGGTGCTAACTTTCTACAATTGCATTGGTGATACTATCTAACCATCTCATCCTCAGCCATCCACTTCTTCATTTGCCTTCAATCTTCCCCAATATCGAGATCTTTTCCAACGAGTCCTCTCTTCTGATTTGGTGGCCGAAGTATTTGAGCTTCAGCTTCAGTATCTGTCCTTCCAAAGAAGAGTCAGGGTTGATTTCCTTCAGGATTGACTGATTTGATCTCCTTGCAGTCCAAGGGACTCTCAAGAGCAGGAGTCTCCAAACTTGGCAATTTTAAGACTTGTGGACTTCAACTCCCAGATTTCCCCAGCCAGCATGGCTGAGTGAGGAATTCTGGGAGTTGAAGTCCACAGGTCTTAAAGTTGCCAAGTTTGAAGACCTCTGTTCTAGAGTTTTCTCCAACACCACAATTCAAAAGCATCGATTCTTCGGCACTTAGGTTTCCTTGTGCTCCAGTCTTACAGCCATACAAGATTACTGGAAAATCAGCTATTTTAATCCAGGCCAAACAGGAAAAATGAAATAAAACAACCTACACCTAAATGCTTTATAAACTCATAACAGAATAGTTCAATTGTATATCCAAAGTACATCTGAACAGATGATTCAATTATTTGAATAATTTAATTCAATTTACAAGCTGTTCTATCCCAGAGGATTAGAACAGTTTTGCCACTGACACTGCACATTTCTGCTCTCGGGGGACTCGCCATCATGATAATTTAAGTCACCTATAACTAACAGCACAATACTGTACACATAAATAATTCCGCTCCTTTTAAAAAGGATTTACTCCTACCTAGATGCATAGTAGATTGCTATCTTCAAGGGATGGGGAGGGGAAAGTAATTAAACTCAATATTGCTTAGGTATAAAAATGAAAAACGATGAAGAAGCTGAACCCTGCCCCATTTCTTAAATCCTTTGTCACAGTATTTCTTAGTCCTCCCTGCTTACACTTTTAGTTCTAGTTTCTTCCATTCTGTGACAGTGGTGAGCGCAATCAACCAATGGAATGGCTTACCTTCAGAAGTTCTGGGTATTCCATCACTGGAGGCTATCAAAAAGAGACTGGACAACTGTTTGTCTGAAATGGTATAGGGCCGTGATGGCAAACCTATGGCACGTGTGCCATTAGTGGCACACAGAGCCATCTCTCCAGGCATGTGAGCCATTGCTCGTTGCTGTTCTGGATTCCGGCGTGCTGGCCAGCTGGTCTTCACGCACATGAGATTGCTGGAAACCAGAAGAGCAGCCACCCAGTGCGCATGCTGGGAACTTGATCTTCTGGTTTCCAGCATGTGCATGCGCACTGTACGGTTGCTTTTCCAGTTTCCGGCGCTTGCATGTGCACTGGCCAGCTGGTCTTCACACATGCATGCATGCCAGAAACCAGAAGATCAGGTGCCCGACAGACATGCTTGCGCTGGAAACTGGAAGATCATATTCCCGGCAAGCCCATGCACACCAGGCGGCTGCTCTTCCGGTTTTCGGCCGAAAAGGCCAACACTAGTATAGTGTCTCCTGCTTGAGTAGTGGGTTGGACTAGAAGATCTCCAAAGTCCCTTCCAACTCTATTATTCTATGTTCTATGAATTGAATTAGTTTACTTTATTGTCATTGCATCTCATACAATGAAATTAAATGCCATTTTCAGTGTACAATGTATATATATATATAAAAATAAAACAAAAACACACTTCCTCCACATTCTATACAATTGAATTGAAAACCCCTGATATTGCATTAATATTGCACAACATTCAATATAGTTACAGCTCTGGGATAGAAGCTGTTTTTCAGCCTATTTGTCCTTGTTTCTATTGTCCTGTACCGTCTGCCAGATGGTAATAGTTCAAAAAAAAAAAAAAGGTGCCCAGGATGAGATGGATCTTTAAGAATGTTTTGAACTTTCTTAAGGCAGCGGGAGCTATAAAGCTCTTCCAAAGAGGGGAAAGGGCAACCAATGATCCTCTGGGCAATGATGTTAATCCTCTGGAGCACTATCCTATCTGTCAGAATGCAATTGGCAAACCATACACAGGTGCAGTAAGATAAAATACTCTCTATGATGCAGCAGTAGAAGGTCACCAGTAGTTAAAAAGCAAGGATGGAAAGAATAATGGTAGAAATGCAAGAGAGAACTGCATCAAAATGGCGTAATGTGAAGTATTCTTCCCAGTCAACCCAGTCTTCTTTCAGAAATATCAATAGTAACCATGTTCATTTAATTCTGCCTCCAATGTTTGACTTTCCATGGCCTATGACCATATTTTATCTTTGAATAAAAGAGAGTATTGCGTCATTAGCTTAATGTTACTAACAATGTGGTTTTGGTTTTATCTAACTGTTGCAAATTTTTGAATATTGAGAGCATAGTGTGAGTTCTCTAACAAAATGGCTGCCAGGGAAAATAGCAATAGCAATAGCACTTAGACTTATATACTGCTTCACAGTGCTTTACATCCCTCTTTAAATGGTTTATAAAGTCAGCATATTGCTCCCAACAATCTGGGTCCTCATTTTACCCACCTCAGAAGGATGGAAGGATGAGTCAACCTTGAGCCTGGTGAGATTCGATCTGCCAAACTGCTGGCAGCTGGTGATCAGCAGAAGTAGCCTGCAATACTGCACTCTAACCACTGTGCCACCGCAGCTCTTATATATGGGAATGGGAAAAGGGCTTCCCATTCAAATAATGTCTGCCGTTATGAGACATGATCAACTACCAGAATGCAAATTTACCCACCAGTCTTCTTTCCTAATGGGAAAAAGTTACCATTACATCTTACTTTTGTCCCTCCCAAGATATATGGGTGTATTTCCTAATTAAATGCATGATGGGTTGTAAATGCAAATTCAGTTCTTTTCTAAGAAATATGGACACATTTGCAGAGGCAGTTTGTTTCACAGAATGATAGTTTCATATTTCCATTCTTACTTTATCCTTATTTTTTTGTATGCAAAAAATCAAAAGGGTAGGAATGGAGTGGGCACCAAGGGTGGTTTTGGAATAGAGTTATTCAGAGTATTTATAGATCCAGTTTTTCTTGTCTATTAGAAAAGCTATTCTGAGTTTGTTTCTCTGTAGGATTTCAGGTTGAGGTTTTCCGAAATCAGTGTTTCTCAACCTTGGCAACTTTAGGACTTTAATTTGTAGAATTCACCAGCTAGCTAGTAGCCAGTTGAAGTCCTTAAAGTTGCCAAAATGGAAAAACAGTCTACAGATAGTTGGAATAGATGCTTAGATCCAACATTAAAACTGTTAGGACATGGAATTATGATCCATCCCCTTATTCACAAAGAGGATGACCTTGTCAGAGAGTGGGAATATTCATTCTTAGGGCAAAGGCAAAATAAGACACTATAGAAGCCCAAATGAGGAACCGAAAATGTCAGCTACTTAAAACTTCACATAAAAATAAAAGAAAGGAAGAAAGGAAAGAAGGGAGGAAGGAAGGAAGGAAGGAAGGAAGGAAGGAAGGAAGGAAGGAAGGAAGGAAGGAAGAAAGAAAGAAAGAAAGAAAGAAAGAAAGAAAGAAAGAAAGAAAGAAAAAGAAAACCACATTCAGACTGAGAAGATTCTGTTACTAAAGCCAATCTTAGAAAAAGTAGTTTTAGACACACCTGGCATCTGCTTCTTGGTCTGGCCCAGTGGTGGGATTCAGCCAATTCGCACCACTTCGGGAGAACCTGTTGTTAACTTTTTGAGCAGTTTGGTGAACTGGTTGTTGGAAGAAATCATTAGGGTAGAGAACCAGTTCTTAAATTATTTGAATCCCACTACTAGTCTGGCCTCTTCAAATAGCTAATACCTTTTTGGTGATGGAACTATATTTTCAAGCTGTTCCTCCAATACTTACTTCAATGCTCTGTTGGTACTAGGCAAAGCTGAGGGAGGGCACCTCAATGCTTCATCTGAATCAGCAAACTATAGTATCTGGAAAGGTTCTTATTACTATCTATTCCCGGGCTCCATACGATATTTCGCCCAACAGCAATGGGCTTCATGGGCTGCAATTTTACTTCATTTTGAAAAATAACAGAATTTGTGCTTGCTGGCAGGATAGTGCAACATTGTTCTTTACAGATGGTTCAAACTGTAGGATAAACCTAGAGAACCGAAAACATAATGAGCCGCAGTGGCGCAGTGGTTAGAGTGCAGTACTGCAGGCTACTTTGGCTGCCGGCAGTTTGGCAGATTGAATCTCACCAGGCTCAAGGTTGACTCAGCCTTCCATCCTTCCAAGGTCGGTAAAATGAAGACCCAGATTGTTGGAGGGGGGGGGGAATAGGCTGACTCTGTAAACTGCTTAGAGAGGGCTGTAAAAGTAGTATGAAGTGGTATATAAATCTAAGTGCTATTGCTATTGCTATTTCTCAGGATAAGTTCAAAGACAAAGGCTAAAAATTGGTTAAACTTTACTAACTAATAGGAACCGAGGTTGGTCTCTCACCACTTCTATCTGCTAATTCTCTGAATTTTTATCTCCTTCTTTAGTATCTCCCAGTGGATCTCATTTGCTTCTGTACTTAGTAATGTTTAAACACACTGCTTGTTGCAAGTTGTCTATGTACTGGGGGAGGGGAAGGGAGAGAGAGAGAAATGGGGAATTGCTTGCAAAAGAGGACATTTGGGCTGTCTTTTGCATTGCAGTCTAGGGTGACCAACAGATGGCCTAGTATAATGAAGCTTGTGAAAAGAACACAGCTTTATTTAACAGACTGTATTCCTTAAATAAGTCTAGAAGATGGGTCTAGAAGAATCATATGAAGAGGGTGAGGCAAGTCAAACATCAAACTGACATGAGTTGTGATGTAACTGTATGATATATTGCTTGAACGATTTGGCTTAAAAATAAACTTGAAAAAGAGCTAGGTTGTGTTTAATAAATTCGCCAAGGAAAGAAAAAAAAGCATATAGAACTAGATGTAGTAGACCACTACATGTACCTTGGCCAATGGATCTCAATGGAAGATGATACAATAAAGGAAATTGAACGGCGTGTTAAATGTGGTTGGCAGGCATTTGGCGAGCTAAGCGTAATTTTCAAGAACAACTTCCCCCATGCCTGAAGAGAAAAGTTTTCAATCAGTGTGTGCTACTTGCTGTAATATTTGCCAGTGAATCATGGACCTCACAATCGATACAAATGCTACAAGTGGCGCAAAGTGCCATGGGAAGATACATGCTTGGCATTACAAGACAAGATAGAAAGATCCGCACATGAATTAGAGAACAAAGGAAAGTACACAATATCATCAAGAGAGTAAAAGAATTGAAATGGAAACGGGTTGGTCACATAGCAAGAAGAACTGATGGCAGGTAGACCAAGGCAGTCATAGAATGGATCCCTCTTGATAAAAAACATCCACAACAGAGACCTAAAACAAAGTGGATCAATGACATCAGCAAGTATTGAGGGCTCAATTGACAAACGAAAGCTCAGGACCGTATTGGTTGGAAACATGCGGAAGAGACTTTCATTCTGCAGTGGATAGACGATGATGGAGGAGGAGGAGGAGGAGGAGGAGGAGGAGGAGGAGGAGGAGGAGGAGAAGGAGAAGAAGAAGGAGAAGGAGAAGGAGAAGGAGAAGGAGAAGGAGAAGGAGAAGGAGAAGGAGAAGGAGAAGGAGAAACAACATTACTTAGGATATATACTAAACCTCACCATTCCATGTATCTGAAGAAACTTAGTGGTAGTCAGGGAAGCTTAGATCTTCTAATCAAATATGTTAACTGGAAAAGATGCTACTAGATTTCATTTTTTGCACCAATTTAACTCAGATAGAATATTCCTAAATTTATTCCTAAAATAAATAAATTAAATAAATTCCATGTTTGTAATACCACAGAAATTTTGCCCGACTGTGGCAAAAGAAAGCAAAGGTAGTACCAGCTCTAATAGGTGCCTTCAGTGCAAGCATAAAACACCTGGAGCACCACTTGTACACCATTGGCATTGTACAAATTCACCATCAGTCAATTGCAAAAGGCAGCTTTACTCGGAACAGTTTACATCCTGAGATGATACCTCTTAACACCATAAAACATCAACATCTGCCTATCCCAGATAGGCAGGACTTGATAGGTGAATAAAAATGCCAAATCCAGTCTGAACATCTATCTGACTGTGTGACAAACCATGCCTTGCTAAATTATACATCTTTTTAAGTTTAGGATTAAAGCGTTAGTAATTATTACTGACATTATTTAGTTCAGTTTACATTTATCTATCCCTATATCTATATTACTAAAGTTTATACTTTATTATTTGTCAATTTTGCATACCAGCCTAATCACAGTAGGCAATAAGTCCTGTTCTGTGCCATATTGCTTTTTTGGACTGTTCAGGTGAGGTTGTGATTTTGATGCATACCTGCACACTTTCTTTTATTGGTTGTTTCCTTTCCTGAGTTGGTTTCTCCATTCTTCATCTGGGCATATCATCTTGCCCATTCTATAGTGGACCTTCCATAACAAGATTATGGTATACCCATCGGGGGTGGGTTCCACTTACCTTTACTACCGGTTTGCAACGGGAGCACGCATGCGTGCTTCTGCGCATGTGCAGATCATCAGTGATGATGTCGGGGTGAGTGGGCGGAGCCTCCCACCGCCATTACTACCGGTTTGCAAGAACCGGACCAAACCGGGAGCAACCCACCACTGATAGTCATGCATATCCTTTTGCTTCTGATTGGTGTTCTTTGTTGTCCGTTAGATGATTTCCACATTCCTAAGAACCTGATGTTTCTCTCAGTAAATCTTCCATGACTATTGATATTCTAAACCATTATTCTTTCCTCTTATTTTAAGTCTTTCATCTCCCCATCCATTGTCCTTGTCTCTAGGGGCTTAGACCTTCCCCACCAGTAAGCAGGCCTTTGGTTCTCACACTAAAATTGCTACTCGTTGTTTAATGTCAGTGTTAACATTAGTTGCATTGTACAGTAATCTTAGCTGAGTCAATTCACAACTCAAGAATGGCTAATCAAGAATCTGGGCTGAAAGCTTTTGCAATCTGCCAATTTTATTTTGATGAGCTAGACCTCACATTGATATTGAATTATTTTTAATACACATATATAACAGAAGTCTAACAAGAAACTCTGCTTTATTACATATTAGCTAGTTGAAAGGGATGATATTCAGAGGTGGGTTTCACATAATTTTACCATCAGTTTGCCGCGCACCAAAAATGCATGCGCACGCCTATCACGCATGCACTTTGCTTGTGCGCGCGGCTTAGAAAATGTGGCTAAATAGAATGGCATAGCACCGGGGAGGATGAACAAGCCCATCCGCAGGTCGCCACTACCAGTTCCAGTGGTGAAATCTAAATTTTTTTACTATTGGTTCTGTGGGCATGGCTTGGTGGGGGTGGTGTGGCTTGATAGGGGAAGGATACTGCAAAATCCCCATTCCCTCCCCACTCCTGGGAAAAGGATATTGCAAAATCCCCATTCCCTCCCCACTCCTGGGAGAAGGATATTGCAAAATCTCCATTCCCACCCCACTCTGGGGCCAGCCAGAGGTGGTATTTGCCGGTTCTCCAAACTACTCAAAATTTCTGCTGCCGGTTCTCCAGAATCTGTCAGAACCTCCTGGATTTCACCACTGATGATATTTAAGCTTAAACTCTGAAATGTCTTGGAAATCAATTATTTAAGCGAGTGCCTCCTTCTGAGCAAGGCTATGCTTTGAAAGCTTTGAGCAAGACCCTCCTCTAGGTGCTTTCATTGTTAGATGTAAATTATGTAACTTAAGAAAAAGGTTTTTCATTGATGGCCTCCTAGTTATACGAACTCCTCTTAAAGGAGTATACTCAGACCAGAACATGTATTTTGTTTGGGACTTGCATATGTATATTTGTTTGTTAGAGAACTCTAACAAAATTACGTATGACTGGCATATGTCACCAGACAAATTATCTAAGATGTATAAAGGTATTTCTAATTAATGTTGAAGTCAATGAGCCAAGCTCTTCTGTTTGAGCAGGGATTTGGACTAGAAGGCCTCCAGGGTAACTTCCAACTTGTAAAATATTTGTTGGAGATGTGAAAAACATGAAGGGGCATTTTACCATGCATGATGGACTTGTAAAAAAGCAACAGAAAAAGGTATATATACATATATATGTATACATACATACATACATACATACATACATATTTCAAAGAATCAAAGAATTTTGAAGATTAACACTGAGATAAAACCTGAACTCTTTTTATTGGAACTTACAGGTAGTCAATTAGAAAAGACTTATTTTATATATTGCAATTGCAGCAAGAGTATTATGAGCACAAAGTTGGAGAAATACTAAAATATTCATAACAGAGGAATTGATTGTGAAGATGGTAGAACTAGCAAAGTTGACAAAACTAACCTGCTTGGTCAGAGATAAGACAATAAATATTTTTATAAGGAACTGAAAATCTTTTATGGACTTTTTGTTGAAAAAACTGAAGCAGAAACCTACTAATCAAAAAGCAGAATAATTTCTTGGGAACAGATATCCAAAAAATCATTTTTTGCTTCTAGAGGTTCATGATTTCAAAAACAAATAGGTATAAGAGTACATAAAATAATAACCATTGTGATAAATCAAAGTGGCCAGTTAACTCCTACTTTATTGAGGAGCTTATATTGATTTGAGTTTCAGAAATATTCCAAATACTGTTTTTAAAAAACGGGAAAAAAACAAGAAAGCATAAAGCTTTTGTGAAAATCAATTAATTTTTCATGAATAAATGATAATAAGGTTAACATTCCAACTTAGAAAACTGTCTTGTACTAATTCAGAGAACTATATTTTAAAGTCCACATTAAGTGGCAGCAACCCTGCATGGTTACCGGGAGATGTCAAATCCTGAAAAATGAGGTCTTTTGTTTATTATGTGTAGAATTTATCACTACCATAGCTATAAGAGCTGAAATATCTTCAATATCATCTTTTATCTAGTCTAAGCCCAGGCTCTAATACAGTGGTCTACCATTACAATCCTGCTACATTCCTTGCAAATGTGAAATTCTTGGTGCTCTTTGAGTGATGTTACCAAATTGGGTAATGAAATGTCTACAAGCAAATGACCCAACTCAAAAGTTCACAAGGACTCCCTACATTTATTGTGTTTTGACTGGATTCCTTGCACTCATCTGTTGTCAGTGATTTCTTCTAAACAATACTAAGAAAGAGGTATGCTTAGGATTGTACTGTGTAATGTTATCTTGTGGTCCTAAATTAGCAACACTTCCTTTGTGGCCAAGAACAAAAGATTCTCAAGTGTTTCAATGACACAGCAGACCAGCCTGAAGACTTCACCAAACTCCGTGTTCCTCCAGAGAAACAAAAATGTCACTACAGATAAGAGCCTGTCATGGTTTTTTGTGATAACGTCTACATGGATGAAAGAACCTCTAAATTTTAAATTCTAAACTGTAATTCCCTTCCTGTTCATGTCAACTTCACACTTATCCCTGTGAAAGTGTAAACAGATCAAAGGTTGAAATGAGGGCAAGAGATGTTATCTTAGGATAAATTATGACTTAAATAAGCTTGCATTGTATCATCCCAGACTTCAGGATAAATAATGGGAGCATCTTTAATACAGAAAGAAAGCAGAGACATGGGCAACACATAATTAAAACAGTAAAGAAGCTGAGTTTTAGTAGATACTAATTGATGTGTTTGGCTGTTAATTACTAGACTGACTTGCTAGCTCTTGATTTCATGTTAGAGATTAACATAAGAGCCTTTTCATGTACTTAAGATTTAATCAAGCAGGCAGTGCCGAACAAGCATCTTTCCAGAGTATTTTTCATTACAGTACACTAAGCAAAACATTTATACTGTTGGATCAGCCCAAGTTATCAGCGCCTTGATGGGCTTAAAATAATTCAACTGTGCTAACACACTGGACCATTTCTTACCCTAAAAAGTAGATGAACCCAAGGAAGCCAAAATCTCCCAGAGGAGATGATTTATGCTTTGTTACTCAGCAATCGTGAAGTCAACAATTGTTAAGTCACTGCATCGCCCCGCATGCTAATGACATTCTTGTTGATAAATATTCAGGGTTTTATTTTTTTCCCAAATTTTGACATGACTGAATATTCAGTCTTGGGGGAATCATTGTTTTGCTGGGTTTATGGAGAAAATTCTGTAAAAATGGGTCTTTTCTATAAAGCAAGCATTAATGAGTGAGCCCCCTTCGTGGATTACTGCCTTGTCGAGGTGAAGGGGCTTGCATAGCTCAGTGAAGCTATGAGCTATCCCGTGCAGGGTCACTTGCAAGTCCCTTGGACTGCAAGGTGATCAAACCGGTCAGTCCTAGAGGAGATCAACCCTGACTGCTCTTTAGAAGGCCAGATCCTGAAGATGAAACTCAAATACTTTGGCCACCTAATGAGAAGGAAGGACTCACTGGAGAAGAGCCTAATGCTGGGAACGATTGAGGGCAAAAGAAGAAGGGGATGACAGAGAACGAGGTGGCTGGATGGAGTCACTGAAGCAGTAGGCATGAGCTTAAATGGAGTCCAGAGGATGGTAGAGAACAGGAAGGCCTGGAGGAATGTTATCCATGGGGTCACGATGGGTCGGACACGACTTTACAACTAAGAACAACAACAACGAGTGAGCAACGGAGAAAAATGTATTTGGAATATTTGGAATATTATTCATTAAACATGAAACTCAGTCAACTGAACATTTAAAAATATATCACAAATACCATTGACTGGCGTTAATGGTTGATAAGGGTTGCTTCCAGCATCCTAGGTATCAACCAAGTATCTTAAGATGTACGATGTTCCCAGTAGCGCAGTTCTCTGCAGTTCCGCTGGTGTTATTGCAGGAAGCTGCAATTTCTTGATGTATTCTATAAAATTCTTCGACATGGTACCAAGTGCCCTGATGACAGTGGGTATCACTGTTACATGTTTCATCCATAATCACGTAGTTTCGATAGCCAGGTCACAATATTTCATGATTTTTTCCAATTCTTTTTCTTCGACTCTGGAATCTCCGAGTACAGCAATATCAATAAATTGTACACTTTGCATTCTGATGACTGTGATATTGTGTGGGCATGTTGTGTTCTAAATGACAATCTGTCTGTTTTTGAAAGTCCCACAAGATCTTCAGCTTCTTATTTTCGACAACTTTTTCCACTTTGTGTTCCCATGATTTTTCAGATACAGGTAAGTTGTATTTTTAACATAATGACTTGGTGATGTCTAGCTTTGAAATCAGTTTGTGTGATTTTGCTGCACTCACATATTAAGTGTGAAACAGTTTCAACTTTGTCATTGCAAAGTGGGCAGTTTGGATTGTCAGTGGATTTTTGTATCTTTGCTTTCATGGCATTAGTTTGTAGTGTTTGTTCTTGAGCAGCAAATATTAAACCTTCTGTTTCTTTCTTGATGGTTCCTATCTTAAGCTATGCCCATGTTAAGTTGTTATCACATTTTCCTTCAATGTTTTTCAAGTGCTGTCCATACAAAGCTTTGGTTTTCCATCCATTTAATCTATCATCCAACTGTTTTCCCTTATATTCTGCTTTTGTTTCTGTTGTTTTTATAATGTTCTCCATTTTCACAGCCTGCAGCAATTTTTCTGTACTTTGGTTCACATAGTCATTCAAACTTCATTTTTCTTCTTCTACAGCTTGATGGATTTACAATACCCCTCTGCCCCCTATTCTTCTTGGTGGGTACAACATGTCAATGTCACTTTGTGGATGTAAAGCGTGGTACATAGCCAAAAGTTTACACATTTTCTGGTCCATGTTTCCCAGTTCAGCCAAAGTCCAGTTGATGATTCCAGCTGGGTAGCATATCACTGGAACTGGCCGTGTATTAATGGCTTATTTTTTATTATTATAAATTTGTATTCCTTAAACATGAAACTGAGTCAACTTAACATTTAAAAATGTATCACAAATATTATTAACTGGAGCTGATAGTTGATACGGCTTGCTGCCAGCATCTTAGGTAGCAACCAAGTACCTTCTTAAGATGTACAATGTGCCTTCTTATTATTTATTATTACTATTATTATTATTATTATTTTCTCAGCATCAATGGTGGATGCTACAGTGGGAAAACTGATAAGTTTATGATCTGCTACTCCATCTATTGACCAAATACTCTTACAGCACTCATAAAAGTTAAAGGGAAAATCAAAATGAGAGCTTTTTTTTTTTAAATAGGTACTTAAAATCAATACTGTAATAAAAATCACCACTGTGCACTGCAGGCTCAGATCCAAAACAATTTGCTTGCCTTAACGGAGTTATCACTATGCAAAAATGCATACAGGTCATCCTCAACTTACGACCCACAATTGAGCCCAAAATTTAGGTTGCTAAGTAAGACAGTTGTTAAGTATTAAGTTGTTAAGTTAAGTTTTGCCTCATTCTACAACCTTTCTTGCCACAGTTGTTAAGTGAATGACTGCAGTTGATAAGTTATTAACTCGGTTGTTAAGTAAATCTGGCTTCCCCATTGACTTTGTTTGTCACAAGGTTGCAAAGGGTGATCATGTGACCTTGGGACACAGCAACGGTCATAAGTATGAACCACTTGCCAAGTATCTGAATTTTGATCATATGATTGTGGGGATGCAGCAAAGATTGTAACTGTGAAAAATGGTCGTAAGTCATTTTTTCCAGTGCCGTTGTAACTTTAAATGGTCACTAAATGAACTGTTGTAAATCGAGGACTACCAGCCCAAAGAAGAGTAGAGTATTATGGGAGGCCAATGACTGTATTCTAAGAGACGGTCTGTCCAAGTGGACTTGTATCATTCCAAAGCAGGGCTTTCAAACTCGCGGCCAGTGGGCCGAACATGTCACACACTGGCCAGCCCATGCCCGGTTTAGCGAAGATGAAAAAAGTCCTGACACATCATGTGACAATGCCATGACGATGCAGGTTTGACACCCTGTTCTAAAGGAATATCTTATTCAATTAGGGGAAGGGGATTATTATAATGCTAAGAAAGCAGCTAAGTGACTCAATGATCAGCCAGCAAACCATCTAAGCCTGCTGCTAGCTAAGACATGATCTAAGCCCGTAATGGCAAACCTATGGCACGCGTGCCAGAGGTGGCATGCAGTGCCCTCTCTGATTGCATGCGAACTGTCGCTCCAATTCACCTCCACCATGTGTGCGTGCATGCCTCCCACCGGCCAGCTGGCCTTTGGGTCTCTGCCAGGCATGTGCTGAGGGCGGGGTGAGTGTGGGGGGCCATGTGGACATGCATGGGGGGTGAAGCATGTTGCGGGGGGTGCATGCATGCATGGGGCGGGACACATGCAGCTGTGTGTATGCATGCACGGGGCAGGGTGGAGCACACACATTGAATTTTGGGGTTTCGGGTGCATTGCATTTTGGGGTTTCGGCGTGTACACGGCGTGGGCACTCGGTCTGGAAAAGGTTGGCCATAATTGAACTAAGCTAACCACATAGGTGGGATATAATCAGTAAAAATGAATTTTGCTACAGCAACTTGAAAGGTGCAACTTTTGTGAGGTCAAGTTAGACTTTGAGTGCCTTGTCATGACTTCAAAGGGGTTTAAAAATACTACATTCAATTTAGAATTAAATTGGATTTAATTACATGTGTTTGAAATGATTAGTTTCAATGTATTTGACAATTTTTCTTCTTTCTGCTCTGTTATTACTTTTCTTTATTTTGGGAGCTGGATTCGAGTCTCTTGCTTTGTTTAATTTATTTATTTACTTATATCTTACTTTTATTATTTTTACAAATAACTCAAGGTGGCAAACATATCTAACACACCTTCCTCCTCTCTGAGAGGTGAGTGATTGGCCCAAGGCAGTGGTGGGATTCAAATTATTTTACTACCGGTTCTGTGGGCATGGCTTGGGGGGCAGGGAAGGGGAAGGTTACTGCAAAATCCCCATTTCCTCCCGATCAGCTGAGACTCGGGAGGCAGAGAATAGACGGAGGCGGGGCCAGTCAGAGGTGGTATTTATCGGTTCTCCGAACTACTCAAAATTTCCGCTACCGGTTCTCCAGAACTGGTCAGAACCTGCTGAATACCACCTCTGGCCCAAGGTTACCCAGTTGGCTTTCATGGTTGAGGTGGAACTAGAACTCAAAAAGTTTTCTGCAGAATGGTATCGGATCTAAAATGGTATAGGGTCTCCTGCTTGAGCAGGGGGTTGGAATAGAAGACCTCCAAGACTAGAAGGTCTGTTCCAGTTCTGTTATTCTGAATGACCTTTCTACTTTTTTGGAAATAACAGAAAGGCTCTGGAGTCTGGGGAGAGCAAAAAACGGGCCTTCCCCACCCCGCTGAGGCCCTCCGGAGGCAGGAAACAGCCTGTTTTCCTACTTCCGGTGAGCCCAGAAGGCCCGAAAATCAGCTTGCCGATGCGCATATGCACGCCGGAGCTGAGCTCGCATGCCCACTGATATGGCTCCACATGCCACCTGTGGCACATGTGCCATAAGTTCGCCATCACGGCTTTAGGCTATTAGTATAATGAAAAAAAAAATTGATTGCTTTCACACATATAAACCTACCCAAATTGCCTTTTCTTAATGTTCAGTTATAGCACACCCTGGACAGCAGCTATGAAGTATAGCCTTTATATTCAAAGATGCTCCCATGAAACATTTGCTTTCTTTAAATTAGTGGGAGAATAACAACATTTATTTGCTGATGCACCGACCTACTGCTACAGCAACCACCATAGATTTCAGTGCACAATTATCACTGGGCTACCTCTACACCTCACGAGGGTCACTCATCATCCCAAATGCTAACATATTTCCAGTGACACTAGAAAAGCTAATGAAAATGACTGCAGGGTGTTTTGTGCTTATTTACATATTTTAACAAGAAACATGCAGGAAAATAAATTGCATCGAGAAATCATTTATCCACAGGGATTAGAGATGCTTTTGTCCCATTAAACTGTATCACCATTAATTTTAATTGCCTCTCTTTGGTCACAAACATGAAGGAAACAGTCCTGGCGGAGAAGAGGAAGATAAATAGACTTTGAGAACAAAATTTGGTTGAACAGTGTCTATGTTTTCTGTTTACATTCATTGTCTTGCAATTGTTTTAAAATGCAATTATTATATTAGAGATTTGGGGAAGCGGTAGTCCCTCTCAATAAAGAGTGTATAATTGCATCTGGGATAAAGTATTCATTTCTGCTTATTTTAATGTTATAAAGTGTTTCATAAATTGTAGAGAAGAAGAGAAGAGCAATTAACATAATTATAAACCTGGAGAGTGACTTATCAAGAAAGATAAGAATTTGTATGTGTATGTAACTCAATTGAATCATGATTATGTGATGCAGCTCGGGTTACAAACAAGCATTTGCATGCTTAAGAGAGGATGTGAAGGGATATTATGATAATGAACTGGTTGAATAAAGAGGATTTAATAAGAATAGTTAAAGTAATTATAGTTTGTGCTAGGTCAAGTAGAAATGGAAGAAGGAGAATCTTAAGAACTATAGAGCTGTCTATATTTCTTCTGCAAGGGGTTGTGAAAGCTTGTTTCTTGTTTTTTTTAAATTTTATTTTATTCAGATATGTACACTTGCGTACAATGCATTTATGCTGAATATTAGATCAACCCTGACTGCTCTTTAGAAGGCCAGATCCTGAAGATGAAACTCAAATACTTTGGCCACCTATTGAGAAAGAAGGACTCACTGGAGAAGAGCCTAATGCTGGGAAAGATTGAAGGCAAAAGAAAAAGGGGACGACAGAGAACGAGGTGGCTGGATGGAGTCACTGAAGCAGTCGGCATGAGCTTAAATGGACTCCAGAGGATGGTAGAGGATAGGAAGGCCTGGAGGAACATTGTCCATGGGGTTGCAATGGGTCGAACATGACTTCGCAACTAACAACAACAAATTAGATCAGAACTGCTTCCATTAATTTGGCTGAGCAAGTTGGCAAAAATCCATTTTAACACCTCATTCAGAACTGCCTTGGGGACTAAAATTGCTACATTGGATCAAAAGATAAGTCTTGTATGAGTAGAATTGAGACGCACTTAACTTAAGTGAGTATCTCTGCTTTACAGGAAAACAAGACTGCACACTGCATTCTGTATCTTCATGCAGACTGCATCTTATGACTCGAGCACTTGATACTTATGGGAGCCTTTGAAAAGATAATTTATTCCTTTTGAAAGTTGACTAAAGAAATACTGTACTGAAGAAGATTTAATGAAGTATGACTGGTCCTACATCCACATAACTTATTGACCACTGAGTATTTTATTTCCAAAGTTATTGACAAACATATTTCAAGGCCTTGCTATATGATAATGGAACTGATAGAGGGACATATAAGATCACAATGCAAAAAAAAAAAAGAAAGAAAGAAAGAAAGAAAGAAATCTGCATATTTGTGAAACCTGAGATCATTCATTTGGAAAGATCCTAATGAAGTGCTTGGGTATCCATGTTCTAGTTTTACACCACATTGTAGTGTAGCACAATATTCTTCTCAAGCTGTCCTGCACTGAGTTTTTTTTTTCTTTTAACGATTTTGTAATCCCTTGTATCAGGGTGGAGTCATAGCAACTGAACGGAGCTCAAGTGTTTATTAGTCGAATGCCCTTCCTGATGCCTATGCAGAGTTCACAGCAGACTCATTGCGCCCAAAGAGAGAAATATCTGCCATTACCTAGGATTGAACTCACAGCTTCCTGATAGTGAGGTGGGAGCTCCACCTCTAGGCCACTGCGCTGCTCAAGAGTTTTGGTTCATTGATCCCTCTTTATTTTTTATAAGTTAAAAGCAGTTTTCTAAAGTCTGAGAATATATATATATATATTTAATTCTTTCCAGAGATCCCTCCTATAGGCTATACTAATGGAACAAGGAATGCAAAAAGTTATCACTAAACCATGGCAAAATGAAGTAGAAGTTCTCTGAATTCGGGTAACTGAGTTATCATCATGGCTGGAGTAAGGGCAACTTATACTCTAAATACAGATCAACTAAAGTATCCCTCAATGAAAATGAAGCTATCATGCCATAAGTTGTTTAATTGGCACTCATGGATGTGCTCTGCTAGTCTTCTGCCTGTTTATCCTACATAGTGGCCATTTCAGTCTTTACACTATATGTTGTAGATGGCTCCTGTTGTTTTTCTTCTGGGGCTGCTGGGTCTTTTAGTTTATTTAGAAGAACTTTAGTTGGTTTGTGTCTATGCTGATTCCAAGTGGCTGTAACAGACTGTTGGTGGTTTCTGAGATGCATGGCTTTTGATGTATGGCAGTATTTATCTTTTTACGGAAGCCTGGTACTCTGACAAATTGTCGATCAATAGACACATCAACACAAATATGATCTACACACTTTGCAAAAGAGACAATCAACAAGTCAAAAAGGCAACAGAAAAACCAAAATACCCCCCCACCAGCAATCAACACCTCAATGAGCATATATTAACACCAAGGTTAACATCAGATCAACAGCCAAGAAGCAAACAATACCCAAGTCAAGGAACAGAAGGGGAGGGAAGGAGGGAGAGGAGGGGGTAGAAGGGAAGGGAAGGGACAATCCAGGGGTGAAATCCAGCAGGGTCTGACAGGTTCTGGAGAACCGGCAGCGGAAATTTTGAGCAGTTCAGAGGGTTCTGAACTACTATGCCACCTCTGGCTGGCCCCAGAGTGGGGTGGGAATGGAGATTTTACAATATCCATCCCCCAGGAGTGAGGAGGGAATGGGGATTTTGCAGTATCCTTTCCCTGCCACGCCCACCAAGCCACACCATGCCCACCAAGCCACGCCCACAGAACCAGTAATAAAAAAATTTGGATTTCACCACTGGGACAATCCGTTGTACTTTTTTCAGGCCTAAATAATGTTTCAATTGCTGGAAATCATGCTAAATATTTTTAAGAAGGGAGAAAAGAACAGTCTCCTCTATTCTATGAGAAAGCAACAATCCTATGCACATATATTCAGATCCATGGCAGTTTCTTCCAACTGAGTATCGGATTTTAACCTCAAAGTTATATATCCTGACCAAGATACAAAGGCAAGGGCCAGAAGCAAACTGTCTAATTTGCTAAACATTTATCTACAAAATGTCTTTGGTTTGTTCCTTGCCACGTAGTGAAATTAATAAGAGCTGTTGCTATATGAAATAGTCAAGATTACAAATTCATTTTGCAGCTGGCGCAGGTATGGAATGTTTACTAATGTCTGTTTCAAATCAAAATGCCATTATCTCAAGAAGACTTCTATATTGTTACATCTATCCTGAGTTGTGCGATTAATCAAGTTGCCAATTGCATAGACAATTGCGCCACACCTGTAACATCAATCTATGGTTGACAACCAAGATAAAGTGTTACTGACATAACTCATTCACTTTATTCCTACATAGATCTGTCTTTGTGAATGCTTCTTCAAGGGAAGAAATACATAAAAATATCCAAGATCGTCAGAAATCCGTCTGTGATGGTTCACTGTAGAATTAATGGCACAACCTAGACAGAAAGGAATAGTTTTCTTAAAATTCAGGCCACTTTTGTAAACAAAGCATCCTAATTCTTCAATTGTAGGGTTTCATCTCCCGAAATGGCACTGTTCAAAAATTAAACTGGAGGTAGGTTCAATAAAGCTATTAGTTTTGTTTTGTTTTTTAAATTTGATTTATATGCCGCCCTTCTCCGGAGACTCAGGGAGGCTTACAATGCGTTAAGCAATAGCCTTCATACTTTTGTATATTTATACAAAGTCAGTTTATTGCCCCCACAAACTGGGTCCTCATTTTACCTACCTTAGAAAGGATGGAAGGCTGAGTCAACCTTGAGCCTGGTGAGATTCGAACTTACATTAATTGCAGACAGCTGGTGTTAATCACAATGCTTTTAGTCTGCTAAGCCACCAGGCCCTATATATAAATATATAATACATATTTAAGAAAAGAATTTTAAAGGAATCCAGAACAGCTCAGTGAGGTCTTGTTGTTGTTAGTTGCGAAGTCATGTCCGACCCATCCCGACCCCATGGACAATGTTCCTCCAGGCCTTCCTGTCCTCTACCATCCTCTGGAGTCCATTTAAGCTCACGCCTATTGCTTCAGTGACTTCATCCAGCCACCTCATTCTCTGTCGTTCCATTCTTCTTTTGCCCTCAGTCTTTCCCAGCATTAGACTCTTCTCCAGTGAAGAGCATTAGGCTCTTCCTTCTCACTAGATGGCCAAAGTATTTGAGTTTCATCTTCAGGATCTGGCCTTCTAAAGCGCAGTCAGGGTTGATCTTCTCTAGGACTACAAGGTTTGATCGCCTTGCAGTCCAAGGGAGGTCAGTGAGATCTAAGAATGCTTCATGGGGATAGAAGGCTCAATTCAGAAATACTCATTAAAAGCACTAAGACTTTTGAAGACTATTCAATATTTTGGAAACATAAAACAAAAGTGTTTAGAAGAACCTGTAGCCTGAAAACTTCTACTGCAATCAGGAAAGAGATTCACCGAAGAAAAGATGGACTGATACGATCACTAGTAATACAAGTAAAAGCTTAATAGAAGTCCAAGTACCACTGGTACCATTAACAGATTATTTTAGCAATATTATATTCATCAGAACGTAAACCAGCTGGACACTAACAGTGAACTGATGACAATCTAGCATCTTCTTGAATATATTCAGTAAAGAGAAATCAATGATTGCTCTGGCCAATTGGTACATTGTTAAACTATTTTTCTTGATAGGTTGTTTCAAACAATTTGAAAATTATATTTATGTAACTTAAAGGCTATTTTTGTCTTTTTTTGCTTTAAGATGGCTCTTATTGGCTCTATTGGCTCTTATTCAGTTGGCAATCAATTACTACTTTAAGATGTTTTTATAAGTACCATTACCAAACCAATGATTACCATCCCTGCATTTCTTTCTTTGATTTTCATTTCCTAAGTAAAATACTTTGTGATTGTCTTCATTAAATTTCACTTTGTTATTTTCAGTCCATTTCCTTAAATTACCAAGAACATTTTGAATATTTTTTTCTAAGATATTAACTATACCACTCAATATTGTATAATCTACAAAGGCAAATATGCATTTTCTCCATCTTTTCATCCAAGTTATTGACGAGTAGAAAATTTAGATCCAAGATCTTATTTAATTCTACTTTTGATGAAGAAAAGCATGTAAGTATAGTTTTGAGTCTGTTACATCCACTTAATTATCATGTCACCCACACCTTCCTTAATTAGCTTGCTAATCAACATGATACTTTGTCAAATTCATAGCTGAGGATAGGTTTTCAGCATTCCCATGATCTAGTGTATAGTCATAATGGTTTCTTCTGCTATCCTTAATTTTTTTTCTTCATTCAATTTTACATTTCTGCTTTTAACATCTCCTTCTTGAACTTTTCCAATTAGCTCATCCTATCATGCAATAGTGCTTATTGAATTTATTACAGTCCATGTTTCTGAAGTCCAAAACTCCCTTTTTACAATCCTGTAATCCCTTAATTTGGCATTGGTGCGACTGGATGGAGCTGAGCATTTACTGGCCAGATGCCCTTCCTGACGCCACACAGTTTGCAGATACTTTTTCTTTGCGCCCTCGGAGAGAAACATCTGCCACTAGCTAGGATTGAACTCTCAACCTTCTGAGTGGGAGGCGAACGGCCTCACCCCTAGGCCACCATGCTGGCCTTTATGCTAATATGAAATTAACATTAACATAAATAACTCCCTCATTACACAGTCATTTTCCCTGTTGCTCTTATTATTTCTAATTTGTCAACTCTTTCCTTATTGATCAATATCGTCAAGCATAGCTGATCTTCTTCTGCCTTAAGTGGATGGATGTCAGCAACACGTCAACAATTTGCAGAGAAGACCTAGCTAGCCAAAATTTATCTTGTGACAGATGTCAAGGCAACTAAAGTTCCCATTACTCTGACATCACGCCTTTTTGCATGACTTACAGTTTGCTTTTGGAAGCCATTTATCTTATCTCTGTATTGAACGGTGAAGATGTGGCAAAGCAGGAAAGGTAAATCAAGAATTATACAGTATAGGTAGTCCTCAATTTACAACAGTTCATTTAGTGACCATTCGAAGTCACAAGCTGCATTGAAAAAAGTGACTTATGATCATTTTTCATACTTATGACCATTTCAGCATCCCCATGGTCCATGTGATCAAAATTCAGACAGTTGACAACTGACTCATATTTATGACGGTTGCAGTGTCCTAAAATCATGGAAGCCCCTTTTGCAATCTTCTGACAAGCAAACTCAATGGGGAAACTAGATTCACTTAACAAGTGTGTTACTAACTTAACACCTGCAGTGATTCACTTAACAACTATGACAAAAAAAAAAGTCTTAGAATAAAGCAAAACTGATTTAACAAATGTCTCACTTAGCAACAGAAATTTGGGGTTCCGTTGTGGTCCTAAGTCAAGGACTACCTGTAACTAAGGTTACCATCTAACAGATCAAATTAGTTACTTTTTAAACCTCAGACTCCTTTCTAGATTTAACTAGTATGGCAACACACACAATTGGTGGTGCAGTGGACTAAGTGCGGACTAAGTGCTGTTATGTAGCATTTAGCTGCCAGCTGCCTGCAATTAGTGCGAGTTCAAATCTCACCAGGCTCAAGATTGACTCAGCCTTCCATCCTTCCGAGGTAGGTAAATTGAGGACCCAGATTGTGGGGGCAATAAGCTGACTTTGTAGAAACACCGCTTATGGGGAGCCAAAAGCCCTAATAAGCAGGTATATACAAAAGAATGAAGGCTATTGCTATAAGTGCATTGTAAGCTGCCCTGACTCTTCGGAGAAGGGCGGCATATAAATTGAACTAATAAATAAATATAATAATAAATTGCATAATCACTATATGTTTTCCTTAACCTGACTCTGTTACTTCTCTGTATACATAACTGATTGTGGTGCCAATCAATTATTCTGCTAACTCAAGCAACTAACCAATTAGAAAGCATCTCTTGTTCGAGTCCTTAATTTTGATGATTTAGTTGCCTGGAAAATAAACAGATCATTAATGAGATCAAGAGCATTTAAGAGAAAGGAACAGCTACTTTAAAAGAAGGATGTTGATGCCTTTTCAGGTGAATATAATAGCTGGCCAGTTTGTTTCAAACTTAGGAGTTATTTTGTGGGGTCTGTAAATCTAAATAATAAATAAAATGAAACTACCATTGATTTCATGATCAGTCCTAATACAGTGTCGCCTAAGAGTAAGTTACTATCATGTTGGCCTCAGTTTCTTTGTTTTTTCTTCATGCCTTCTTCCTAAGAGAAGAAGATATAGTGGGGGTTAAGCAGAAGCATCTACTGTAATATCTTTGTATTTTACAGGTCTCACCTCTGTTCCTCACTCCGTGAACCCTAAACAATACTCCCTGGCAGAGATAATCTTCTCGGGATTCAAAAACAGTGATGTGTACCAGTATGAGCCTGGAAAAAGTGAAAAAGCCAAGTGCTGTGAATTCCATAAGGGTATATCAAAGGCCATGATGTTTGCTAGGAATCGTGTTTCTAGCTAATATTTCAGAATGCTTTACCTCCCTATCTTTTAAAGCCTGCCACTGAAAACAACTTCCTTAGATATATTAACCTTCACTTCTGCTTTCTCACCTGTCCCCTCTTGTGTGCAGTATAGAATTTCTTGATATTGAAGGTTCAAGTCAATTTTAATCACTTTTTGATACGAGTGTTTCTGCAGGAGTATTTTACTGCTTCTCGCTATCCAGCTTGCCATTTGATTAGTCTGTCTGCACTGTTACGGGAGAAATTTCACACACAAAGTTAAGCATCTGAACATGCAGACAGTCATGAGTGGGGTTGCAGGGAACAATTATAGAGGTGTATTTTCCCGCCACTTAGTGCTATCATTATTGCAAAAATTCAGCATATCTTCCACTGCTTTCTGGAATATGCTTCTTCCTTTCCGGGAAACTGCCGCTGCACTTTAATTCATTGCACCAGCTCCCTCTCTGTGGGCGCCATCTCTTACAATATAGAATACGTCTTAATAGTAGCTTATTAAAAATTGTCAAATTCAAGCTTGAATATTTTATTATAGCTATCCCAGGGATCAAAGAGCCACACACCAAGGATGTGTGTTGATTTTGAATGGATGCAACTACTGGAAGGATTTAATTTTACAGTTTTCAGGTTTTTTTCCCTTTTAACTCTTTATTTTTGCTTTTAAATTCACTCCCCTCTTTTCTTACTTTAAGAGTTCCAATTTGCATATGTTGCAGCATCAACACACATTTGTGTGTAATAAGAATAGTCAAAATATTTGTGTCTCTATCAAGTTATTTCAAGCAATATTTCTACCAGAGAATAATTAAGATAACTGCAGATTTTCACCGGTGGTTAAAGATGAAAAAAAGGATAAATAACACAAAATACTAACGCTGTATCCTTTAAATTGTTTTATGTAACCCAACTGAGCAAAGCTAAGACTTGCTGGATCAGCAAATAAATGTAAAATCATGGGACAGTGCAAGTACTGACATAGCCACCGTTACACATGATTTTATGTTTCTAACGTTAAGATTAGAAACTTATTTTAGCCATGTCATATGGGGAAAGCAATTGTGTTTTGGAAGAGTTACCATATTTTTCGGAGTATAAGACGCTCCGGAGTATAAGACGCACCTTAGTTTTTAGGGAGGAAAATAAGAAAAAAGCTGATTGGTGGGTGGATCGGCCTCCCGGAATACCCCCAATCAGCTGTTCCCAGAGGTGAATTTTAGCAACAGGTTTGTTGGTTGTGAGCCTTGCTTTTTCAGCCTCCGTTTCAGAGGCTTTTTTTCTGAAGCTCTGTTTCAGAGGCTTTTTTTCTGAAGGTCCGTTTCAGAGGCTTTTTTCAGCCTCTGAAACCTCTGTTTGAGAGGCTGGGCAGGGCTACATTTGGAGTATAAGACGCACCCAGATTTTCACCCTCTTTTTGGGGGGAAAAAGGTGTGTCTTATAGTCTGAAAAATATGGTAGCCATAAAAGGAAACTAGGCTGTCAAAGAACACAGCGGCTGGACATTGTCAAAGCTGACACCAGCCAAAGCATAGAACAACTCAAAGAAGTAGTGCAAGATCAGAAGTCATGGAAAGACCTGGCCCATAGAATTGGCAAGACTCAGACATGACTGAATGGATAACATCATCATCGTCAATGTTGAGATGGCACTCAGCCATGAGATACTTCCAATAATTATGTGAAATATATATTACTAATGAGTAAGTGGTCACAATCCACAAGGTCTTCAAAAGGGAAAATATTGTGGATAATCAGTAGGGTTTTATAAGTAAAGCAGAGATACTTTGGGGGAGGTTGGCTCTGCGTTGACTTTTTGACTCCTGGCAACTCACTGGCAATAAGCCCCCGCAATTTTCTTGGCAAGGTTTTTCAAAAGTGATTTGCCACTGTATCCTTCCTAGGGCTGAGAAAAACTGACCATCTTTGATATAATCCAGTTGTGTCTTTTCCTGGATTGTGAGCCCCTACGCTCAGTCACTCAGGCCTGGTCATCTCACCTCTGAACTACTGCAACACATTCTATTGGGGCTATTCTTGAAAAGTATTTGGAAGCTACAGCTGACATAAAATGCAGTGTGAAGGCAGTTCTAGGGGTCCCTAGGGTAGCCCTCTGTTGTGTGAGCTGTGTTGGATGCCAGTTTGTTTCTGAGTCCAATTTAAGGTGCTGGTTATCACTTTTAAAGTCATTTATATCATTGGTTCAGGTTGCTTGAAAACCATATAACCCCATTGGGATTGACTTGCCCTATTCATGCTGGCAGAAGGGGCATGCTATGGACCCCATCAGTCAAGGAATTCTGGATGTGGGGTTCAGGGAAGACCTTGAAATCTAGTCCTGCCAATTCTAATGGAGGCATTGCATACTGGAAGTGTGTAGTGAATTAAAAGAAGACTCCGCCTCCACCAGAGGTGGGTTTCACATAATTTTACCACCGGTTCGCCACGTACCAAAAACTGTGAGTGTGTGCACGCGCACGCTCTCTTCACTCACTCAGGTGGCTTGCACGCATGCACGTGGCTTAGAAAACATGGCTAAATAGGACGGCATAGCACTGGGGCGGGTGGATGGGCCCACCCGCAGGTCACCACTACCGGTTCGCCAGAACCTGTCTGAACTGGCTGAATACCGCCACTGCCCTCCACTCTACATTGGTTCCTTCTTTAACTAATTTTTGTTCATTTGCATGTTAATATTTATCATTTTAATGTTTTACATTGTCATTTTTTTATCTTGTAAACCACCCAATGTCACTTGATAGTGAAATGAGAAGCACCTAAATGTAATAAGTAAGTAAATAAGTAAGTAAGTAAATTGATAAATAAATAAATAAATGAATAAATAAATAAATAAATAAATAAATAAATAAATAAATAAATATAAATAGATAAATAAATAAATAATCACGGCGTATTACAAAGGTTGCTGCTCAATAACTTCAGCCATAATAAATTTTCAAGCGCTTCTTAGAGTGAAGCTCCTTAAATCAGAGCACAAAACACAGAAGGGAGGAAGAATTACACAGACTTCTTTAATGTATTTTTAATGCCAGGAGTAGAAGTAAAGTACAGGATCTTGGAAACTGAGATAGGAACTCCCGGCTCAATTTATTAGCGAGCTCATTAAGGTGGAGTATTTTTGAACGACTGAAACATTTCTTCCTGGGCTTTTGGCAGCCCAGACTGAGCTCGTGTTGTGAGATCACCTCCTAATGATCTTCTGTCCCATTTGTTGTTGCTTATGTCTAAGGTTACTTTCCGAACTTTCCCCAAATCTCTCAGAATTAGAATAATGTAAAGCAGAGGCGGGCAACCTGTGGAGATAGAAGTGCTTGTGAACCCTGGGATTTTTTGGGGGGTGGGAGTGGGCGTGAGGCTTCAAATTCCCCATTGACTATGACTATGGAAAATTGACAGTCTATTTTTCACATTTTGAAGAGGGGAAGGGAACCGAGAAACTACAACCTAAGATGTTGAATTTATATTTTACCGACAAAGAAATAAAGGGAGACTAGTATAGGTCTATTTCAAGCTATTTAGCTCTCGTCATCTAGCCATACCCTTTCTGGGATTCAAACCTGGGCTAATCCCAGAAAGGGTATGGCTAGCTGGCAAGAGCTAAATAGCTTGAAATAGACCTATACTAGTCTCCCTTTATTTCTTTGTCGGTAAAATATAAATTCAACACAAAAATAGTTTGTTCCAAAAGCGACTGCCTGCAATGACTCCTGGATTGGGGCTGAAAGGTGAAAGTGGAAGCAGTATGCTCTGTCCCATATTTGGGTAGACCAGGTTGCCCTGGTCTCACCGGAAAAACACTTATTTACAACCTAAGATTTAAAATAGATAGATCAGTGAAAAACATAAACAGATCTCTGTACAATACCAATCTTTCCCACATGTTAGACCAGTGATGGCTAACCTTTTCTAGACTGAGTGCCCAAAGCGTCTTGTTCTGCCCCAGCTCCGGATTTCCGAGGATATTGACACACACCAACGGTCCTTATCAAATTTATTAAGTAGCAAGGATAAACAAGACCGGCAAAGGTTGGCAACCAGCCCAGAAAACAAGATATGATAAACCAAAATACTCTGATAATAAATACGAGTTGTTTCCAGCAAGAAAGCACTAGCTGTGTGCGACTTAAATAGGCTAAGGGAGTGGCCAATTATCCTCAAGCCCTACTCTAGAGTAGATCTCCTCCTCCTGAGTAGCCACTCCTGCCTTTTGGCAGCCCTGCGTGCTCGAGCATTGAAAAAAGGCTCCTCCACTTCGCTCTCTCCACTTGAAGGAGCCTCTGGAGGTTCTGAAGGCCCTGGCTGAGTCTCTGCCTCTGGCACCACATCCTCTTCGGCCTCCTCGCTGTCTGATGCAAGCGCTGGCTGCGCAGGCTGCTGGCGCGACACCACACCAGCCTCCTCTTCGTCGGGATCAGCCACGATCCGCACAGGCCGCTGGCGGGCCACAACACGTGTGCAGGCATGCATGCGTGCACACCCAAACCCCCAAAATGCAATGCGCACACAGCACCCGTGCATGTGCCCTGCCCCTGCACATGTGCATGCCCACTGTACGCACTCCGCATGCACCCTGCCCCACCCCCCCATGCATGCAGGGCAGAGACCCGAAGACCCATCACGGTGTTAGACATTTCCACCCGTTTGCACTTCCCACCACACACACCTTGAATTTTAAGAGTATTCCTCGGCAATCAATTGTTCGCCTGCTACCGATTTACAACATGGCACAGGAGTAGGTAAAATTTGGATGATGATGAATTACAGTTCTACTCATCCCCAATCAATATTGCTGCTAAGGTTTGCTAAAGGTTAGACTGCAGGCTTGCGCAATCCATAGAGGGCAAGGGCCAAGTTAAAACTTTAAAAATATTTGTGGCCTACAAGGAATTTACTTGTGTGCCATCAGATGTTTGGTGGTTAGTGGTGGCAGCGATGGAGCAGGTAGTAGTGCTTGGCAGAGTGTCCTTCAAAGCGGAGGTGGCTGTGAAGAAGGATAGAGCAGGGGCAGCGGTGACATTTAACAGCAATGGATTTGTTAAGTTTTCAAAATATGCAGTATACCATGCAGGCTGGATTTAGAGTACTGTACAGTAACTGCTCCAATGTTTATTTACAGGCCAGGAATATTTCTACGAGAATAGAAGAGGCAATAACAATGATTACAGCAATTATAGCAGCACAGCAATGCCAACAACAGAGAGGTTGCTTTTTAGCATCTCTCTTTCTCTCTCTCCCTCCCTCTCTCCCTCTCTCTCTCTCTCTCTCCCTCATGCCCCGTCTCTCCCTTTCTCTCTCCCTTTCTCTCTCTCTCTTTATACACGCACAAACACACACAGACACACATTCTCTTCCTCCCCCCAAAAAAAAGACAAAAAGTTTTTCCAACTCTGCATTTGGTGTTAGAAATAATAGAAGAATTTCTAGGTCATCATGCTGAATAAAACATGCCTCCGTGTAAATTTGACAGGGATCATTATGCAAGTCTCCGAGTCTGACGTTGGGAGTAAAAAGAAATTGTGAAATTCATAAGCTTACATGGGAATTGCTGAAGCAAAAACACTTCCTGTGGCTTTTCATTCTGAGACTTTGCTTGCCAGGTGCCAGAAGCAAATGGCATAATCCCCATGCATAAAACATTTGCACCCTGCCTTCCTTTCTCAAATTCAGGGCACCTTAAATTCGCATCTCAAAGAAAGAAACTATCTATTTTTTGAGGCAAATTGATGCAAACCATCCTGCGTTCCTTCCACTACTGTAGTAGTAAGAAAACTGAAGCATTGTCATAGATTGGGCCTTTGATATGATTTGCAACACAGAGAAGAGGCATATGTACCAGAAACATTCATTTGTGTAATAGCCTGCATTTGATTGTTCAAATCAAGCAAAAAGAGGAATCATTTAAAATTCAACAAAGGAAAGTGATGATGTGAGGAATGCAGAGCAGTAAAATGACAGAAAAAACCAAAAGCATCAATTAAGCCAAAACAAACAAATAAAAGAGTCATAACAAGAACAGTTCAGAAATGAAGGGACCATTGGGGTTGGGAGGGGTGGGTGGTTGTCCTTAGGACTTATATTCCAAATGGGATCACAAGCAAAAAGTGTCAGTTTTGGAAGACAATTTTCTTTTTGCTTCTAAACTGCCACATATTTTAGCTGGGGAAGTTGGGAGGGGATTGTTGTTGGAGCGGTAGAAAGTTAGTCATAACAACATTCCGTACTCAAGGACTTTTGCCTGCGTCTGATGAAGACTGCCTGAAGATTGTATCTGGTGGAGTGTGAAGAGTTGATTAGACAATGTGATGAACTTGTGGGTGTGGGGCAGGGCTACGAACTCTTAGCTGGGTGGGAGAAACCTGGAAGCTTTCAGATTCGGGTTTTTCCAGATGTACCAACATGACATCTCTAATAAATTGGAACTTTGAGGAACCTCAGGCCTCAGAGCTTTATTTGGTTGGGGGTGTTCCTTGGAACCCTGACAAAAAAAATTTTTAGCTACAGATGTTAATAAGGAATTGGGGAAGCATTGTTTTGACTATTTGAGTCCTACATTGTTTGAAGTTTTACATGAAGTGAAGCCTTGTCTAAATGTGGAGAAGTAGTGTTGGTTATTTATGAATGTCCATTAATGCAGACGTAGATCATTGATGTGATGTATGTCCTTCACACAATGACATCATTCTGCAAATGATGCAACTTCCATCCTTTGTGTCAACGGACATCATTCAACATCATTTGCAGGATAACATCTTCACCCATGTTTACATCTTTACAGATAGAACATTATTTCTGCCACTCCACAATCAATGTCAGCCGGCACATATGACATGCTTGATATTATCTGCCTAATGATGTCATCACAGGATGGGTGGAAATCTGGATGGAAATCTGATCCATTGTGTGCAACGTACCATTGTATTGACATCTGCTAAATTAAGATTTTAATATTGGGAAATTAACTCCTTGAGGTGGGCCCAGCCAGGGTAGGAATTTTCAGATTGGTTGTTATGTGGTCCCATTTCATTGCCCCATTTAAAGAATTTGGTAGCTGCCTTTTTCATTAGCGTCTTCCTTGAATTATGTTTATCAACAGTGAAATCGCCAGGCAATCTTACATTGTAAACCTGGTGCTCTTTAAAAAACATATGTCAGGAGTATATGCAAAATGGAAGCCACAATGGTGCAATTGAAACTTTTGGTTTTTATAAGTGTCTAGTTAACAGAGGGGACGTGGTGGCTCAGTGACTAAGACGCTGAGCTTGTCGATCGAAAGGTCGGCAGTTCAGCAGTTTGAATCCCTAGTGCTGCATAACGGGGTGAGCTCCCGTTACTTGTCCCAGCTTCTGTCAACCGAGCAGTTCGAAAGCACGTAAAAAATGCAAGTAGAAAAATAGGAACCACCTTTGGTGGGAAGGTATTTATTTATTAGTTCAATTTATATGCCGCCTTTCTCCGAAGACTCAGGTAATAGCGTTCCACGAACCTTTGGTGTTTAGTCATGCCGGCCACATGACCACAGAGACGTCTTCAGACAATGCTGGCTCTTTGGCTTTGAAACAGAGGTGAGCACTGCCCCCTAGAGTTAAGAACGACTAGCACATATGTGTGAAGGGAACCTTTACCTTTAGTCAACAGAAGGAACTGTGTTGTAGTTCAGCAACATTTGGAGATTCAAGATATAGCAAGATCCGCTAGCAATGGAAGACCATGAACTGCAAATCTGCTTCTTGAAACAGCACTTCTTCAAACAAAATTTAGCTTCCTAAACTCCAGCTTCATGTAGAATTTCATTGTCCTTTTTTTTACCCCTCACTGCTGTTAGAAATTGATGTAAAATTTATGATATCTGAATATTTATACGAAGCATGCTTCAAATGCGGTGGAGAAATGGAAGGAAGATGTGTGGCATATTCTGCAGTTTTCCAATAATTTAAAAGTGATTTGCATTTTTTTTCCTTAAATGTACCCTATTGTCATATTTAGGAAAAGTACATATCAAAATCTTTTTAGGGAAGAAAAAAGTCATATAGAGACTAGTATTTCTGAAACACACAAAAGTGAAAAAGCTTAGTGAAATTAAACTTTACAAAATCACTTTTCTCTTAGCTCTTTCCTAATTCCATACGCACATTTCCTTTCTGTTGGTGTATATTGTTTGAATCTCGCAAACAATGAAATGGGATACTCCTATGTGAAGGTGACAGATTATGGCATTTAAAATAAAGCAAGGGGGAGAAGGTAGCCCTCTGATGCGCTCCCTTTTTTTAACAGTAAGACATGAATAAATACTTAATAGCTCAGTAGGGCTATCCAGACATTTTGGACTGGTGAGCCCATCTGGAATTTATCTGGCGTATTTCAAATTGTGGGCACTTGGATGGGTTGTTCAGGGCTACCATTTCCAAGACGACAGCTATAATGGTCATAAAGAGCTAAAAAGCACCACTTTATCAGAAAGCTATCAGTCTTTCTTGCTGATGCATTTCACATATGATCTCGCTCTGCTTCCTTCTATCTACTATCTTCCCTTTATCCTTTTGCTCGGCAATGGGTACATTGCCTATCTGGATAATAGATTGCACCCAACCACCACTTTCTTTCTTTCTTTAAAAGTTGATAAGGCACATAGAGGGCCAAAAATATACCTGAAAAAAAAAAGATAATCTTGGAAGCTAGCATTTAATAGAATGCCAAATTCTCCTTAAAAATTAAGGAGGGGAGGGTGTCTGGCTCATGTCTCTGAGTCTCTCCCTCTCCAGCTCTCTCTCTCTCTCCCTCTCTCCCCCCCCCTCTCTCTTTCTCACCACAGGCTAACAAGTCTGTCCAGCAGGGAGATGAATAGTTGTCTACCACATCTATTCATCTCTGCCTCCTGCCTTTTATCCCCAGAGCTAGGGTGGGCCTTTGCTAGCAGCGGTGGCTCTTCTGTCCCAAGGATCAGCCAATAGATTTCCAATGCTCTCCTCTCCTCTGCCTTCTGCGCATCAGGCACTGGACCCAGCTGATCCTCCTCTTCCTCATCAGGCTCTCCAGACCTTTTGACTCTCCATCTGAGGGCTGATGGACGGCCCAGGCTCCGCCTCTGACTCTATCTCTGACAGCTCCATTCCCTCTTCCTCCTCGGAGCTCTCAGGTTGCCTTGATGCTGGCCCTGACTCCCACACTGCCTCCTCATCTGATTTAGTTGTCAGAGGGCATGGTGGCAGACAGGCCACAACAGGAATCCTCTACCTCTACACAGTTTTCTCTTCTCTCCTTGAGGGACAACAATATGTCCAATACATGGTAACCTCTTTTTACAATATGGGTTTTTTGCCTCAAGGTCCATGAATAGCATAAAAGACTGAATTCAGTTAGCTACCTTCTATATGTGTTCTTTGCAGCATATTTGATGGGCAGCTTGGGATAAAACAAGAAAATAGAAGTGCTTTGCTGTCATTCTAATTTTGGACTATGTGTGAAATATAAGCAATGTGCAATGAAGCACCTAGCTAAGCATGACCAGTAAATAACAATAGTAAATAACCAGTAAATAATCTCTAACGATCTATCTGTTAAACTACTGAAGTTCGCAGATGACACAACAGCGATGGGTCTCATTCGAGACAATAATGAATCTACATACAGACGGGAGGTTGAACAAGTAGCCTCGGTGCAACTGGAACAATCTGGAACTGAACATACTCAAAACTGTAGAAATGGTGGTAGACTTTAGGAGAAATCCTTCCATACTTCCACCTCTCACAATACTAGACAACACAGTATCAATAGTAGAGACCTTCAAATTTCTAGGTTCTACCATATCGCAAGATCTAAAATGGACAGCTAACATCAAAAACGTTATCAAAAAAGCACAACAAAGAATGTTCTTTCTGCGCCAACTCAGAAAGCTCAAACTGCCCAAAGAGCTTCTGATCCAGTTCTACAGAGGAATTATTGAGTCTGTCATTTGCACTTCCATAACTGTCTGGTTTGGTTCTGCAACCCAACAAGACAGACACAGACTTCAGGGGATAATTAGAACTGCAGAAAAAACAATTGCTACCAACCTGCCTTCCATTGAGTACCTGTATACTGCACGAGTCAAAAAGAGGGCTGTGAAAATATTTACAGACCCCTCACATCCTGGACATAAATTGTTTCAACTCCTACCCTCAAAATGATACTATACTATAGAGCACTGCACACCAGAACAACTAGACACAAGAACAGTTTTTTCCCAAACACCATCACTCTGCTAAACAAATAATTCCATCAACACTGTCAAACTCTTTACTAAGTCTGCACTACTATTAATCTTCTCATCATTCCCATCATCCATCTCCTCCCACTTATGACTGTATGACTGTAACCATGTTGCTGGTATCCTTACAATTTATATTGATATTGATTATTTCCTGATTGCTTATTTGTACCCTATGACTATCATTAAGTGTTGTAACTTATGATTCTTGATGAACGTATCTTTTCTTTTATGTATACTGAGAACATATGCACCAAGACAAATTCCTTGTGTGTCCAATCACATCCTATCCTATCCTATCCTATCCTATCCTATCCTATCCTATCCTATCCTATCCTATCCTATCCTATCCTATCCTATCCTATCCTAGTCCAGTCCAGTCCAGTCCAGTCCAGTCCAGTCCAGTCCAGTCCAGTCTAGTCTAGTCTATTAATAGCAAGCTAGGTAGGAGGGTAGTGTAGATAGGTAGATTACAGACTGAAAACCTTAAAAAAGGTTTTTTTTAATGGAGAAAGCTTTATATACAACTGAGAACTAACTAAAAGATTTCCTTTATCTCTTCTTTCCACATTGCACATCATAAGACAGAAAAGCCTTAAAAATATATATTTCTCCTGAAGAGGAAATTCTGCTAATATGTGTTGAAGAAAAATTGAGCATGATTTATGGTTCAGCAAGAACTAAATTCCTGCTTCATGTGAATAAATAGTTGTCATTCTGATGCTCTTACTCTAGATTTAGCAACAGCAATAACACTTAGACTTGTATATCACTCCATAGTGCTTTTCAGCCCTCTCTAAGTGGTTTAAAAAGTCAGCATATTACCTCCAACAATCTGGTCCTCATTTTACCGATCTCAGAGAATGAAAGGCTGAGTTAACCTTGAGCCAGTCAGGATTGAACTCCTGGCAGTGGGCAGTGTTAGTCTGAAATATTGCATTCTAACCACTGTGCCACCACAGCTCTTAGATTTAAACACCTAATTGGATATTTTTATTAGGGACAGGCAATATGATGATCAAGAGTATGAAAGGGCCTACAGACACTTGTCATGGTAACTGTCAGTTCAAGGAAGCGAGGAGGGAGGGAGGGAGGGAGGGAGGAGGAAAGGAAGAAGGAAGGAAGGAAGGAAGGAAGGAAGGAAGGAAGGAAGGAAGGAAGGAAGGAAGATAGGTAGGTAGGTGTCAAGCCTGGAAGCCATCTTTTGTATTTGGCCTTCAGGCCTGCCACATTTCCTACTGTCGGAAACTGGGAGAGGGGACTGTATGGAGCATGGATGATATATAGTCATAATAACATTCTTTTCTAGAATGTTTTCTAGAACATCTAGACTCTAGATGTCCTAGAGTCAAGGACATCTTGCCCTGCAGCTGGAGGGCTGGAACTGGGAGGCCTCTCCAGTGGAGATGGTGCTTTGATTGGACCATGTGATGGACATGTGCAGGGGAAGGGACATGTACTTTCTTTTGGGTGGGGAAATCCTGGAAGCTTTCAGAGTCGGGTTTTCCCAGATGTGCCAATATGACATCTCTAATAAAATGGAACTTTGAGGAACTTCTAGCCTTCTTTCGTTGGGGGTGTTACTTGGAACCCTGACAACACTGGAGATAAAAAGTAGAACCACAAGTATACCTGTTGATCAAATATCTGGTATTGATTATCCATGCTAAGAATCAAGAACCTAGAATTGTAGCAGCAAGTTATGGTAGATGTGCCGACACCTTGGTGAGAGGAAAACCCCTTAAGTTGAAGAATATGGAAAGCAATAGTCTCCTTATCAAATAGTTCATATTTGTCCATAACACAGCTTTGTTTTGTTTGAATTTCAATTCCCAGCTTTAAGATGACTCTTTATGATGACTCAGCCAAGGTCAGGTAGGTGCCTTCCCATATGCTAGCATTACACTAAATCCTGAATTAAGTAGCCTTAATTAGAATAACTATGTAGCAATAGTTGTAATGGAGGAGGAGGAAGAAGAGGAGTAGTAGTCTTTTTATTATGCCAAATGAAATTTTTATGGTTGTCATTTCCATGGAACTAATATTTATAAACATTGAAATGTTGATCTTGAGAGATTGCATTCTGGTAGATGATACATTCACTTGTAAATAAATCTCTGCTAGTTTTCTCTAGCATCGCTATTACAATTGTATCCATTAATGCATTTTTTTATATGGCAGTATGAAATCAAATAGCAGAAATTTATGGGACAGAAACAGTGAAAATCAAAGGAGGTTTTCAGGATTACTAAAAGTGGAATGGCCATTACGGATATTAGAAGAAAACAAAATTTCAGTAATGTTGAAATTTTGTTGACTTAAATCTTCTCCCCTGCTGAGTTCAAGAGGTTTCAGGAATTTGGGGTATAGAAAGTTCCTGCTGTTTAGCATGTGTGATTTTTATGGTGGAGTCAAAAGATACTGATATCAAATTTAATTTAATTTGAGTTGTTTGGGGCACAGTTGAATGGAATTCCATATACATAAATGCTATGCAAGTTGAAAAGGATGTATTTTTATGGGGGAACTAATATGGGAACTAAATTTGCTTAAATTAAAGAAAGTTGTGGATGTGTATAAGTAGGTGTATAGTTTACTGCTCCATTTATATGGGTGTGAAGAACCAAAAAGTAGAGGAAACACAACAGGTCAGGAGGACAATGTCAAAAACCTTATGATGAAGTGATATTGAATGGTTGGTCCATGATCTCCTGATCAGTGTCAATACTAAGAGATATTTCCAGAGACTGAGAAGTTTGTGAGAATGATGAAATGAGCATTACAATATTGTCCAACATCTACCCTGTTTCCCCAAAAATAAGACATCCCCTGATAATAAGCCCAATTGGGCTTTTGAGTACATGCACTAAAATAAGCCTCCCCCTGAAAATAAGACCTCCCTGAAAATATTTAAATGCAGAGCTGGAAATCAGGTAAGATGGCAAAAAGAGCCCCATCTTGCTCTATGTGCCCCAAAATAATAAGACTTCCCCAAAAATAAGTCCAACTGCTTATTTCAGGGTTCAAAAAGAAAAATATAAGACAGGGTCTAATTTTTGGGGAAACACGGTACCTCTTGCATTTGTGTGTACAGTGTCACAATAGCCATGGAAACAGGACAATGCTTTTTGTGTAAAAGAGCTTAAATCAGCACTTTTCAATACTTGTTTAAATTTCACCTTCCTTGCCCTTCCCAACAGATGCCAATGAAAATCAAAGCATCCAATTCTCAGGTTACATTTCTTTTCATTCATTAAAGTTGATGGAAGGGAAGAGTCATAGACAAGTGTAAATCACCCACATTTTACTATTATTTTCTTGTGATGTGGGCCAAACCATGACATTCCTCGTGCAAGTCTTTGCATCTATCAAACGATGCAAGAGTTAATGTGAAAAATAAACTTTTTATTGAAGGAAAGACTGGACCTCTCTTTTTCATAAAGGTTTATTGTAGTTTGCTGCCTTCAAAAAGAACTGGAGGAAAAGTACATCTACCATGTTTCCCCCCAAAATAAGACCCTGTCTTATATTTTTTTGAACCCTGAAATAAGCGCCTGGCCTTATTGCCATGCACTCAAAAGCCTGATTGGGTTTATTATCAGGGGATGTCTTATTTTGGGGGGAACAGGGTAACAAATTGTGGTTAAAGTACATAGCTATTTTGTGTTTCATGCTGTATATATTTACTCCTTGGAACCTGTTAATCTAAAAGAAATAATCAAAATTTCAAGATTAAATATAAAGGATCAAGGATAACTCTTGATATTGATTTTTATGATTGTTTGCCTGAAGTTTTTTAAAAAATATGCCTGTCTCTTCCATTGCCTTTCCTTTAATAAATGTTAGGTCCAATATAGATTCGCATCCCTGTAAATTAAAACCTCCCTGTGAATGAATGGTGAACACTCTAGAACAGTAGGAAATAGAATTCATTAGACTCCATTTTTCAGTAGCAAACTGAGACAGGTAATTGATGGAGCAATATAACTCATTATTAATGAGGTTGCCTCTGCTAATTCTATTGTATGCACGTTTACAGATTTCAGAGGTTATTCCTTTGCTTACTATTTTGTTTTGCATGCATATGCCATGATTTGTTTCAATACTTCATCCAGTAGTTTCTTTTGCCACCTAAAGTTGCCTCAAACAGTAAGATGGGCAGTATATACTATAAATGTAATAAATAAATCAGCATAATAAATAAATAAACAAACAAACAAATAAATAAATAAACAGACCTCATCTCTATGTTTAAAAACTAAAGGAAATGGGGCAAAAAGTCATTTCTGGCTTCCAGTATTATGTATTAAGTGGAATCAATTAAGTGGTAGAATTAGAGGTTGGTTGGATGGATGGATGGATGGATGGATGCAATTCAGCAGGTTCTGACAGGTTCTGGAGAACTGGTAGCCGAGATTTTGAGTAGATGGATGGATGGATGGATGGATGGATGGATGGATGGAAGGAAGGAAGGAAGGAAGGAAGGAAGGAAGGAAGGAAGGAAGGAATAGTAACCTTACATATGGATGAATGAGATGATGATGATAATGATGGAAAGAAGCAACTCAGGGAGGAGAAATAGAAAGTGAATAGCAAAGTGCAAAAGAGGACGTTTACATAAAGTTATCTTCAAATATCATGTTTCTTATTTCAAAGTCTTAACTTGGTGACCGGGTTCCTCTTTTTTGTGCTTAGGAACTATGCTTGGGAACACCAGGGCTGTAAGTGATCTTGGAAAGCTGAAAAACGACCAGTAAAAACCATGTTATTGCCAATAGGATTGCACAGATATTTCTATGTAGACACCAGATGTCTAGCTCACCTGAGGATATTGTATTAAGCCAGATCAGACATTATGGAGGGAGACTTATATTTCATTTTAAAAAGTTGAACCATAGAAAAGTTGATCTTAAAAAGTTGAACCCATAAGTTGATTTTAGTGAAATTTATAGTATTTAACAATTGTTTCAAAACAGTACCAAAATTCTTGCAGCTCATCACCCAGAGTCACTTGTTGAGATGGGCAGAAGGAAAATTGAATGAACTAATAAACAGTTTTGGCAATGGAGTTTAAAGATCCAGTAAACTCAAGATGTTTGAAATAAGCAAATCCATGCTCTAGAATAATTAGGTTTGCTATGGCCTTTTGGCTACCAGGATATTCTGGTAGGTCAGCATGAAAGTTCATACTTGTTTCAAATATCAGCCTATCAGAAGCCCAGAAAACGTACAGCTTCTGGGCTTCTGATAGGCTGATATTTGAAACAAGTATCAAATATCAACCTATCAGAAGCTCAGAAACAGTAAGTTTTCGTAGGAATGGTTGTCATCATAACTATAGCCTCTCTTCCATAAGTTCTTATGATTCTGCATGGAAGCCAATGAGGTGTCAAGCCTTCAAGTAACATGTCCCAAAAAATAATGTCCAAGGCATCCATCTACCTTTTCAAATCCATGTATTAGGAACACATTACATTGGCAAAGACTTGGTGTAATTCCGACTCTGAAAGGATCCGGAATTACACCCAATAAAAGCAAAAGTTTGAAACTTCTCCCCTGAGTCACAATCGCCAATCAATTCTCGGTCCAACAGCCTGGTGACTCCAAACTCCACCTTCGGCCAGCTGCAGGCATCTTCTCCCTTCCTGCGGGAAAGGAAAATGCCACCTAGACATAACATTCCCCCTTTATCTTTACACTCCCCTTTCAAGTTAGAAAGTGGTGAGCCTGAAGTATTTTTAAATTCATTTATTACAAACCTAAAAGCTAATAGAAAAAGAATACAAAGGCTGCAGTAAAATATGTATGTCAAAACATACATATACAAAGGCTACAGTAAAATATGTATGTCAAAACACATATGTCATCTTCAGGATGGACATGAGATACATTGATGAACTAAAGGCAAAGGTTCCTCTTGCACATATGTGCTAGTCGTTTCTGACTCTAGGGGGTGGTGCTCATCTCCGTTTCAAAGCCGAAGAGCCAGCGCTGCCCAAAGACGTCTCCATGGTCATGTGGCCGGCATGACTAAATGCCAAAGGCACACGGAACGCTGTTACCTTCCCACCAAAGGTGGTCCCTATTTTTCTACTTGCATTTTTTACGTGCTTTCGAACTTCTAGGTTGGCAGAAGCTGGGACAAGTAACAGGAGCTCATCCCGTTACATGGCACTAGGGATTTGAACTGCTGAACTGCCTACCTTTCGATTGACAAGCTCAGGGTCTTAGCCACTGAGCCACTGCATCCCTGATGAACTAGGATTAGGCAAATTCAGGTTGAACACCATACCAACCAGTTCCATAATTATTCTTAATTTTATGCATGAGTCTGGGGGGGCGGAGAAAAAAAAAACCAGGGAAATTTGACTAATACATGTTGAATTTGCAGGTTAAATGGGCAGATGTCATTTATACAGTAGTGGCCAAAATTGTGGAAACCTTTTGGGAAAAGTGTATTTTTGAGGTTTGATGACACCACCTTTCTTTTGGAGTTTCAAGATAATCATATTCCACTGCTGGAATGGCCTGGAAATAGCCCAGACCTTAATCCAATTGAAAATCTATGGAGCTGACTAAAGAAATTTGTTAGTCAGAAGCAACCTAGCAATAAAACCCAGTAAATAGAAGCAATCATTCAATCTTGGTTTCACATTGTAACAGCTGCAGAATGAAAAGACTTGGTTCACTCCATGGAAAGATGTTGTAAGGCCGTAATTCACGCTAAAGGTCACCCAACTAAGTTATATCTCGTTTTTTCTATGGTGATAATTTTTGAATATCTCGTTTTTTCCTACATGTTTAACTTTTTTCTTTATACTGTAACTGCTATTCTAATAGCAAATCCTTCATAAAAGTTATTGCATTACTTTCTTGATTAAATTATCTTTCCATTGATCTATAATTTTATGGTACTACTCTCCCCCCCCACAAAAAAAGTGCTGTTATCAGCTAGTTTTAGAAAATACACTTTTCCTCAAAGGTTTCCACAATTTCGGCCACTACTGAACCAGAGGTGGGTTTCAGCAGGTTCTGACCAGTTCTGGAGAACCGGTCGCAGAAATTTTGAGTAGTTCAGAGAACCGGTAGTAAAAATTCTGACTGGCCCTGCCCCCATCTATTCTCTGCCTCCTGAGTCCCAGCTGATAGGGAGGAAATGGGGATTTTGCAGTATCCTTCCCTGGAGTGGGGTGGGAATGGAGATTTTACAGTATCCTTCCCATGCCATGCCCACCAAGCCATGGCCATCAAGCCATGCCATGCCCACCAAGCCACACCCACAGAACCAATAGTAAAAAATTTTCAAAACCCACCACTGTGTAACTGTACATATTGTGATTTCTTAACTCCAACCTGAAGTACTGTAGGTCCAGAATTTGGACATAGGATGATTTTGATGGTCAATCAGCAAGCATTTAGACATGCTTGTTGCTAATTAAAGACATGAATCTGGATGGCTGTTTTTAATCAAACAAAAGTTTCCTTGACTTGATAAAGTGCTGTTAGGAGAATTTAAAATTAATTTGTAATTTGTTTTGTGTTTATCGTGATTTGTGGAAATGGACTGCTCTTCAATTTTTCATAAACTGAATGCAAGCAGCAGAGATTTAATTTCAGGCATCACTCTGAGAGGTCTGGGTAGTTTGGTGAACAAATCATGATTACACACCATGATTGAGCATTGAATAATTGGAGTGCCATGCTGAACTATGTAGCATGCAAATGCTAACTGACACCCACTGACTGAATCTGTGTGATGAGAAGAATTCTGTGGTATTTTGGAATAGGTCATTAAGTTGAGATTGAAAATAAAATGTGGAAATGGTCTCCAGATGCTTACCCACCATTAAAGCTTTCTCTACCTTCCCATGAATAATTTAAAACAGAGGAAAGGATGAGATAATCATAAGCTTAGGTTTTGAAGCTTTGAGAATTCATCAATCACATATTGATAGATACCAGGTTACAGTAGTGTTTCTCATCTTTAGCCATTTAAAGATGTGTGAACTTCAACTTCCAGAAGTCCCCTGCCAGCCAAGAAGTGAAAAAGTTATGAAAAACTTGATTTTTCAAAAATGTGTTGTCCATAAGTGTGTGTTTGTATGTGTGTGGTTTATTTTAATGTACCAACAGAGGAGATACCCTGTTTTAGTGTGTTTGTAATACTAGGTCTTCAAGTGAATTAATTCATAAAGAATGATTTTAATTCACGCTGAAATTCATAAAAAATGATTTTAATAGCCCTGTCTAAAATCAAATTAGTTGGAGATGCAATTATTGTTAATGCTATTGTGAACAATAAACAATCTCTATGAAAAATAAGCCAAACCAATTTATAATTATCCACCATGAATGCGATTTTTGCACTTAGAACAAATTGAGTGATAGTTTTGAGAAAAAACTGTTCAAATTTGCAACATTTGAGTCTCGAATTTATTTCTGTTCCATTATGTGACATGTTTCTGAAACATCATGTTTCTGAAATAGTCATCTGGTAATTCTTTAGTATGGTAATGATATTTATACAGATAAATAAACTGAAATATATTTGTAATAAGGGAAAATATCAATGGATTTGTCTTATATGGATGGAATGGGAATTTTAATGAAACATCAAATCCACTTGAGAAATATGGGGTTTTGGAAGGCTTTTAACAACTGATAATTTATATACAGTATTATTATATAATGTTACCAGAAAAATAGGTAGTTAGATTAAACAGATTAGACTGGACAGATAAATAGAGAGATAAAATATAATATAATAAATATAATTCAATACAATACAATACAATACAATACAATGTAATGTAATATTATAATATAATATAATATAATATAATATAATATAATATAATATAATATAATATAATATAATATAATATAATATAATAATATAATAAAATAAATATAATACAAACAAAATGTTAAAAAGTTAGGATATTTATGTAGTTACTTACCAAACACATCTAAATTATATTAAATTAACCAAAATAGCTTTACAATCCCCAAGGCATGTCACAACTTTTAAGCATCTCTAATGTTTGGAAATTGAAAAGTTGAATAATTTGACACGCCCTAAAAATACAATACAAATACAATATAGTATAGTATTACATAATACTAAAAACTGACTGAGTGACTTTCAGCCAGTTACACACTCTCTCAGCCCAACTCACCTCACGGGGTTGTTTTTGTGGAAAAAATAGGAGGTATTTTGTGTGTTCACCATTTTAAATTGTAAAACACCTGGGACGCAGTGATGCAATACTTTAATGATGCTCTGGTCTGCATTTTGGTAGTTTGCGCCTGGCTCCATGAGACAGAAAGAGCTCCTGTTGTTTGATCCCTATGTCCTACCTACCCAGCAGTTGAAAAGCATGCAATACTGTGCAGTGGTGGGTTCCAACCGGTGTTACCACCGGTTCTCTTCGCGCACGCACTTTGCGTGCGATCGCCGCATGCATGCTTGCTTCACTCTCACGTGTGCTGAACTTGTGCTCCACGCAAGCGCATTAGATTTCTGCTAAGCTGAGTCGCAGGAATCCACTCTGCTGCACCTATCAGCTGGGCTAAAAAACAACAAATAAAGGTAGGTATAACGCGGGGGCGGGTGGGAGGGCCCAGCTCACAGTCATAGAGAACTGGTTTGCTGATGTCACATCATCACCACTATCGGCTTGCCCGAACAGGGCCGAACCAGGAGCAACCCACCACTGATACTGTGTCTAGATAAATAGGCATCACTTTGATGGGGGAAAAAATACTTGTGTTCATGTGCGCAGAGAGCCGAAGCTGGTACTGGTCGGATGCGAGGCATCATAATATGAGACGAGGTGAGACCGGTGGAGGAGCCCAGAATAATTAACAAACAACCTGAGTGCCACTAGTTAGCTGGTTTAAACCTAGTTTGTCCCCGTAGTGCACCAAGGATAGGCCCGCAAGCGCCAAACAGAATGAACGAGCAAGTTAGGCTGTCACGACTGCATTGTGTCTAGCATTTGTAGATTTCCCTGTCATCGTACACCCTATGCTAAATAAATAAATGTATAATTTTTTTAAAAAAAAATGTGATTAAAAATTTGGTCACACTACAATGACAATACAGGGCCTTGATTGTAAAAGCATCTTGTTCCAATTCAGACTGTGCTTGTCGACCATTCTCAAGACAACGAAGAAGTTGAAATTAGTTCAAAATAGTATTTGGATAAACTCCTGACCGCTACCCCTGTTCCTTAAGGATCTTCTTTATGCTGTTTTGGGTAGGGGAGCTCTAAGTTTATTTTGAAATAAATGAATAAATTTTAATTTATTGTTTAAAACTGACAAAACCTGTAAAAGGAGACACTTTTACAGGAAGTGACAAAGTTCCAGTGACCAAGAAAAGGGCAGATTTGATTTCTGCTCTGGATGGAACGGAGAGATTGGAAAAATATTAACGCTAAGCTGAATCATTTCCCTATTTTTTTTCTATGAAATGTCAAAGATAATTTGCTTGAGAAATTCAATTAAAAAAAAGGTTATGTAACATGTAAAAATGTTAGTGAATGAGGTAGAGTACTCCTGCATTATTTTTTCATTCTGAGATGACCAAAGGGAATGTATTAATTAATTAATTAATTAATTAACATGTCAATTAATTTTCTGTCCTGAAGGAAGATAATCATGAGGGAACTCCTGTTGGTCTATTATCACTTTGGCCAATTATCCCACTCTTTCTCTTTATCTGGAAATACAGGTAGTCCTCGACTTGCAACCATTCGTTTAGTGAGGTTCAAAGTTATAACGTCATTGAAAAAAGTGACTTATGACCATTTTTCACATTGTAGCATCCCCATGGTCACATGATCAAAATTCAAACGCTTGGCAACCAAACGCTTGGCAACCAAAATTCAAATGCTTAGCAACCAGCATGTATTTATGACAGTTGGAGTGTCCTGTGGTCACGTGATCACCTTTTTGCGATCTCTAACAAAGTCAATGGGGAAGCCAAATTCACTTAACTACCCTGTTTCTAACTGAACAACTGCAATGATTCACTTAATGACTGCGGCAAGAAAGGTCGTCAAATGGAGCAAAACTCACTTACCAACTGTCTTCCTTAGCAACAGCAATTTTGGACTCAATTATGGTCGCAAGTCAAGGACTACCTGTACTTATAAATCCTACCCATTATTGTTTTTTTTTTCTTCCCACAAATTTGATAAGAGGATTTCAAAAGGCTATTTGTGCCAAGCTTCTGAAAAAGAGAGAGTTCAAAAAAAGGTTCCTTTTTTCTGCCTTTCAATCTCTTCAAGAGAGAGAGAGCGAGAGAGAGAGAGAATCAGAAGAGGGAGAATGCCTTTCAATGTTTTATCATTAAAAACTTCATGAGACTTTATTATCGATTGTCTCCTGTGGCACCTTGCTGCCTCAGGACAGTTTAGTGCAATGTAGGGAAGCTGTTGTGTGCAAACAACCACAGTGATTAGTGATCAATGAATTATTTTAGCCGACAAAGATGTAAGCAAACATGAACATTCATGCAAAAGGCTTCTTAGATTTCCTTCCCTGTAGTGCCTCAAAGGGGGATTGTTTGCCATTAAAGGCAGAAAAATAAAACTCCACCATGAATCAATATAGCCTGGAGAGTTAGTTTGTGATTATTAAGGCCGAAGAAAAACAGCTCTGGAGTTCTCCTCACAATTATAAAGCTTTATACACAAGATCTGCTTTTTGGTGCGTGAACTGTGAAATCTAAGGTAGCTGAGGATTCATATTATAGGTAGTCCTCGAGTTATGACTGTAATGGAGTCTGCTCACTACTGTCATAAATCGTAATGGTTTTACAACCTTTTTTGAGGTGGTTGTTAGAAGTTTCCATGTTCGTTAAAACAAACCCAAGGTTTGCTATGGGCAGGTTTTGCCAAAAACTGGAAGTAAAGGCCGGGTTTCAGCAAAACCATTATAAAATGAAGTCATGGGACCATGACAAATGGCCATAAAAGCAGCATGGTTACTGAGTGCCCAAATTTCAGTCACATCACCTCACAACAGGGGAGTCCATCATAAGTTGAAATCTGGGTTGCCCCCCAAAGTAGCTGTGTAGGAGATGACAAGGCTGTGTTGTGGTCCACTGGCGGCCTGCGGAGCTGGCAGCAGAGTTAGACAGTGAGGAGGTTGGGGAGGAACATGGGCCAGTCCTGGAGTAGGCTCGGATGAGGGCTCTGCATCGAAGGCAGAGAGGGGGCCAGGGCCATCTGGTAGTGATGTGCTGCCTCTGGAGCCTCTGGAATCTGACATCAGCAAGGCAGAAGAACAGTATGCGCATGCGCAGAACTGCCAGAAGGGAAGAACAATTAAGGAAAAAAAGGGTGACTCGGGAGTAAGGCTTGGAGTTGATTGGCTCCTCCCAAAACTCATAAAAGAGGAGCAAATGGACATGAGCCTTTGCAGGAAGCAATTAGTTCATATAGTCAATTCAAGCTCTGAGAATCCGTTTGAATCTGTGCTCCGTTTGGCCTTGCAAAACTAATTGACAATTAGGTCTCTGGCAGGATTTCAAGGGAGATAATCAACATTACCCTGAAAGACTGTGTCAACTCAAGCAGACACCTGTCAGAATCTTCACAGACTGTTTGTGAATCATTATGGGCTGTGAATGACCATAATTCACAGCCGTCTCAATAAAAGATTTTTTAGGGGACTAAAATTGTGATTTATGCTTTCTCAGGAAGCCTAGGTCAGAACAGGCTGAGCCTGAGGGTGGGATCAAACACCTCATGCCCCCAAAAGAGACCTCAGTCTAATTCCCCTTGAAGTCCATTGACTCCTATCTGTCGCCAATTTCTCTTGATAGTTAGTAGATCAAATTCTTTTATAAATTGCATGGGAATAAACTCACAGTGATTTTGAACTCTATCCTGCTCCTGCTTTCATGTGCCTGATGGATCCATGGTAACTTCAAACGGTTGCTAAGTGACTGTTCATAAGTCAATGACAACCTATATTATGCATCTACAATGCAAGTATTTATGTCCTTTTTTTAATGTTAGAAGATCCCTCATTAAAATCACCATCCTAAATCATCATTAAAACAAGGATGATTCAGGATAGCAGACTCTGAAACTAAGACAGAGAGATCCTGTACAAATGTTGTTGTTGTTTTTTTAAAAAAACCTTTTGTTTTTCTGTTATTTCACTGCATTGCTCCTATGTTAATATATCTGTTTTATTGCTGTCTTCTTTACTAATTGCTTTATTATTTGTATTGGTTTGTAACGGTGTGAAGCTGCGTCTTTTTTAATTATTGTACATATATTTGTACTGTGCTTCATTCCAACAATTCACATGGGTTTTTACTTTATTACTATATGACATATATTAC